>NC_056744.1:583107472-583462472 GCF_019279795.1 Protopterus annectens | reverse complement strand
GTAGAAATAAATGAATTATAAAGCTAAGTAATTGCGAATTGTTTGTATTGAAATTGGGTAGTAAAAGGACAACTAGCAAGTAAAACATTTTTTGTGGTTCTGTCATGGAAGTACATAGTATGTGTTTAACTATGAAAGTAGTACTGGCCATTTAGGTCTGATGAAATGGAATGTAAGTAGTTTGCACCAGGGTATCTTTTTTTAGGCAGGAACAAATGAATGCTTTACAGTCCAGTGTTTTCTGATATGCAAAATAAATACTTATCTTCCATATTTTAATATTCCAGTTTTATTAATGACTCAGGACTTAGCTATGGATCATTATAGAGCCCATCTCAGCTAATGTCTGCATTGATGACTTTTTGACTATATGACTTATCCCAACTTATTACTTAATTTTCTAACTGGCATCAAATGGTAGTTTATTCCACTGCTTGGCATTTATAATATGGAAACGTTTCTATTCAGGGCTGCTTTGTAACTTTCAATTCTTATATGCCTACTATAATTTTGTATCCCTTTGTTATGGTCAATAAGCACTATACCTAGACTTATTCTAACATTTTCACCTTCTAACATTTAAAAACAAAATAATGTCTCCTTTCTTAATCTGTAACATACTGGATACAATTTCAATGTAGTCAGTCATTCTGTGTATGTGTCTTTCGGCTTTTCCCGGTTAGGGGTCACCACAGCGGAACTCCGGTCCGCTAATGATTGGTAGTGGATTTTTACGTACCGGGTTACCAGCCCTGACGCACAACCTTCAACTAAGGCATGCCCCATTCACATATGCCTCCACACAGAAGACGCTCTAGCTGAGAATCGAACGGGACAACGTCTTGCTATGAGGTGACAACTCTACCGCAGCACCACAACCGCAGCAGTCAGTCATTCTGTGTATGCTATATTTTTAATGGAAATATGTACTTAGTAAAATATTTTGGAATTTTTTTCAAGCCTGTTCAATTCACAGTAATAATAGATGCAAAACTAGAGCAATATTCAACAATTGGCCTGATTAATATTAAATAAAGTGGGGGCAACATATTTTCATTTCTAATTATAACATTTCTTAAAATGATCCTAATCAAAAGCTAGTACTTTGCAATATTTACACTTGACTCAAAGTATAGTTATAGTGACTAAAACTAATAATGTCATATACTCTGCATGATGTTCTCATTAATGGCACCAAGAAAGTGTTAATCACTCAGCATGTAGAAGCACATATTTATATCATTGTAAATGATGCTGTTTTGATCTGCCAAGTACTTAACTTATGAATATGTTTCTGCAGTATATCCTGATTGCTTAAGGGAATCACTATGGCACCCGTGTTTACATCCTCAATAAATTACTTCAGCTAATTAGAACCTAAAGCTGAAATTGTTGTCATACAAATGCTAAACAATACTGGTCTTTAAGAAGACCCTTATGGGATGCCTCTATTATTTTTTAAAACTAATTTTATACACTGTCTTTAATCTTGATATGATTCCATTTTATACTTAACCATTACTGTGTTCAGTTAACCATGTATTCATGTAGATGCCAATGTATCATAACCTTAAAAATTGTAAAATGACGAAATTAGTCAAAAACTTTTCTTAGCTCTAAATATATTACATTGGTAGATATTCAGTTATTCAAGACGTCTAATACTGCTCTGTAAAGGTTTTGTACTACAATATCCATCTGAGAAAATCCATGTTAGAATGCTTTTTTTAATATCATTTTTTTGTGAAACACACATAGTAATACTGAGCCAGGCTTAAACTCTGCCATCCTTGTTGCAGATAATTAGAGAAACCGTTGCGCATACTGACATCATGCTATATATTGAAAGCTATTCATCTGAAAATATCATACAAAACGCATACTCATTTCACATTCAATTAAATTAGGTACTTTTTACACCTTTTCATTATATTTATATTACATGCCCCTTACCCTCCAGTAGTTATATTTTAGATTACAGCCTACTCATCCCTACCCATCTTCCTTTTAAATTATGACATTCACCCACTTCATTCTCTTTGTCAGTTGTCACTCCCTCACTGTCCTTTGCTGTCTTCTTTTCCAAATTGCATCCTGTTTGCATTTTAGTCTTTTAACCAACTTATGCCACCTTCTCCACCCATTATCTGAAATACTTAATTTAATTGTACATTATCCTTTGATGACTGGGTTAGTCTCAGTATGATAGTAGCCCCTTTTCAGGGATGAACCAAGGTGGCTGTAATACTACTAGGGAAAAATCGTCCAGTGCACTGCGGAACTTCCTCTAGTCTTCTCTCTTTGGACCTGCTAGATGGTGATGGAGGGTTGCTGCAGCAAGAAGGAAGAGATCTAAGAGAAGCAGCAGCAGCACAAAGGAGGAGAGGAAATCTAGTTTGAGTTTGGAGATGGAAAATGATAATCTGGAGAAAAAAATATGGAAAATCAGAATGTAGGTAAAGATTTCTGCGTGGTGGATGTTACAAATGAGCAATGTTTAGCTGTCACAATGAAAGATAAAGTAAGCAAGTCCATTGAAGTGGTTCAGATAATCGAACTGGAGTCAGGAAGGCTTGCAGATGATGTTCCTTTGAATATAATTAAGCTGGGTGATCCAGGTGATACTTCTGTTGGTTCCTCGGGTGAAATGGCAGATAACTATTTTGAAAATGCTGAGGATGGCAATGTGGAGAAGGAAATATGTGATGTGGTAGCAGAGAATGCAGCATTTATGACTTATGCCACAGTGACAACAGGATAAAGAAGAACAACAACAACCTCTAAGTAAAATTGTTTTGAAAAGAAGGCAAGAACAACTGTGGCAATAAGAACAACAATGAGACTGCATTAGAAATATTATGTATAGGACACTTTGGTAAATGTTTTGAGATTTAAAGCTAATTAAATTTTGTCTTTTGTGCATACAGGAACAGAGACATGTTGTGACTTAACATTTGAAACTAAGGAAGTGGTGATGAAATTTATGGAACTATGTGACAAGAAAAAGGAAATTTATCCATGGAGCAATTCTATGTTAAAAAAACTGAAAGAAAATGTTAAAAATGCAAGCAGTGTTTGTGTGCAACTGTTGATAACACCGTGAAAGTGAGAGATGAGAGAAACTTATAGACTGGAAGATAGATCTTGGAAGCTGATTTGAAAAGTGGAAAAATGTTATTTTTGTGGCTGGTCATATATAGAAATTAAGATATGGTGGTCACCCTAAACCATTTTTTGTGGGGGCTTTTTTCTTTAATAAATTATTGTGACAAGATACAATGTAACCAGTGGGCTGAGAAAGGGCATACAGCAGGAGGATGTGTGGCTGAAAGCAGGTGGTGTAAAACAATGGTTACTTTTGCATGGAGTATTAAAAGCAAACAGTAAAAATGAAAAAAAAAAAAAAGAAAGGGAAAGAGAAGAAAACACAGATGCAATAGGGCAACAAGAGGCTAAGAGGGAGGCAGAACTAGCTGAGGAAGAAGCTATAGAATAAGAAAAATATGTAGGGAATAAGAGGAGAGGAGAGTTTACATGTAGGAAGAGAGGTGAGGAGAAGGGATTGATAGATTTATTTTTTGAAGTTCTATTTAGTGGAAAATCTATTTATGAGGATTGAGGATTATTTGTGCATAAACCCAAGAATAATATTCAGAAGGGAAAACAGGAAAAAGAAGAAAACAATACATTAAAATATTTCTCTTAAAAAGACTGAAAATCAACAATGTTAGAGTAATTTTGGTAAATGTGAACAGTATTATTAACATTGTAAGAAGGATGGGGATAGTATAATAGTGTACCAAATGTGATGTGGATGCTATTATATTAGAGAATGTAAAATTCCTAACAAGTTTAGAAAGACTGCAAACAGAAAAAACTGTGGAGTAGACTTGCAATATGGAAATGAGGAATTGAGATTTGTTCTGGGGTGATTGTAGTATGTAAAGAAACAGTGAAAATGTTAGATGTAACATTGGTAAGGATGGGAAGTTTAACTGCTGTGGATGTCAGGATGAGAGAACATGTTTATATAATTATAGCATTGCATGCATATACAACTAGCAAGGAAACAGAGAATCGGTTTTATCATATATTAGACTGTGGTAGTTAACATAAAAATTATAACTTCAGGAGACTTAGTTGTGATTTAAAGGGAAGATGTAAAAAAAGAGCATGATGTAAAAAATGCAGGAAGTGATAATATATCCGTTAGCTGTGTAGGACAAATATCAGTGGACTTATATATAGTGGACACTTGGATCAGTGGATAGTTGGATCTGAAATTGATTATATTGTATTATCAGAAGGCTTTGGGTAGCAGTTGGTGATACAGCTGGGACAGGTTTTTCAGACCATTTAGCAATATGGATAGAAGTGATGGCAGAAAGGGAGTGTATTAAAACATGAAATGGGATAAAAAGAATTAATGAGAAATTACAGGATGAAGTTGGAGAGTGTGCAGTTATGGAAGGATCATATAACCACAAATGACTTCTATAAAAACTGGTCTGAGTGGTGGATTCAATTTAAAAAGAAGTACAAAAATTAGTTTTCAGGGCACTATGATATAAGAAAGAAGGAGAGTGTGACATATGGGAACATTTCCCATTCACTAAGATATAAGAAAGAAAGGGAGTGTGAAATATGGGGAAATTTATAGAAAAGTATTAGAGAATTTACAGAATAAGACAAGAGGGTATTATCATATAGAAAAGGGGAAATATATAAAATAAATTGAGAAAAATTAGGCATTAATGTTTAGGTAAAAATATTATTTACGAGGGAGAAAAGAGGATGTGTCTATATATTCTGGTAAATAATAAAGGAGGATATTAGTATATTGAAAGAAACTGAAAATGTAAAAAGAAAGTTAAAAAAGAGGAAACTATGGGTATTCTAGTACAGTATAAAAATATAAAGATGGAAAAAAAGAGGTAATGTAACAAAAGGAAATTTCTAGAACAAGTCAAGGAAGAATATGAAAAAGACATTACTATTAGTGAATCAGATTATTTAAGAAAGACATTTTTGATTCAGTATCAGGCACAGAAGCACAGCAAGAGGTTATCCCGTTCGATTCTCAGTTGGAGCGCCTTCTGTATGGAGTCTGCATGCCCTCCCCATGGTCGAGTGAAGTTAAAGACATGCAGGTAGGTGCGTGCGTGAATGGGCGTGCCTTCTTTGAAGGTTGGGCATCGTGCTGGCAACTCAGCACCGTAAAAATCCACTACCAATCATTAGCAGACGGGAGTTCCGCTGTGGTGACTCCTAACCGGGAAAAGTCAAAAGGCAGACTGATTAGGCACAGAAGTACTGGCAAAAAGGGTATTTTGAAAATGTACCAAATAAATGCCTAAAGGAAGGTTTTGTTTATGAAGCGCTATGTTGTGGATTATTAACATTCGCATGGAAGAATGATGAGAAGAATGAAATAAGCATAAACAATTGGAGAACCATTATACTAAATAACACATATTATAACATTTTTATGGGTATATAATACAGCAGAGAGAGGAAGATACAGTGATGGATATTATGGAAAAAAAGTATATATGGTATAAAAAGGAAGGAATGTCAAGAACTGCTGCTGGCTATGGGAGTAATTGTGGATGATGTTATAACTCAAAGGGAGAATATGAAACTTACGGTAGAGAATATTAGCAAGGCGTTTTATACTGTAGGACATGATGCTTTGTGGAATGTTATGGAGAAATGTATAATAGGTAATAAAATTAGGAGAACATGTACATCAGCATATCAGAATAATAGGGTGAGAATATTAGTCAATGTGTTAATATGTAAAGAAGTATGTTTGAAGTGTAGTGCAAGACAAGTTTGTCCCATGAGATGAATATTGTTTGCACTGGTGATGAATTCAATAGTGAGTGAAGTAGCTTGTAAAATGAAATATGCTACATCCATAATTCAAAAGAAGGTGGGGATATTGGTGTTTGACATACACAGACAATGTTGTTGTAGTTGCTAAGAACAAAATGTGCATGAAGGAAGTATTGCTTTGTCTGAATGGATGTTTAAAGGAAATGCGAATAACCTTGAATAAAGTTGAAAGTAAGGCTTTGGGTGATGTGGTGAAAATTTTGATATATAGATTTCAATTAATTATGTATCTTTGCTAGGAATAATATTTGGGAAAAAATGTGCAGTTGGATGCAATTGGAAGGGCTGATAAAACAAATAAAAGAAACATCTTCTGTGGAAGATGTATAGATTGGCAGTCAGGAAAAAGGTGTATTTTGTGAATACAGTATTGATGTGAAAAATAACATATATGTCAAATGTTTGCATGATCCCAGTAAAATGTGGAAAGGGGAGTGTGCATTTGATGTTTTCTTTCATATGGAGTGCAGTATTAAACCCAGTGAAAAGAGGGGAATTGAATATGAATGAATATGAATATAAAAGTTTGCAGATGACTGCAAACTGGGAGCCATTATTGAATCCCCAAATGATATGGATACTCTACAAAAGGACCTTACAGAAATAGATGTTTGGTGCCAGAGCCATGGGCTCAAGCTCAATGCCAAGAAATGTATAGTTATCCCCTTTGGGAAAAAACATGTACCAGTGAAATACCACATATGTGGCAGTACACTAAATGCTAAAAGTGTGATAAGAGACTTAGGGACACAGGTGGACAGTGGTCTCACCTTCGATAACCACATCACCACAACAGTCAGGAAATCCTTCTATGTGGCACACCTCATCACTAAGGGCTTTTCATCCAGAAAAAAAGGAGGTCATTGTCCCACTGTACTCATCCCTCATTAGACCCATTATAGAATACAACGCCCAGTTTGGTATGTACCTCTGAGGACATCTTCAACAACTGGAAAGGCCACAGAAATACCTCACTAAAAGAATCACAGGGCTAAAGCAGGTACCCTACGCTGACCACCTTAAAAAACTCCGGCTATACTCTGTTGCATATCGTCTACTTAGAGACGATCTCTGCTTAACATACAAGACCATGTCAAACTCAGAGCTGTTGGACATGCTACACTTAAAGAAATCCCAATCCCTCAGAGCCACATGCTCCAGGGATCTAAACCTTGTCATCACAATAAACAAAAGATGCTGGAGGGATAGGTTCCTGACCCAGAGACTCCCCAGACTCTGGAATAGACTGCCCATACATGTCAAGCAGAGCGCCTCTTTGTCCGTCTTCAAAAGGAACCGTGATGATTGGATGGGAGAAAGGAAATTCACCCCAGGGATCATGTCAGTCGCCCTGCTAGACAGGGGTCCAGGGAAGTAAATACTGTGGAAAGAAATAGCCAGGAAATTGTTATAGCTAGGCTTGTATAGGCCCTAGGGCCAATAGCCTAGTACCAACCTATGAACCTATGAACCTATGTGTGTTCTGCTTCTTCAAACTTGTACAGAGTATTAAATTGAATAAAGGAAGAGAATGATAATTCAAAAGTGAGAATGCTCAAATACAAGTTAACCATTTTGATATATGATGAGAATAAGAAAAATAGAAAAAGAATATGTGAATTAAGAAATTAAAAAAATATAAAAAAATGCTAAGATGAAAAATAATAAAAAAAAATGATAATATAGAGAAATATGGAATGATGTGGGGATAATACTGTGGTAAAACAATATTATTATGGAAATATATGGGAAAATGTTCCAGAAAAAGAGATTCAAGATTTAAATTTATTTATTTTATTTATTTGACATTTGTTTACCCAGAAAGTCTAACTGGTAAGAAACTAATTTTCAGTGGAGGCCTGGGGAGAAAAGCTCCAATACAAATAAAATGACAAAATATAGCTTTTACATAATTAAGAACAGAAACATAATATAGAAAAAAAGCCAATTTATAGATGAAACAAAAAGCCATGTACATACATTTTTACATGGCAAGGCAAACAACCATATCTAAGCATATGAAATCAACTTAAAGTTTACAGAGAGGATTAACAATCATATCTACAGATATATATTTTAAATTGGAGAAGGAAATTCATAGATAGTTGTGTTAAAAAAGAAAGTGACTGCATAAATGGTCAGGTTATTTGAGTATAATACAGAGATCCTCACTTATTAATAGAACTAACAGAGAAACATTGTTAAAACAGGAGATAAGAGTGGTGAAGATTGGTAGTGTGAGGAGGAATGGAAAAATTACTATAGAGATTCAATAAGAAGATGGTAGGTTTCTTTATTAGCACAGGGGGTTAGTGATTAGGTAGAGTACAGTAAGGGGATCTAAGATGGGCGAGGGAAGGCGAGAGACAGTAGAGGTGTTAGTAGCAATACAGATAAAGATGGAGGAAAGAAGGCAAGAGGGGAGAAGTAGGAGTGGAGTGATTGAACTAGGGTAAAGAGGCTGAGAGTCAACTTGGTTTGGAACATGGACAGATATGTGACCTGAGTAGGAAGTATTTTAGTTTAATTTTGAATTTCTTGAAGTTTGAGGTAGTTCTAATATCTAAAGGTAGTGCATTTCATGGTTTGGCCACTGAGTAGAAGCATAGACATTGTACAACAGTTTTGTTTTGTTTATATAGAGTTAGAAGCTGTTTGTCTTCAGAATGTAGAGCCCAGCTAGTTGTGTCAATTTTGACTATTGAATTTAAGGTGGGTCAGGTCTCATGTTTGTAGGTAATTTTATGGGCAAATGTTAATTGGAGGTAGTTTAGGTGTTGTGGGAGTTCTAGCCAGTTGAGGGTGACAAGAGCAGAACAGTGGTGTTTATAGTTTGATATGCCAGTTGTAAATTTTGCAATTTTGTTATAGCAGGATTCAAGCTTATTGTATTCTGAGGGTTGGTTAAAATGGGGGCACCATATAGTAAGGAAGGTGGAAGATAGGTTGTGACTAGTGTTGTTTTGGTGGCTGTATCTATGAAATCTTTGTGTGAGAGATTGTTGATAGGGTTATGTGTATGAAGGTCAAAGTTAAGTTTATTATCTGTTGTTACTCTTAATAATTTGCTATGTGGGACCCCCTCAATTTCTTTGTTATTTAATGAAAATATCTTAAAGTCATTTGGGACTGCCCTTGGTGTAAAAAAGAGGAGTTTATTTTTGTTGGGGTTAAGTAAAAGTTTTGCATTATTGAGACAGGATTCAATGGAGGAGAAGGCAGATTGGGTTATTTGTCTAAGGTGTACTATGTTGTTGGAAGAGGAGATGAGAGTTGATTCATTGGTATATTGGATTAAGGAACTTTGGCATTAGGCAGTATGGAGATCACAAAGGTGATAAATAGGAGGGGTCCATGGATGGATCCTTGTGGGTCTCCCATTTCATTGGTTTCGATATTGAGAGATACAGCTTTGCCATTTTACACATTGTTGTCTGTAAGATAGATAGCTAGAAAACCACTGTATAGAGGGTCAAGAAAGGCCAAGGGAAGAAAGTTGCTGGAAGAGTTTAGGGTGTGAGACAGTATCAAAAGCTTTCAATAGATCATGAAATAATGCTGAAGCTAGTTGACCAGAGCCTCTTGCTTTGTTAATTTTGGCCGTGAAGGATATTATTGTGGTTATTGAACTATGTTCTGGTCTAAAGCCGTGTTTGATAGGTGTTAATAGTTTGTTTTGGATAAGGTGGTCAAGACGCTGTTTATATACACATTTTTCTAAAGGTTTGGGGAGAAGAACTAGAATGGTGATGGGGCAGTAGTTAGACAATTCATTAGATTTTGCTCCTTTGTGTAAGAGAGTTATAATACATTTTTTCTAGAGGGAGGAGACCCAGGAATCTATGATGGATCTGTTGATGAGAATACTGACTGGATAGGCAATTGCATCAGCAGCAATTTTCAAGTATTCAGCTAGGAGGTTGTCAGGGGAAACAGAGCAGGGTTTTATTTTATGAAGTAGGCAATGTGTATAGTTAGTGGGTACAAGTTGCACTGACAGGCTTGGAGGATTAGAGGCTGTAGTTGAAATGTTTTGAGATGAGAGCGATGGAAGTGCAGTATGCCTGGATGATGTTTGAGAGAGAGAGGTAGGTTTAGATTATTTGTAGAGTTAGAAATGAGGGGCTTGCTAGAATCATTGACCAAGCTAGCTATTCTTTCTATAAAGTGAGTGTTAAACAGTTCAATTTGAGATGTGGATTTGTCAGTGAATGGGGTAGGGTTTTGTTTGCACCCTAGGGTGAGTAGTGATAAAACAGTAGACCAAAACTTTTGGGGGGTGTTTTTGGGGTTCGTTAGTTGTTGTGCAAAATATTGTTTCTTATCAATAGTTATAAGCTTTTTGCCTGATTGAGTAGTCTGTAGTTTTGTAGATTTAGGTAATTTCTGTTCTTCTGACATTTTTTTTCCAAGCTTTGTCTCTGCTTACTAATAGTTTTTTGTGGACTTTGTTAGCTAGGGATCATGACTGATTTTAGTTCTTTTTGTTCGAAGTGGTGCCTGGCTATTATGGGTATCTAGAAATAGTTCGTTGCATTGACTAAGGGAAGTGTTTTTGACGTGGACCAGTTTAAGGATTTTAGTAAATTAAAAAAGAGTTGCTGGTTGAAGTTAGTTAGGTTACAGGGCATTTTATAATTATGGCCTTTGGGTGATTGGGTGGTTGTCTGCAAGTATAAGCAGGTAGGTGGTCACTTAATGTGTCCAGAAGAGTACCGGAGTTGGAACAATTATTAGGATCTATGACTAAGATCTAGTCAAGAACCAATCCTTGGTTGTTGCTTTTAGGAATTCTAGTTGGAGTTGTAATAAGTTGTGTGAGTCCAAAAAGATTTATACTGTTGACTGGAAAGTCAGAGATTAAGTTTTGCCAGTTGATACTGACATCACCCATGGCTATTGTTTCATTGGATATGTTTTGTGACATCCAGGAGAGGATGTCTTCTAGTGTAGGAATGTTGTGACCAGGGGGGATGTACAGAACTGCAATACAAAATAGTTTAGTTTTGTTAAGTTTTAAGAAAGCTATGAGGAGTTCAGCATTATCAATTTTGGGGATGGACTGGGAGTAGGGTACTATTGCATATGAGCTGGAATAGATTAATGCTATGCCTCCTGCTTTTTTATGCCTCCTGCTTTTTTATTAGTTCTATCAGATCTTATGATATTGTAGCCTGGAGGGAGCAGATCAGTGTCTTGTATATTTAGCTTTAGCCATGTCTTTGTGATTGTGAGTACATCAGGGGTATGTTGAGATAGCCAGATGTAGAAGTCTGTTATTTTGCTACAGATGCTGTGTAGGTTTAGTGTGACTAGAAACAGAGTGTTAGAGGATGATCTACTATAAGAAAGGGAAGTTGAAGTAGGTCCTGGGTTCGGGTGGATGTCCCCACATTGGGGTAAATCTAAGATGTGTGAGGGGTAATGGCTGCTGCTGATTGGTTATGGTACTGTCAAAAGGTTTTTCATTCATTCCTACAAATAGAGCATCAGTGACTGAAGCAGTCTTAGATTTTAAACAATTTATTAGGATACTTAATTTACTGTACATTTTAAGGACAATAATAATGATTTTGCTGGATTCAAAATTAAAAAAACAAAGTACAACAAACCCTCCACTTGTTGGAACACTGAATGTTTTGGGGCAGTTGTGTGAGGATGAAATTTATAAATTATTAGAGATGGTTGTACTTATAAGTACAAAAAGAAAGAAAATTAGTTTTTTAATTTGAACTGGGAACAGTCATCAGCTTTAAGAAGTGTATGTGGTTACAACAAATTAACATATATGAGAGCCGATAAAGTCAATGGTTTTATTGTAATGAATAAAGATGATTATAAATCTGCTATGTTTTCATTGTCATCAGATACCTGGAGTTATAGGAAAGTAAGTAAAGATTTTGTTAGGAAAAGATGCATGTTTATTGACTTGACCTTATTAGATTTACTTCATCAAGGTTGTAGTTCCATAGATATGTTTAATTTTTGTGTGGTTGACCAGTCTGAGTTAGGTACCCTGTTTGGGATGCCAAAAATTCACAAAGATCAGGTTAGACAACCAATTAGGCCTATTGTGGCCTCTCCAAGGAACAAAACAGTTCGTATTGCTATTTTATTAGACAACCCCTGGGATTCAAAAAACTCCTTGCAGGAATAGTGCTATTTCTGCATGGAGTGAACCATGTCCATTTAGCATTAGCATTAACCGCAATAAAGCTGTACAAAGCCATAAATAATGGGGAGAACAAAGGCACACAAATAGGGACATTCCCATAATATTGCACTAAGAAACCCAGAAAGCTGATAGAAAAAAAGGTATGCAGTAGCATGGACTTCTGAAAGCTATGAAGACTGAAACACAAATGTCTGCCATATGAAAATGCCATACAGCCATAGTCATTAACTGTACAGGTTGCTGCAGAATGCCCAGATGCCTGCCTCACATACTTCTTAACTTCCTAGAGCAAGATAAAGCCATAAATAATGGGGGGACAAAGGCACACAAATAGGGACGCATTTTAAATATTGCACTGACAAACCCAGAAAGCTGATAGATTAAAAGGTATACATTAGCACGGACCTCCTGAGGGGCATGAAGACTGAAACATAAATGTCACCCATCTGAAATTGTTATATGGGCAAAGCCCTCAACTGTACAGGTGTCTGCAGAATGCCCTGATGCCTGTCTCACATACCTGTTAACCTCCTAGAGTAACAAAGCTGTGCAAGGCCATAAATAATTAAACATATATTTTTTCTATACTAGGTTATGTTTAAGCATAGCTGAGTGGGTGTGCATGTTATGGCTCTCTGCCCAGCATTTCTTAAACACCCCAGAGAAGATAAATAAAAATATACAGCTAAAATCCTAATGCCAGGATGGCATAGTGGTTAAAGTCCTGGCTTTACATGCAGGTATTCATGGTATGAGTACCAAAACAGGCATTTCATTCTTACATAAGAAAGCACTGTTAAAACTATTTTTTCTTTTTTAGATTGTGTAGTAATTGATATTTGTCAACTAGGGTAGTGTAGCTAGTCTAAAATGGAAGTGTGAGTGCATATAACATGTGAAACCACCCATGTATACACAAGTGTTCAATACAGTAGAGTCACACCTCTCGGTAATGTAATGAAAGCACATAAAGGGATGTCATGTGAAGTAAATCATATACACTTCTAAAGGAAGTCATTTATTTATTTATTTATTTTATTTTACATTTGTTGACTGGGATAGTCTAACTGGATTTATGTCCATTTTCAGTAGAGTCCCTGGGAGATAAGCTCCAAGAGATTACTAGACTCCTAACATACAGGTACTAGTTGTTATACAGTTAAATACTACAAATTTTAAACAGTTCAGGAATCTTCACAGTTTATACAAAAAGCATGTTACAAGCATTAGATAAGATATTTTAGACTTTATGTACAATACTTCATTAGTAACTAGAAAGTAATTGTTAAACAAATGCATACTTCAAGTTTCAACAGTTCAGCAATGCTCACAGTTTAAACAATACTTGTTGCCTGCTTTAGGTAGGATGTTTTTGCATTATATGCAGAAGAATTTAACTAGGTATTTTAAATTATCTCTATTAGAATAAGATATGTTTTTGCCAAGGATAGGCCTTGATCTAAAAAGACACAGCTAGAGCAGGAATTAGGTCTTAAGAGAGGGTATTTGGGATATAGTATGAGATTAGTCTGGATATGTACAGGGACATGACCAATGGGTTTTAAGATAGAGTTTCAGATTGTGTTTAAAAAGTGTAAATGAAGACAGTGATGTAAGTTCATGGGGGAGTTGGTTCCAATACTTTCCAACTGCATTTGAGAACAGAGCATCTCCTGCCATGTTATTAGACTTACATGTTGATACAAGTAGTTTATTAGATGAGCGTAAAGTTGAAAGGTTCCTATACTGGGTAATGAGACTAGCAAGTATTGGGGTATATTAGTCTGATATATTTCAAAATTAAAAGTGAGCAATGGTTAGCAGTGTTCAGCTATGCATAGCCATTTTAAGCATTGCTTAGACATGAATGCTAAGCAGCAGTCAGCTCAGCTAAGCAGATTTGCGCAATGTTAAACAGTGCTCAGCAGTTTCCCCTTTAAGCATTGCTAAAATAGGATTACTGTGATTGCACACTGCGAAGCTGTGCTCAACATTTTCAGAATTGACCAATGATGGGCAAAGGGCAGGAATATGGCCTTATTTAAACCCCACAGGTGGAAACAAACCAGTACCTGTTATAGTTCAAACTGTGCAGGAACCATGGCTGGTGTAGGTGAGGGTTCACTGTTTAGGGTGCAGCTCTGGGGCATCCTGGAGTCCAGAGTCATAGTTGGACTCTGAGTAAGTTACCTTGATGAGAGACTGCTGCAGGGCCAGTACCAGGGCTCACAATATAAAGCGGAGGCCTGGGACCTTGTTGGGCATGATCTCACCAGTGTTATTGGCACCCTCTGAACTGGAGAGCAGGTCCGGCACCACTATGCCAACCTAAAGTGGAGGAAGAGGTCGCTCTTAGACCAGTGGATCCAAGATGCAAGGGACAACCGTGCTCCAGCAGTGTGTAAGTATCACAGATATAGGTGTTCCAAATTCTAGCCTGAGGATGTGATAAACAGGTATGCATAATGTTTGTTTTTCCTCCCCTACAGCTACAGCAGAGAGGGATAGTAACATTGAAGCCCATGCCAACAGACTGCTGAGGCTGCACTGACAGGCTGGTGAGTAAAAATCTATTTTGCAGTATATTGTTCAAATAACTAAGAAGGAGTACATTGTTTACTGCTAGTAGATATACTGTTACTGTGTTAACTGAATAAATAAAGTTTGTCCAACTAATATTCATCTGTAATAAACATCTATAACAGAAACATTTGTGTTTACTCTGGTATGTTGTTGTTGACTTAGAATGGAACTGTAAAACAAGATATAAATGAAATGTGAAATATATACTACACTAAAGTCTGAACCCTGAATAGTAATGTGTAATGTATCAAAATGTGTTCCATGCAGCATTGCCTTGTGTTACCCTTTGCTTTCCAGATTGTAATAATCCAAAGGATTAATGCACAGTACACTATCTGTCATACATTCATCACAGGATTACAAGTTCAGACTGTCTAACCAAGAGACTATTAGGGAGAAACCAGTGAAACAAAAAAACAGCAGTTACCCAGTAGCTCAGTGTGATGAAAAATAGTTTAGTTGTTAATTTTGCACACCCAGACACGGTTCAAATCCAGAGAGTGGTACTAAGATGTGTACATTTCTACACACAACAAATCAGGAATAAATGCAAAAACAGTCAAATAGTGTTAAATATTTTCTCCACAGGTTTTACAGGTAAGGAAATGTTGGTAGTAGTTGTATGAAGGGTGGACTAATAAACTGTGTAGAACTGTTCAACTGTCCCACCACGTGCCTACAAATGACAGCAGGATAGGTACATACAACATGCACTCTTCCTGATACATGTCTCTCAAATGTCACGCTGTCATGGTCATTATTACCAATAACCCTGGACACAGACAGGAAACCAGTTGAAGTATGCCAGTAGCACACTAACATAACAGTAGTTTAGGGTACCCCTTCTGTGCCAGATATGTAACCCTGACATGTATGAGTCCCCTCTAGTCATGTACCCAAAGTTGTCACAGTTTGCCCATAACCATTCCAGGCTGACAGTTTAGTAGGTATGTTAATGCTACAGAAGCTATGGGCCATAGGTAGATGTAAAGTGAGGGCAGATAGAGTACTGAGCAGTACTGTTGTGGAAAATAGAATCATAAGCAGTTGCTAATGGACTTTTTGTCTCTCCCTCCACACCTTATCTAGATCAATACTATAATTCATATAGTATGGATATGCTGTTATCCAAAACTAATGTTGGGACTTGTGTTCTATTATCGTTCATATTTGATTGGTTGCATGTTTACATACCTTGTTCAAATACCATTGTTGGTAGCCTGTTGCCGTCAATGTGAACTTGAAGTAAAAAACAAGTACTGAACCAACACAGCTGGGCAAAAACCTCTATGTATTAAACAAAATAGAAAGTAATAAAAAGTGAGTGCTTTCGTAATAGAACTATCGCTTCTTCAGACTAATAAACAAGTAGAAACACATGAGTTTGTCAATGTTACTGGCATGCCGTTATGAAGCTTACTGTTGTTCCATTTATGCATGTGTTCTGTTTGCTATGCAACCATTTCAAATCTGTTTTATGCAGTTAATTGGAACACCCACGCATGCTGTTATAACTAATCTTGAAATGTGTTGCTCATGACTAACCAACATATTTTGTAAAACCTCAATACCATAGCATGTTTGGGAAGGCAGATCCTCAGTGGATCCACCTGTACCACCTCATCTGTCCATGGCACTGGGCCCCAGCACATCCAGGACCCAACCTGGGACTTCCTCTTTCATTGGTCCTACACCACCTTTGGGTGGAACCACCTCAGGGGATGGGGCCCGTCCCCTACCAGGAGTGGACGTGGACAGGAGCCTGTCATCTACATGCAGTTATGGGGTATGGTGCACAGCATCATCCGAACAGAGTTGGATGACTGGCTGTGCCAGATGTTGGGGCATCTGGCACACCTCCAGGGACAGGCTGCACCTCCTGTCCAGCCCCCAGCACAGCCACCTTTGGGGCCATGAAGGTGCAGTGCTGACTGCCCATGGGTGGGGACTCAGTCCAACTGTATCCATTTGGGGACTCCTGGACTTCGGATTCCTAACCACCCTCCCCATCAAAGGTGTTTACCCCCCTCATCTGTCATATACTTCCTCTGCTTGTTGTCTTGTCAGTCTTGTCTGTCTGAAAATGCAACCTATCCTACCCATCCTACCTTCCCAATCATACCTACTGTCCTTCCCCAACATCCCACTTTCACCTTAAAAAAGAAAAAGGGCATCTGTCCCGCAAAAAAAAAAATAT
Organism: Protopterus annectens; assembly: GCF_019279795.1. NCBI lineage: Eukaryota > Metazoa > Chordata > Ceratodontiformes > Protopteridae > Protopterus > Protopterus annectens. The sequence continues at coordinate 583,445,619 of NC_056744.1, read as the reverse complement.
TGCCTCATACATAGCTCTACATTTTGCCCCCATGTACAGTGAATCTAATCAATCTACTCACAGATTATTCTGGAAATACCTGTCACCAACAGCCCTCCCTGTGGGTTGTGAGTCTATAAATTCCACATTCTACACATTATTTACAGCTGTTGCTTCAGAAGAAATGTAGAGCTATGGTCCTTTCCTACAGCCATCTTGCACATCCCTAGCTGTTTTTTCTAATGTTTTACCCCCTTTTTGCCCCATTTCACCACTTTCCTATCACCCTTTTTTCTTTTCTTTAATTACAATTAGCACGGGTGTAAGCGGGAGTAAGCAGTGCTAAGTGAAGCTTAGAGGACTTAACTGTCTGTTAGCAATGCTTAGCTCAACACTATACTGCGTAAACCTGATTACAACTGCTTAAAAGTAGTAGTATCCAAATCACTCTGTCACCCTCAGCCCTTCTTCTGCCAGGCAACAAGATAACCAGCCCTACTAAGGGCTCAAACCTGGGATGCCACACACTACAATCACAGCAATGTGCCACTACACCATCGGGGCTCTGGGAATTTGTAATGCTTTTACATATTATGCATTCTGGTCATTTAACATTAATGAAAAAAGTCAGCACTTCCAAGTCTGGAATCCAGGACCCTGTGCACTACAGTCACAACAACATACCTGTACACCATCTGAGCTGTTGAAATTTGCAATGTTTTAACAAACATATCATGCATGACAGTCATTTAACATAAGGCAAAAAAAATATATCTATAGTACACTTTATATCAACATACCAATATATATATATATATATATATATATATATATATATATATATATATATATATATATATATATATGTAGATGACCAACCTCTTACTGCAAAACATGTCCAAAAAGCCCAACAAAGTAGGTGGATAAAGGGCAAACAATAGTGACATCTTCAAAATATGGCTGTCATATGTGTAGAAGTCTGCTAGAGTGCATGGTTTGCTTTAACATATAATTCCAGATAGAGTCCAGGTCTGAAACACAAATGACTATCATTATTTACTGATGTCAATGCTCATATCATCCCAGTAGTTTGTAAGAAACCCACAACTGTTATGGGCAACAGACCAAACATATGAGCCATGCATCTGGACAGTGTCTAGGCATCTGTATAGTGGAGAGGTATGACTGGGGTCATGTAACAGAAGAGAAAAACCCATGACAGCTGCCAACCATGTCACCCAGTACCTTCTGAACCACAGTAAGACCAACACAACACTACCCTAAATCAGCTCTGGGGGATTACCCATGTATATCCAAATATATCATGCACTACAGGGATGGAACTGTAGGGAATAGCAGATATTGTTGCAAAAATGTCCACCCACAACCATGTGCACCACAGTCACAGCAACATACCAGTACCCCAAATGAACCCTAAATTAGAACGACTGTTTGAGCAAACATATCCTGATGGCCCAACTCACAGTCTACTGGGAATCATGAAGTGTTACAGGATATATCCCAGTCTGCCCCTACAAACATATGCACCTGATAGACCACCAGCAACCATAACAACATGCACAGTCAGATATAAAAAGCATCTATGACACTCACATCTATTACTCTCCCTACTCAGCCCAGCAAACACTTACACACAACACTGCTACACATTCTTGGCAGTCTGTTAACAATAGCCAGACATACATAACTCTCAAATGTACAGATTTCCACAGAATGTCCAGGTTGTGGGACCATATTCATAGCCACTGCTGCATACCACTTCCAGGAGTTTGCTAAATCACTGGGATGATACCTGGAGTGCAGTCACTAAATAATGACATACCATACCTCCAAATCTCTTACTGCATGACATCTGGACAAAGCATGACATATTTTGAGGCCAGGGGGGCAGAAAGAGGGACATATCTCACATAATGGTGTTGCAAATTGAAACAGCTACTGATGTTGCAGGCTTTGTTGTAATATAACATCCCTGAAGGATATGATGTCTGAAAAACCAATGGATGTCAACATTTACTGACTACAATCCTCACATTATCCTATTGATTTTGCAAAAACACACATTGTCTGAGGAACAGAACAAACATAAAAGGCAAACCTCTGGGCAGTTTGTGGACATCAGGACAGTCAAGAGGTATAGGTTCATAGGTTCATAGGTAGGTACTAGGCTATCGGCCCTGGGGCCTATACAAGCCCAGCCAAAAAGGTACCCTAGCTTTTGCCACCCAAGAAAATTATTTTCCTGTGCCACTGTCGAGCAGAGCTACAGAGGTGATCCCTGGGGTGAATTTCCTATTTCCCATCCAATCATCAAGATTTTTCTTGAAGAGTGCTAATGAGGATCTTTGTTTGATATAGATAGGTAGTTTATTCCAGAGTATGGGAAGTCTCTGGGACATGAATCTATCCCTCTGGCATGTTCTGTTTATGGTGGTGACAAGGTTTAGGTCCCTAGAGCGAGTAGCTCAGAGGGATTGGGATTTTTTTTAGATGGTCTGCGTAGGGCATCTGTTTGAGGCTGGTAATCCTCTTTGTGAGGTATTTCTGCGGCCTTTCCAGTTGTTGTAGATGTCTTGTGAGGTACATACCAAAAGGGGCATTGTACTCTATAATGGGTCTAATGAGTGATGAGTAGATGGGAACAATGACCTATTTTTTCTGGATGAGAAACCCTTTGTGATGAGGTGTGCCATGTAGAAGGATTTCCTGACTACTGTGGTGATGTGATTATCAAAGGAGAGACTACTGTCCACCTGTGTCCCAAGGTCTCTTATCACACTTTCGGTGTTAAGTAAACTACCGCCTATGTTGTAGTTCATGGGTACAGAGTTTTTACCAAAGGGGATGACAATGCACTTTTTGTCATTGAGCTTGAGGCCATGGGTTTGACACCAGGCATCTGTCTCAGTGAGGCCCTTTTGTAGGATGTCCACATCGTTAGGAGTTTCAATTATGGCTCCTAGTTTGCAGTCATCTGCGAACTTCATTATCCAAAGACCTTCTGTGTTAGCCTGTACTTCAGAGAAGTAGATACCAAACAGGAGAGGACCCAGGACTGAACCCTGTGGTACTCCACTTGTCACTGGTCTGAAGTCGGATTTGGAGTCTACTACTTTCACAATGTGGGTTCTGTCAGTGAGCCAGTTGGCAGCCCATCTTGTGACATAGGGATTTATACCTGGTTTAGTGAGTTTATCTATAATTCCAGAGTGGGGGATGGCATCAAATGCCTTGGCAAGATCTAGATAGGCTGTGTGAACCATCTTACCCTTGTCTACGACTTTGGTGACTGCTTCAAAGAAGTCTATCAGGTTTAGGAGACATGATCTGCCTTTTAAAAACCCGAACTGGGTGTTGTCCAGAGTTTGGAGATTACCAATGTCTTTGTTTATAAGTTCCATGATGATACATTCCATGGCCTTGCAGACAAGGCTCATCAGGCTAATGGGGCAGTAGTTCCCGGGGTCTGTGGTGGCTCCCCCCTTGTGGAGTGTGATAACCGGTGCTGTGCACCATTCAGCAGGCACAAAGCCTGAGGTGAGGTTATGATTGAACATGGTACTTAGGTGGGGTGCCAGTTCATTCTATAGTTCATGTAAAATGCAGCCTGGGATATCTGGTCCCATGGATGCTGTGTTCTTGGCTTTGGAGAGTGTGGTTTTTACCTGTGCAGCTGTGATTACAGGAACCTTGCATTCTTCCGGTATAGAGATGGGCTTTTTAGGGGGTGAGAACCTATCTGCCAGGATGTTGACAATATCAGTTGGGTCTGTATATTTAGTGCCATTGTGCTATAACTAAGAGCAGATCTGAGTGTTGCCATTGAGATTGTTGACATAGCTATAGAATGCTTTGTGGCTGTCTTTAGAATCAGTGGCGATTTTGTTTTCTTAACTAGCTTTGGAGGATTTTATCAGGGATCACAGCTTCTTACTAAGGCTGACCAGGGAGCTCCTCTACTCGTGGGATTTTACTCTCTTTTGCAACAGTTTCTTCCTTCTGTTGTACAGTTTGTTTATGGCAGGGGACCACCAGATTGGCTTCCTTTTTTGGAGGATAGCGTCTTGGTTCTGTTTGGGGTAGCACGATCCATGCACTCATGTAAGTGCTTAGAAAGTGCAATTGTGAAGGATTCAGTAGTCGTAACTGTATTGTCCATCTGCATGGGTGTCATGAAGTTCACCACTTCTGTCTTAAGAAGCGTGAAGTTGGCTTTGAAGAAATATTTTACCATGGTTTCCTTAATGGAGGGTGGGGACAGGATGTGGATATCTAGGGTAATTAGCTTATGGTCGGATCGGACCAATGAGGCATTGACTTCAGGTGTGGAACACCAGTCACTCATGTTGGTAAAGACTAGATCTAGGATATTGTTGCCCCTGGTGGGAGTGTGGATAAGTTTATCCAGGGCATTGGAGTTTATGAATTCCAGAAAGCATTGAGAAAAGGAGTTGGCACATGAGTAGTTTTCCCAGTTAATGGTGGGGTAGTAGAAATCGCCCATTATTAGGGTGTTTGATTGAACCCTAACATTTTCCAGTACATCAAGAAAAGAGGAGTGGGAATCCTGGGGCATGGTGGGTGATCTATAGCAAGCTACAATTTGGATTGCAGTTTTGCCCAGAGTTACTTGCACTTGGATAACCTTGGCTGCATTATGCTGAGCAACTAGCCTGGAGGTGTGGATATCCTTAATGAATATGGACACACCTCCGCCTTTGGTGTTCCAGTCCAGGTTTCATGGCCGAAAAGTGTTGTATGAGTTATAGCGTGGTAGTGCAGGGGTGTTCTCTGGAGCCTTGAACCAGATCTCAGTCACTGCACAGATATCAATGTTCTCCATTTTAAGGAGTGCCTTGAGTGAGTGCATTTTGAGATTTAGACTTCTAGCATTGAGTAGCATCACCCTCAGTTTCTGATTGCCTGTTCCTGTTACCGTAGTGAATTTGTCATTTGAACCTTGTCTAAAAAAGGCACTATAGGGGCGGCAAGAACCTTAGCCAATATCCGGAATCCCAGGGGTGGCAGGTGCAGGCCATCTCTGGCAAAGCATTGTGGTCTGTTGACCATGTCATCCCAGGCAGACAGATACTGGATCCCTTTAGAATGGCACCAGAAGCTTAGCCAATTGTTGAAGTCAATCATTTTGTCCTTGTACTGCAGCATCATTCTGGGTGATGGCAGAATGCTACTCAGGGCAAGGGTCATACCTGCCTGAGCTACAAGATCGGAGAGCTCTTCCATGTCTCTTTTCATGTATGTCAGACACATATGTCAGAGACATATCACTGTCAGACATCAGTTGATGCAGAAAATGCATGTCTAGACAAACCCTGTTAATCTAGTAACCCTCTATGTCTATAGCAGCACTACTTACTTACAATCTGTACCGAATTCTGGAGCTTTGTCCCCCATGCTGTTGCACTGTCTCCACATGTCCTATCCTGAGAGGTATTCCCACCTACTGTCTGTGAAGCTATAGCCCCCACACTTCCATAATGTCCTCCACACAGGCAAGGAAATGGGGCAAGGCCAATATGAAGGATGTAATTATACCACTGTGCTGCTATGGCATTGGCTAATGGTAAGACAACACAGCTGCTCTGGATGCAAGTAGCAAGTGCGAGACACCGATTGGTACACAAGCATCACTTGCTCATGAGCAGTACCTTCAAAAGGCAATCTGCTGCCTATGCAACACAGGTCTCAACACATCTACACAAAGACAGACTGTGACTACACAAACCTAACCATTTGCATTGTTGTGAGGAAACACATCAGCACTATAACAGGTATGTCAATCAAGTAAGCTTGTAATGGAATTCAGAAGGGGGATGCAATAATATCAAATGGGACATTAAACACTAAGATGCAACAAGACTAGATGGACTCACATGCTGCTGTCTGGCACCTATGGCCATTCCCACTTGCCCTGTCTATATTGACATGGAGCACATCTCTGGCCCCTGAGTCACTCCAGCAAAGGTCAGCTCATGTATGACTACCACTGGCGTGTCTGTTGTCCAATACTGAGTGTGTCACTGCTAGACCAGCTACCTGGGTTGTTGTAATTATTCATATGTCACCTGTGAATGTTACTCTGATACATATGCTTATCTTACAAATGTAAGAGACTTGTATAGGGTATGTGCATAGTACACAACAGGAGCAAATGTGTGTGTTGAACTGTATGTGATATATTGAGGCCATACCTGCCAATTGTCTACAGTTTTGCAGACTGATCACGTCTGCAACTTATTTGTAGTCAGTGCCTCATACAGTTGTGTATTATCTGGCACATCACTGGCAACCCATTAAAGACTGAAGTCATAACATATTAGCATACATTTGATTGTCATATGTCATATCCTGCAGTGTAGACCTGTGACTGCAACACGGTCTTTGCTAGCAACTGTGTTTCAGCTAGATTCATAAAGTAACACTATGTACAGGCCTTTGCCCACCACTGGTGTATGCCTTTGTGCAGATGTTGTGCTCTAACAGGAGCTAGGTGTCTTGCTATGAAACCTATGTAAATGCAAGTGTATCTTGTCCTGTAGGATGCCATTTGTTCAGTCACTGACACCTGCTTTGTAGCTGTGGAGAGCACATCAACCTTGCCAGGTCACTCATCCCATCATATGTTTAGAACCCAAATGGAGGCCTGCAAAGCCACAGGAGGTGGAGTATTGCACATTACCATACACATGCAAGCCTCCAGGCTGGCCAAACAGTATGATGCATGGGAGACACCCTGAATACAGTTAACAGCTGACAAAACACCTACTCAAATCATAACTAGCTACAGGCATCCCACCATGACTATGGGCACCCACCACACCTATTGGGACCTGCTGGAATCTGTCAGGATTCAATCATCTACCCTGCTGCTGAGTGACTTCAAATACCCAACCATAGTGTGCATGACCTATGCCATCTGAACATGTACGAACATAGACTCCTTGGCTTTGTCAATGGGAATGCAGTGGATCAGCTGGTCAGCACTCCTACAATAGGTGGAAATATCCTGTACCTGGTCCTAACCAACATGTGTAGCCACTGTAGCACTTCTACAGTGCCATCCTTCTTGGTGATATCTGACCACATGGCCATCACTGTGCAGGTCACCATCTGCCCTGCCCCCCCTTTAAATTGTCACACAGAATTAACTCTACACAAGTGACTATAACTCCCCTCAGAGCAGGTAGAAGTAGCTGTACAGCCAATGTCCCATGTGTTGGAACTAGCAGCAGTGTCCAGGCCCACATCACAATACTATGTGGGCACTTACATAGCTGTATAGACTCAGCAATACCTGACAGGACAACATCATCTCCCTCAAGGTAAGGCAAATGCCCATGGTGGATAGCAGCAATACACAAATATTGTTATAGGTGGAAATAACAGGTGCCTCATTGGAAGCAATGTCACCCTGGTCTACACAAGCAAATAAGGTCACAGGTGATTTACCCTAAGGCTGCCTTTGACTGCAAATTGGACAAATCCACCAAGGCCAATCACTAGGCCTTCCACACATGTGTCTGCAATTCCAGAGGCAACACACAAATCTGCTTTGTAGTAGTGGTCAATAACACAACATGCACATATGGCATAGATATATGCAGCCGGCTGCAGACAGGTGAAGTGTAAACATCACCCGCCTGACCCCCCATTGGTACACATGTGCATGCACAGCACCTGCCTCCTCCCCATATCATCAGGAAGAAGGTTCATAATGCCCTTTCAAAGGCAATGCACAGTTATATCCATTGGCCCGATACCATCCCTGGCTGCATCCTACATGAACACAGGCATGGGCTCTCACATCCATTCTGCACTATAGTCAAACACAGCCTGAGCACTGGTGTCATCCCATCTGCACAGAGGACAGCCACTGTCATCCCTATAGACAAAGGCAGAGCAATCCACTGACCCAGGCAATCATATGCACATCAGCCTAACTAGCCTGCTCTACAAGGGCATGGAAGGCAATATTAAGGACATTATGAACAGGGACATTGGCAACATCAAAATGCCTGAGCCCACACAGCATGGTATTGTCAAAGGGAGATCAGGCCTGTTAAACCTGGTAAACTTCTCTGAAGTGATTAATACACACACAAGGACAAGAGGTAGATGGTGAACAATGCCTACCTTCACCTAGCCAAATTCTTTCACAATAATTCCCAGGCAGCCAGGATACAAACACCTACACAGCTATGCACAAACCTGTATATTACCAGATGGGTAGCTAACTGGCCCAATGATAGTATCCACACAGTCAAAGTAGTGGAACCCACCTCTAGTAGTAGAGTCCTCCAAAGTGGTGTACCCCAAAGATCAGTCTGGGTGCCTTTACTGTTTGAGATATACATATCTGAGGTACAGGACAAAATCAGTGGTCTGTGTCTGGCCAGGTGTACAGATGCTTGCAAGATGGCCACGGTCTTACATTCCCCTACTGATGTAACCATCCCCCAAGAGGCACTCATCCAATTAATGAGGAGGAGAGGCATCATTCTCCCTGCTGTGGCAGATGCCATCCACACTAAGTATGGCAGTAATAATGTACTGAGCATGCAATCAGGTGCGAGGCAACTTGTGCACCAAGGATGGTAGCAACCTGACAGTTTCCCACTGTGTGGGCACCATTGTACAGAAGGTTGTCTACATGGCCCACCTCACAAATATGGCTATGTCATCCAGGAACTGGGAGGCCACAACATCCCTGTACTCCACCCTTAGCAGACACATTACCAAGTACAATGGCTCCTTTGTCATGGACCTTGCCAAGCAACTTCAGCAGTTGCTGAGACCACAGAGGTTTCTGAACAGGCAATTTCAGGGTCTGAAACTCCTATCCCATACAGGTAGGCTGAAAGCCTTGTCCCTGTCAGTCTCATACACACTTGATCATAGGTGATCTGTGTCAGGCATACAAGGCTATGCCCAAACCAGCCTTGATGGCATTTCTGCATATCAGTATGATGAATTGCACTCATGCAGCATGCATGAAAGGCCCTCACCTGGTTTGTGACATGTATAGTACTTGTTGGTGGGATAGTGTGGTGTCCCACACAATACACTGTCTGTAGAATACACTCCATTCCCAGGTCTAGCAGTGTACATGTATAGCCCTCTGGAAGACGAAGCTGAATGACTGCATGGGAAAAGGATGAGACACCCCTGGAATCCTGTGTGTCCCCCAGATGGACAGGGTAAACAGGTACTGACTTGGAAGGGGAATGAGCGAAAGTCTAGGCCAGGCTTATGAGGACATCAGGGTCAATAGGCTGGTATCATCTTATGAGGCTATGCACCTAGTACTTTACATGTGTCCTGCATATATTGCAGACTGTCCCACAATGTTGTCTGAAATGAATCCCTGTTGGTCTGAACTGTGTATGTACAGCAGTGATAGTGTATAGTCCTTTCCCCTAATCAGTTATCATCACATATTGTTATACCTTGTCAGTGTGTGTGGTCTGTATAGCAGTAAGTCAGCCCTTAGAATATGTGCATATGCACTTGGTGACATTGTATAGCTCACTCCAATAGCCTTGGTCTTGGCCACAATTACCATTCTGCTACTAGGCCCATCACAGAGTGGAATTTGTCACTCTTTGTTGTGGGCCAGACAGTAGCAGTGATAGAGATGGATTGCAGCAGGCAGAACTGCAAAAAGAATGTTTGGCATTGATATCACAGGAGGATGGCAGAATGGTTAAGGTGTTTACCTTACAGACACAAGGTGCAGGGTTTGATTCTCACATGGGGTAATTGGCTAGGCTTAAAATGGTCCACAAGGGCCTTTAGCTTAGTACTAATCTATGAACCTATGAACCTATGCTCATTGTCAGGGGACACAGACAACATATAGGTTGCAAACATGTGGATATCCCATGTACAACTGTACAGATGACTGGTATTGGCTGTATAGTGTTACATGGTGCATGTGAGGCAGATGCCATTAACAGGGTCTTTAAAGTAATGTCATGGGTAGGTGGTCAACAGGCCTTAAAATAGTATAACACACACACACACACACACACACACACACACACACACACACACACACACACACACACACACACACAAGAGCCACAGGGGATAAGCTTCACACACCACTATAGTTGTTGGTATTGAGATTAGACCCCCTACCTATCTATTTCCATTATAGTCTTACGCAGTTATTGCACACACCACAGAGCATGGAGGGTTGAAAAGTGTATACAGTTACATCTAGGATGAATGACATCAGCAGGCCTTGTAAAGTAGGGCAATGGGATGTGTGCTGGGTGGTACACACCTCAAATTATCACACACAAACACACACACACACACACACACACACACACACACACACACACACACACACACACACACACATACACACACACATGCACACAAGCACACACTCACACACATAATTTCACAGGTGCCAGTATTGATAATAGAACTGCTATCTGTCTAGTTATGTATACTAGTGCCATGGAGCTTATAGGATTTAACAGTCTCACAAGGTATGTCTAAGGTGATTACATCAAGAGCCACTGTAAAGTATGGCAATGGAAAATGTACTGAGTGGGAAGGGCATCAAAATACATTACCCTACAAACATACAAAAATAAACCAAAGAATGAACCTGGATGCCACATCTGAGGAAGTGCTAGAAACGAAAATGAAGTGTTGAATACGTTTATGTGTTTTGTGGCTTTTACTATTAAACAGAAGTCTGCCTACATTTCTCTCCATGGCTTTATTGTTTCGCTGAAAGTGGCATCCAGGTTCGCTCTTTGGTTTATTTGTGTGATTTTTCCTTGTTTGCCTGCTTTTTGGATTTACTACAAACAAGCATACACACTTACAAACACCTTCACAAACACACACATTTGCCACAACTGAGTGTAGAACTCCTGCCTCTTTAGTTATCTGTACTATACTGTTACATAGTTATTACACTCACCACAGAGCGTCGACAGTTGAGTGTTGTCCAAAGGTACTTCTAAAGGCAATGACATCAGCAGGACTGCTAATGTAGGGCACCGGGAAGTGTGGGTGGGAATGTCCTCAAAACACTTTATCTTGCAAACATACACACTAGCACACATTTGCCATACCTGAGAGTAGATCCCCTGCCTATCTAGTTATTTGTACTATAGTGTTATGCAGTTATCGCATGCGCTACAGAACTTACTGGGCTGATAACTGCCCAAAGGTGCTTCTAAGGGGAATGACATCAGCAGGACTGCTAAAGTAGGACACTGGGTGGGGAAGTACTCAAAATACTTCATCCTACAAACATACACACATTTGCTGGACCTGAGAGTAGAACTGCTGCCTATCTAGTTGTCTGTACTATAATGTTATATAGTTATCACATGTACTACAGAGCTTATTAGGCTGACAACTGCCCAAAGGTGTTTCTAAGGGGAATGACATCAGTAGGATTGCTAAAGTAGGGCACTGGGTGGGGAAGTCCTCAAAATACTTCATCCTACAAACATACATACTTACACATACACTTATACGCACACACACACACACACACACACACACACACACACACACACACACACTTGCAGGACCTGAGAGTAGAACCCTGTCTATCTAGTTATCTGTACTATAGTGTTACGCAATTATCGCATGCACTACAGAGCTTACTAGGCAGTGCTTCTAAGGGAAATTACATCAGCAGGACTATTAAACTGGAGCACTGGGAAGTGTTTGTGGGAATGGCTTAAAATGGTTCCACCTACAAATTGACAAACACACACTCCCTCACTCTAACACACTTTCATTTGCCAGGACTGAGATTATAACCTCTTCCTTTCTAGCTATTTGTACTATAGTGGCACACAGTTATTGCATGCACTACAGAGCTTATAGGGTTGATAGGTGTCCAATTGTACTTCTAAGGTGACTGACAGCAGCAGATCTTGTGAAGTAGGGCAATGGGAAGTGTACTGAGTGGGAACAGTCTCCTAATAGTTAGACTTGCAGACACACACACAAACACACACACACACACACACACACACACACACACACACACACACACACACACACATACACAGGTAGGTGATGTGATATTATAACCCCCACCTCAGTACAATTACACAATGGGGCTCACCTTTTACGCTGGCATGTGTGACTGGGTACAACTGGCATGCCACTGTCCACAGCAGGACATCACTCTATGCCATTCAGGGTATCCGTGTGTGTGTGAGACTCACTCTGTGGGTCCCCCTGTCTCTCTCTCTCTCTCTCTCTATATATATATATATATATATATATATATATATCAATGTCTCTATCTCACTTCCCCACATCTATGTGTGTGTATGCTTGACATATTGTTATCTGTGCCCATATATATATATATATATATATATATATATATATATATATATGTGTGTGTGTGTGTGTGTGTGTGTGTGTGTGTGTGCGTGTATCACACGCAACAGATGCAGATGTATCACATATGGGCCAACTACAGCTAGCTGAGGGTAACCCTGTCTGATGCGTGTGTGTAGGGACAGTTAAGGTGTACACAGCTGTCTATATCCACAGGCACACACACACACACACACACACACACACACACACACACACACACACACACACACACACACACACACACATATCAATATATAGTCACATAGTCCGATGTGGGTTCCAACATGGCCTGTGATTCTCTAAGTGTAAGAGCATGCCCAGTGTGACCTTCTATAGTGAGAGTGGGACTCCATTCCAGAGATAGATGTGCTCCAGTCCAGTGTTTTGTGTATTACAGCCATACATCTCAGCAGTAAACATGTCATTCCTAGTGGTACTGGGTTTGTTTAGAAGACATTTTCAAACATATCTGTAGTCTGACACTGCAATGTATTGTGTCATTTCTTGTGACAGACATCCTCAGATCATCAGAGTGCTTTACCAAAGGAATGCAAGATGTATGATGCACAGACCAATATTATGAGCCCAGCTATGTACATTCTTGCCCAACAAAGCCTGCTGAGAGATGTAGCTAGTTGACTGATGATGCTGTGTAAACAGTCCAGTAACCTTGTGATATACTGGATGGGGATCTCCTGCTTGTGTGATATATTTCTTACATGAGATGTCATATCCTGGTGTGGCCATACCTCTCAACTGTACATTTTTTGGCAGATTGTCCAGGTATTTGCCTAGAGGTTTCACCCAGTCTGCATAAACTTGTGTTTTTTATGGCAAGTTAGTTGCATATAATTAAAGACTGATGTTACAAAATAATGACAAACATTACTGTTTCAGACTGCATAACCTTCAGACAATTCCTGCTAATGCAAACCCCTCATCCTACCAACTTTCTCAGTATGTAAGGGCAATATTTACAACACATGCCTATCATTGTGCCTTTGTCCCACTTTTATTTTGGATCTTGTCCAGATGTCTTGCTGTCAGAGGTTGGGAGGTATGGGTGTGGGTACAGAGTGCATTCTACTGTGCAAATATGTCCATTATATGTGTAGTATATTCCACATAGCACTGTGATTTCCAGGTATGTCAGTGGCAGAGCAGTAGGTGTAGCTGACATGCATAATAGTTGGCACTGCAGTTATCTGCCCATGGCCCTGTCAAAGACAGCACTGTACCTAGGCCACTACAACACAACAGCCAGGAGTAAGTGCTGGCCAGATCCTGACAGTATTAACCACACATACACATAGCTCATTGACCCCTGCATATTGTGGACATGCAACATGTTTGCATGTGTATTGGGACAGCCCTGGCAATGTGTGCTGTGCTGCTATTTCCCTGCAAACATACATGTTACTGCATTTCTGTGGTAATATAGGGGGTGGGGGACACACCTGTCAACTGTACACATTTGCACAGACTGTGCTGATATTTGCTTTACATTTTGGTTCCATTTAGCATACTATTGTACCCTGTCTTGGGGACTAGAGACATATTACTAAAGACTACAAGCCAGATTATAATGTCATACATTTGAGTTTCAGACTTCTAACCCTTCAGAGCCTTACTGCAACTGCAAGACCTGCTGTGCTATCACAGTGTAAGTCTGTAGGAGGGTAATTCAACATTGTCACCATTTGTGGGCCTTTGCCAGACATTTCTTTTTGGTTTTCTACAGCTGACTTTCTGGGTGAGATTGAGGGGTGAGAATGGGACCCCCACACTGACATCCATGTCTGTGACCTATGACCCCCAGTTAGTTGCCCTGCCATATATACTGCAGTGGGATTTGCCACCTTGGATACTACTGCATTGTGTGGGGATGCCAGTATTGGACAGACATTTCCTGATGTCCACATAGCTGTCAGTTGTCTGCTGCTATCCCAGTAGGCCACCCCATTCCCTTGCATGCATGCAGCAACACCACAGATGTGCTACCAGAACATATGGATACATTCATTTATTGTTATGAAGACTGACTTACCTTGTGCCTGCGGCGGTTGTGTGGATGGGGGCTTGAGGCCTGCCTATGTTGGATGCACACAGTACTCTGCCTATACATGGTAGGTTACATGTAGTGTGATGTGTGTGTCATCCATTTTTATTGTGTATGTGGGTCAGAAAGAGGTGTCAGTCCCTGGGTGCCTACACTATGCGTTGCCTCTTTGCCTAGGCCAGGCCATACTGGGCACACCTCCATCTGCCTACAGAGGCTGGCTCAGGGGGTTTCTCCTCCGAATCCCTCTGTGCCTATGGGGACCTTGGCAATGATGGGGTCTGTGTGGTACTTCCCCATGTAGTTCTTGCTGCAGCTGTTTCCACAGGATCATATTGTGTAGCATGGCACATACTATGAACATGTGTGCACATGAGACTAGAGAGTACTGCTAGGCTCCACCAGATATGTCAAGGCAGTAGAACTGTGACTTGAGCATCCCAAGCACATGCTCTATAATAATCCTGGTTTGTATGTCTGCCTCATTATGGTGTTCTTGAGTGGATGTGTATGCATTTCTGATGGGTGTCATCATCCACAGCTACAGTGCATAGCCAGCATCCCCCACCAGATGGCCATATGGGATGTTCCTCCTGATAAATCCCTGACACAGCTTTGAGGAATGCCAAATGTAGGAGTAATGAGAGCTTCCACGGCTGCCAGCACACACATTCATGATAATGCCCGGGGCATTGCACACAACCTGGCAGCTGATGGAGGGGAAGGCCTTGCCATTTATATAGACCTTACCCTGCTAATGAGGTGGTGCTTTGATGTGGATGTGTGTGCAGTCTATGGCACCCAGTACCTCCAGGTATTCTGCTACATGGTGGAAGAGGCGCATATTGCTGATCAACTCCAACCAAGTGCTGGGGAAGTGAATATGTTCACCAGCATGTGGTAGCATATTATCCAGGAATTGATGGAGTACCCTGAATGCAGATGCCTGTGAGACTCCCATGATGTCCCTTGTAGGTCTTTGGAAAGTACATGTGGCTAGTATTCTTAAGGCTACACATACCTTGGTATCCACTGGTATGAGTTTCCCCTCTGTTGGCTCTGAGTCTGAGTTGAGGCCGGCACATCTCAATGATTTGCTGAAGTATGTCTCTGTATACCCTGTAGCACTCTACTATCTCCAGATCATGTAGCTCCTGGTAGGTTGCCCTGGGTCTGTACAGTCTTCTCCTCCTCCTCCTCAGACTGGGGCAGTTGTCAGCATTATCCTCCTCATTGCCATTAGCCTCCACCACATACTGATGTATCAAAGTGACAGCAGCCCCTAATATTTTGCCAGTTAAAATTCCCCCGAGTGTGTACACCAATGGTGTAGAGTTTGTGGAATAAAAACAAACTGAAAGGTGTTTGTACAGTTTATACTGTTGTGCTGCAGATGTTGCCTGTATGATTGGCTGGCTATGATACATTCCACCTGCCTGCTATTTTGTTTGTACTTGATTGCTTTTATTCTGCTATTTCTCTTTTTTTCCCTTCTAATGTCCACTCCTTTTAATCCCAAAACATGCCGCACAAAACCAGTGCCCAAATGTAAACAGTTCTGTTACTTCTGTTTTTTTTTTTTTGTTGTTTTGTTTTAGACCCGGTGAGTGCCACGCAAACCTGTTTAGCTAAGGTAAACAATGAGAAATTGCCCTCCCCTGGACACAAATACATTCATTTCATGGAATAAGTCAAAAAAGCCTCAGACACACACCCTTGCTTAGCTGTGCTTAGCTAAGCACAAATGGGAGCCATGGAGCTTCAATGTGCTTACACCAAGCATGACATACACCTTTTTCTTGTCAGCTGCTTCTCCTGCTTACACTACTGCCTTATAGCTCCTACACAGTTAGGTGCAGCCTAAGAATGGTCTCCCATTTAGTGATTCAGTAAAATTTGCTCATTTGCATACCCCACTGCCTTAGTCCTTGGTTACACCACTACACCACAGCCTTCCTCCTTAGCAAACAGTGTTACCTGTTATTGTTTTGATTCTGCATGCCATAGACTATAATAGCAAATTGCAGATTTCAGTTAAAATTGCCTTTTCACATTTTCTTAAAAATTTTCGGCACTATCCCATTTGCACACTGCTGCCCTATGCTTAAATGTCCGAAATCAGACAAAAAAAATAAACTTTGATTTTCATGATTTTCCATGCCAATGGCCATATATTTGGCTATTGGCATGCCTAAGGATTATAACGCATGCTTTACTTTGAGATGTCATGCCTCCATTTTGATTTTTGCAGAAATGTCTGCACCTCACACTGTTCTTGCACAGATGTCTGCCTGCTTAATGAATAGCTAATTCACCTCATTTGCATGGTTTTCACCAGCAAATGAGGTAATTAGCATTATTCAGTGGTGTCCTTGCAAGAATAGTGCTGGCAGGCTCATGCACACTCCAAGCCTTGTTTACTAGATCAGTTGGTAGCCATATTCTGTGTTTGAGCTCCTACATTATTCCTGCATGGAGAAAACTGGTTATTGAATCCTGGGGAGTGTTTTGAACCCAGTGGTGCAGAGAAATGAATATTTTAAAGGATTGGTTGTTATTTTTAGACCAATTAAAAAGGTATGTTTTTGGAAGTGAAGAAAAACTTTTATGTACAGTTGATGTTAATGCGTTGTACACTTCTGTTGATCAGGATGAAGGTATTGAGTTTGTATAATTATTCTTACAGAAGTATGTACATCATTTAGCTATAGGCTCTAGAACAATTTGTGTGCTGCTAGACTAACAATTTCTTTCAGTTTGAGTCTAACATTTACCAACAGATCTCAGGTGTGGCTATGGTGGCTAGGGTTGCCCCTGAATCCACAAACCTGGTGATATGTTGGTGGGAAACACAGTACTTAACGTCACTTCCTTCCTTTAAATTTGTAACATTCTATCGGAGGTACATTGACAATTTATTTTTTATTTGGAAGGGCAGTAAGAAAGATTTTGAGGTTTTGTAATGGAAATGAATAATAGTATTAGGCGGTTACATTTTGAAATGCTGTGTATAGGTACATCAGTTAACTATTTAGATGTACAATCATCTGTTAACTTTGAAACAAACATATTTGTTAACAATATCAATAGGAAAATTACATTTAGTAATAATTATTTACATTTTAGCAGTTTCCATCCTTCTTTTATGAAGTACAATATCTTTAGAGGTAAAGTTATTAGACTTAGTTGTATTATTATTAAAAGCGATTTTTTTTTAAATGAAGTTAATTTTTTTAATCAACATGTTTTTGGATAGAGGCTACCTTTATAACAAATTAATTGAGATTTCTAATGATTTAGTCAAGTTAAGGGATAAGATGTCCCCCCCCCATCCTTATCACTGAGTTCACTCCAAAGGTTAAAGATGCAAATAGTCCAGATGATAAAAACTTATCTTTCCTGATCCTGATGAGCATTGAAGGGAAAATGGTGAGAAATATCATTTTGTCCAATTGGAAAGTTATTTTAGGAAATAGGGACCTTATTGACATTATTGGAATCAAACCTAATTTTATTTACAAGAAAACACTACATGGAATAGTTAGCCAGAAATATCTCTCAGAAATGAAAAACAACAAAGAATAATGAACAAAGAAAAACATGATAATATCCGGACAAACAAACGTTGAAGCGCCGGATAGTTGTGTTGACTTGTTGATATTGATCAGGTCGACTATGTTGATGTTGACTGATATTGAAGATAAGTATAGGGGTACATTTACAATTCGAGTTTAAAGTTTAAGAAATATGTAGTGAGTACAATGTTGAGACTTTATATGTTCAAAGATAATTCTAAGAAATATAGAAAGAGAATTACACATTTTTACAGATCCGAGAATTTACAGCAGAGATCAACTTTACAAAGATACACAGTAGAATAAGAGAACAGAGTTACCTTAAGAAGCTACAGAGAAACTAAGGATTTTATTGAGAGGCGAGATAAAAGAACAAGAACAGATTGAGACACTGATACAGACATCAGCCGAAGGAAGTCATCATACATGTACATTCTACTATATATGACATATCATCATGATGAATTAATTATTACATCACACATGACATTCATTAGATAGAATCACATAATGGTACATGATAGCATAGTCATCATTCAATACTGTGAATTTTATCATCCAATCGTATATGAGATACATGGTAAATAGAGGAGAACAGATTACTCAACAAATGATACCTCATCAGAGATACATCAAAGAGAGATTTGATGGTAGACAAAGAAGTTCTCCATAGAGGTAAACATCTCCAGATTTTATGAATGAGAACAGAATGTGACCAGATTTATCACACTCATTTAAGTATTTATATGACCAGTACTGCGGACTTGAATACTGATTCATTTTACTTAGTACAATCCTTTTTCAAAAATTTGATTTAACTTTGAACATTCCTTTTTCACCTAATGCCTATTGTATGTTCAGTGATTACCAATGTTTTAGTAAGTCATACTAACTGTACAGTTTGATCTTGATATAAGAATTATTTGAAAACAGGATGGTAATAACCCTGAACTGAATTGAGTTGAATTTATCTTTTTTATTTGTTGACTAGAAACGATTTTTTTTCATAAGCTAAAAGATTTTATTGGCCATTGGGCATTATAAGTTAACTTCGCTGACAATTTTTGCTTCCATTGGGTGTATTTTATTGGACAAATTAGATTTTTTTGTGAGATTTATTTTTATTTTATGTTAATTTTATTGGTTCATTATTTATTTGTTTTGATTTATAGTTGAATTATTGAATATTGAAATTTTTCAATACAAATTGAATAATTACAATAGAATTTTCTTGACACATATATTAATAGTATTGGCATGCATTGACAAAATACTTGTTCTATACATGAGAATTGTTACAGCAATAGCACCAATAATAGAAGCAGCATGCACCTTACAGCAACAGCTTAAATATAAGAAGGACAAGCAATCAGGGCATCAGACTTTACCCCACTAGAGAGACCAACTAAATTCGTAAGGTTTAAGATGGCATAACAGGACTGGACAGAGAAGATATATCATGACACAGACAGGAGTTATGATGGAGGTTATGTTGTAGATGTTCTATAGGACCCCCTTTTGGACTATTTGGACCAATGTTTTCCTTCCTTTGATTCCTTTTGGACCTATAGAAATCTGATATTTTCAACATATATTTATAATGTATATTTTGTGATCAGAACATTTTGAAGTGAGAGAAATATTCAGTAAACATTGGGGGGTACTAAGAGAGAAACAGATTATGATAAAGAATACTTGAAGAGAGAAGAGAAGAGAGATATAGATGAAGAAAGAATAGAAGGAAATTACACAGAAGAGAAGTTGGGAAGGAAAACATGGACACCATGAAACAGACCATGATGTAATAGACCATGCTGTGTGATAACTGACTATCAGATCATAGATCAGCCTGATATACGTAGAGACTATAGAACAGCCTAGACAGCAGCAGGACCGGGTGACAGCAGATTGCATGACTTCTGTCATTCATTTCTATGTGTGCTTGGCAGCATGTACACCAAGATCAAGATGAGAAAGCCATGGATGACATGGATCACATGTGAGGACATGTTAGGCAAAACATGTCACACAAACTTCAAAGCAACATAACATATCATTCCAAAGCTTCTCGAGGTGAACATAATTCCTAATTCAGAGAGAGAGGGGGATAATATCTTACAGTAGAGAGAGAATGAGAAATTAATGGATGAGCTGAGAGAGGGCTCGATCTCTAAATTAGAGAGAGGAGGAAGAACTAGGACCTGTTGAGGCTAAGAGAAAATGCTAAGTTGAAAATAAAAAGGGAGGAGACTTCCCATGTGTTTTCACACTTTTTATATATATATACTTTCATATATATACATATATATATATTTTATCATATATATATTTTTCACATCTATGTTATGAACACTGTGACCATAGCATGCTTTAACATTCATCTAATAATATACATCTGATAATGTAATGTTGAAAATAATGATATATGTTGATTTATTATGATTTTATTTTTTTGTTTTTTATACGTTTTTTTTTATTTTTTTTATTTTGATTTTTATTTTATTGATATTTAGATTTATGCATATAGATGAGACTTTAACCACTAATTGTTTGTAAATTGCTTATTTATTATATTTTATTTTAGAGTATTTTATTTATATTCATTTATACTGTCTGATCTGAGATGCATCTGAATGAAGCGTCTTATTTATATTTATACCTATTCTTCACTGAAAGGAGGAAGACTGGTTTATTTTCATGCGATCCTGACTTTTTTTTTTTTGACTTTTTGAGCTGAGATTTTATTGCCTACTGGTTCTTGTGTTCCTGCCTTATTATTAACATAATTTAAAGTATTTGTTAGAGCATGTGAAAGACAATAGTGCAAATTTAGGTGGGGTAGGGCCTCTAGGTACTTTTCATTGTAATGGCCGCAAGTTGTGTAGGTTTATTTACCCTGGTAGCCAGTACCAATTTAAACATATCAATTATGTTTTGGTATCTAAGGACATGTATAATTGCAAAAGTTCAGGCCTGGTTTATTTGGCAACCTGTTGTACCTGTCAATGTTTTTATATTGGCAAAACTGTGAGGACACTTGTTTTTTGTATTAGTGAAAATGTTAGAGCAATTAAGAATAAAGATATTAATGATCTGGCTAGACACAGTTTGGGTTGTTCACGATTTCAAAAATTTTATTTTTTTGTTATTCAGAAAGTTGATTCTAGTTTGTTTGTAGATCAATTTAACTTGAGTTCTAGGAGCTGAAGTGGCAAGTTTTTTTTTTTTGCATGCTGATATTGATTCTAGATTAAATTAGACGTTTTCAGTAAAAAGTTTGCTGAAATAGAAATGAATTAAATATTTTGTAAAACATGTTCAAATTTATTTATTTCCATTTTTATTTTTATTTTTCTTCGTTTCCTTTTCTTTTTTTGTGTAGTATTTATATAGTAGCTCATGAAGTAGTATGCATTTTCCCACAATATTGTAATTGTATATACAATGTGTTTTTATTGACAGACTGATTCAATTATGTCATATTGTTTCATGATTCAATTAATGTGAGGTGTTTGGTAATTTATTCTGAAGACGTTTTAAGAGTAAAACAACAAAAGCACTTAATTACTTGTTGTGTGTATTTAGTTTGGCTCCAGTTTGGTGATTTTGGCCATCTGCATTTGTTTGTGCAGTTTACATCCTTCTTTTTATGTTTTTTTGGCTGATTGGTTTTCTGTTTAATTTTGGCGTTAAGAGGAGGAATAGTTTAAAGTTAAAGCAGGGCTACAAAATTATATATTTTATAAATAGAAGGGGGTGTGATTTGTGAAGGATGACATGTTAGAGTAACTCTTTGTTTTTTAAAGCTTGTGTTGGATGTGATATTTTTTTATTACGTTGATTTTATGAGTTTTGTGTGCCTTGCAATTCGTTAGGAATGAGAGAGTTAGCATGAGGCAGAAGAGGCAGATTATGGTAGTATAGGGGTATGACATTTTAAGAGTAGCTAATAGAAATGAAAGAAAAAGAGAAAGAGGTCTGGCAGGAGTGGAATTGCTTGGAGAGTGTTCATGTGGTGTGTATGTAGGTTGGGCCAGGTGTAGTGATCAATTTGGATTAGTTGCTTAAGGGTTGGGGTAGATGATGAAGAGTGGAAAATTTATGTGATTGGTAGATGTTTGGAGGTTGTGTGATTATGGTTAGTATAAATGCAGTTGTAGTGGGGGTGGGTGGGAATTGGGAGTAGCGTATGGGGAGCAGAGTGATGCTTGAGCAGAACAGAGAGGGTTGACCCCCACGAAAGTGAAGCAAATGAAAAATAGTCAGTGTTCCAGGTGAGCCTGAATTGTGCAGTATAAAAAATGCCAATCATAAAAATGCTGACCCAGAAAATAGTGTTGCTTCCATTCTTTAACTATTTACTTCTGTAATAACTTTTAGTTTGTTCATTATGCTTTAGTAGAACTAGCTTGCTTTAGTGGGCTCCTTTACAGGGTCTGACACAGGAAAAATATGGACACATAATATAAAACTAAATTAGACCAAGTTAAGAAGTCAAATTTCAATGCAAAATGTTAAAATTATGTTGTGCTGCTATGGGGGGGGGGGGGGGCTTGTGCTGCATGCATGCCAGTAACTAAATACAAAGACAGGAAATTAAGAAAGAGCTAGGTTGCTGCACTATAAATTAGTTCATACAGGTAATGGTAATAACCTTACTTAGTTAATTCTGGTTCCCTTCTAGTTGGGTAAAACTGCCATGCTGCAGGGTTGCAGGTGTTCATGCAGTCCCTTTTTTAATTATTATTATTATTATTATTATTACTATTATATGTCTTGACTCTGTTGCTGAGTGTGCTTACATAGAGATAGAGTAATTAATTCTGTTTCCCTTCTAGTTGGGTAAAACTCCGGCACTGCACAGTTGTAAGTGTTTGTACAGTCCCGTTTATTGTCTTTTGTTTTTATTTTATTTATTTTTAATTATATGTCTTGACTCTGTTGTCGGGCATGCTTACATAAGGGATAGACTTACATCCCAAGAATGCACAGAGCACTAGGATATTCTGCAAAGGAGATACTACACTTCTGGGGCAAAGTGGGGAAAAAAGAAAAAGTGATGTACCAAGATAGAAGAGTGTCAGGGTTTCCTGTGCAGAATAGCACTAAATAAGTTACCAGTAAAAGTGAGTATGCCATATAAAAAGAAAGTTGAAAGTTTATGTTTATTTTGCGGGGAGGAAGAGCTAATAAGATGTATTTTTTTTAATGTAAAGAGTGATGAAGCTTTGGAAAAAGTTGAGTAAGAAAAATGTTTGAGAATTCTAATGGCAAATAATAGAGATATGACTATTATTATGCATAGGTACTATAATAAAAATAAAAAAGAATATCTGAAGACGTTAGGCAAGAGTTTGTTTTATGACTCTGGGTTATCTAGAAAGAAATTAACTTTTGTTTAATGGAAACAAAATGTTGGCAGATATATTGCAGAAAATCAGGTTATGACTGTGGAAGAATGAGTTGAGGTCGATTATGGAATGATAATAATGAAGACTTTGTAAGAAAAATGAAAAATAAGAAATAGAAATGTGTATATATGTGCATATAAATATATAAAGTTTGTAAATACTGTTTTTATGTTGCATTGTATAAAAGACACCTATTTTTGTTAGGTGCTGTAGCTTTTTACTTCAGGCTGAGCTACAACCGACTCAAGCAGATAGGACCATGGTTTATCATCTCCTACAAAGGACAACACACTCAAGAGTTTAATACCCCCCTTTGTGATCATCTGCAATGACAACAATCAATCCACCTGATATGGGAATACAACCTGCAGCCTTCTGCACCAAAGGCAAATGTGCTATCTGCTGTAACACAGTCACTGATAACAGAATTCTAGCCATTTTCCTTTCTTCTCTGTCTTTTCTCTATTAATATCCCCAAATTTCAACATTGTAACAATTTTCCTTTCCAACCAAACTATCTTTAACAGCCTTTCTGTCTTCTTTCCTCATCTCTTGCAAACAAGCATGATATCCACCCTTCTTAATCTCAGTATTATATAAATGACACTGTATTTCATTCATACTCTGCCACCACTTTCATATTATCTTACAACACCACCCTATCTGACTATTATTGATAGATTCATAGATGGTTATTAGGCAATATTACTAGGCAAATGACCCAAGAGGGGGTGGCTTTCTAAGCCTAGCCAAATTTTCCCAAAAGAATAATGATGTCCTGCATCCAACTACGACATTGAGAGCTAGGCATATATAATGAACGTCTGTCCATCCACTTGTCTAGGTTGTGCTTAAATTTGGTAATAGACCAACTCAGCTTCACATGGATGGAAAGCCTGTTCCATAGGAGGGGCAGTATCTTGAACACTTATCTGTCTCTCTAGTATGTTCTGTTTAAATCAAAGACAAAAATTCAGATCCCTCGAACCTGTATTTCTGTTACTCTTTGACTTACAAACATGTAGGATATTCATAAGTGTGGGGTTTGCAGATGCATTGTAATCCAAGCATAGATCACTCATCAGCAATCTATAGGAGACTGTGTACAGGGAAAGGGCTTTAAGGCACTCTTCATAAGGCTAGGTTTGTTATGCCTTGTATTCTTTTGTAAGGAACCTTTGAGGTTGCTGCAGCTGGTGCATATGCCTGGCAAGGTACATACCAAAGGGAGTATTGTACTCTGATTGGTCTGTACAGTGAAATAATGACTTATTTGGACCTAGATGTCATATCCTTACTTATAAGTTGAACAGCATAAAAGGACTTCCTCACCACTGCAACCACATAGTGAAGGTAAGGCTACTGTCTATGTGCATACCCATATCCCTGACCACTGGGTCGACTCTTAGGGTTGTATTACCTACATGGTAATTAGCCAGGATGGTTGATTTCATAAAGGGTACAATAATGTAGTTCTTAGTATTAAGTTTAAGACCATGGCTTTGGCACTGTTTGTTAGTCAGAGATAGACCTTCTTAAAGAATGCTTGGTTCTGCAGGAGAGTTGATGATAACAACCAGCTTGCAATCATCTGCAAACTTAATCAGCTGTAAACCTTCAGCATTTACTTCCATTTCAGAGAAATAGATGCCAAAAAGGAGCGGGAACAGTAACGAGCCCTGGGGGACGCCACTAGTGACTCGCCTCTTGGTGGAGGTGACCTCACCTATTATGACCGCTTGGGTTATATCAGTGAGCCATTTGACTATACAGTGGGTGATAAAAGGGTTTACACTTATTAATTAGCGTGCTATAATGCCTGAGTAGGATATTGTATCAAAAGCCATGGCCAGGTCGAGGTAAGCTGTGTGTACAGTCTTACCTTCATCTAATGCTTTGGTGACCCTCTCAAAAAAGTCCACCAGCTTTAATAAGCATTACCCCCCCTTTAACAAAGAAGAACTGTGATGGTTCCAGCATTTTCAGGTTACCTACATCCTCATTTGCATGACCATGATGATTCTTTCCATGACCTTACATGTAAGGCTGGTAAGACTTTTGGGCCTGTAGTCACCTGGACCAGTGGCTGGACCTCCTTTGTGCAGGGAAATGACTGTAGCCATCTTCCATTCCTTGGGCACAAAACCTGACTGAAGGCTGTAGTTGAAAAGTGATTCAAGTGCAACAGAGGGATCATGTTTCATGCTATTTATTAAACATCCTGGGATGTTATCGGGTTCCATCAATACAGTGTTTTTGGCCTCAGAAAGTGTATTAATGACCTGTTCTCTAGTAATGGTTGGAGGGATGTTATGTAGTATTTCCTTTGGACTATCAGGGGAAGAGTGCAAGGGGAGGGGGATTTGAGCTGAACCTGTCGGCCAAAAGGTTGGCAATGGCCTCCAGTTCAGCATGGGTGATGCCATCTACAGTAAGTTCTACACATTACTGTGTATTTTCTCTGAGGTTACAGACATAGCTGTAGAAAGCGTTGTTGTCTTTTGCCTGAGAAACTATTTTTTTCTTTAAATTGAGCCTTTGAAGTATTACTTAAATCTTTTAGCTGTCTGTCTAGATTTTTTTTCTTGGCCAGCCATAGGAGGAACAAAGCCTTCCTCTTTCCCCCAAAATATAACAGTCTGGATTCTCCCACTGACCTTCCTCACCTGATCATGTTAGACTCCTATATCACATATAATGACCTCAAATGCTGGTAGATTACTAGCCCTGAAACTTTTAAATCTATTTTTCATTTCTCAGGCCTCATTCCATTTCTTATCACAGTCCTACACCTCACCTTCCATGCCTCATCTCTCCCTCAATTTGCCAAAATCAGTCATCTCTTTCTCCTCCTCAAATTTCCCAGATCAAAAGCCTCTGTTATATATTTAAAAGCCCTAAATGGACTCCTCTTCCCCTCATCCTCCAACTACTCCACATATGTCAGTTGTTCTATTTTCTCTGTCCTAACGTGTGAGCTGCTCAGCCTCCCTATCTTCTTCCTGAACTGTACTTCTGTCATCCTCTCTATCACCAGATATATTCTTTCCCCTCATCTTGACCTTGTCCCCCCATGCTTTCCATCTAACCTTCTCATTGTCTACACCCATAAGTTTTGGTGCTATATTGCATACATTCTGAACACTCAGATACTTCAATCCTCATGACTTTGTATGCACATTCTTTTTTTTCCAATACTACTTCTCTTCTCTCTCCATACAAATCTGTTGCACACCTTTTATATCTCTACTAATCACACTGCTGATGATTTTACATGTATGTGCTTAACAAATAGGTTAATAATGGTAACACCATCAGCCCTAGTACCTCTATTAAACCATCATATTCACTTTGCATGTAAACTTGTCCAACATCCCTGTTTTTGTATCCTAACACTTCTCCCAATTTTTATTCCTTAACTCTTATGTGGTGGTATATGCTTAACTTCAAATTATTTGTCTCCTTTATTTGACCACGGCAGTCCTACTGCACTCTGAACTCCTTTCTCTACCCCTACTATGAAGGACCTCTTGGAATTGAACCCCATACCTTATTCTCTGCCAACTGCTCAAAAATACTTTACATTTGTGACAGCATCCTTTCTACATCCTTCAGCAGTTACATACAATCATCAGCAAACGCATTTCTATTACCTGTTCCCTATTAAGTCTCCAACTTTTTATTAACCCATTTTCCTGTGGGATATTCTTCCATAACTAAGATATAAATTCCAGGGATAAGGGATATCCTTGTCTTGCTCCTCTCCCAAAATCTACAATGTTTGATACAACCCCATTCACACAAATTAGAACAGCCGGTCCCTGATATCAAGCTGTCTTATTCTTTATAGCCCAACCTGCCACCAAAGCATACTTCAGACTTTGACCATTATTTTCCAATTCACTATATCAAAAGCTCCATGCCCATCCAAAAGTACCACCTCTGCTCTTGTTATATTTTACTTTTAAAAGGAATATAATAACAACCATAGGATCATAGGATCATAGGAGATTACTAGGCTATCAACCCTAACCATTTCATCCCAAAATGATGCCATGAAAATGTTAGTCAATACCCAAGAGTGCATTAAGTGATGACTGCCCATGTCCAGGAGGGTTGTGGGTGCTATCCCCAGTAAGAATTTATGGTGCCTCATCCACTCATCCAGGTGCCTCTTGAGCAGTGTCAAAGAGGTGTTCTGTTTTACATGAATTGGTAGCTTGTTCCAAAAATGTGGCAGTCACTGGGAGATAAAAGTATCTATCCAGCATGTCCTATTTAGGTCACAGGACATATTTAGGTCCTTGGAATGGGTAACACTATTCCCCTTTGATTTACTGATATGCAGCAAGCTCATTAGGTTTGGGTCTTGGATTGCTGTACAGGCCAGGCATAAGTCTCCCCTAAGAAGTCTATATGACATGGAGTATAGTGACAGGGACTTTAGTCGGTCTCTGTAAGGCACATGCTGGAGCCCCTTGATCTTCTTTGTTAGAAGCTTTTGCGGTCTCTCCAGTTGATGCAGGTGCTTTGTACGGTACATGCCAAATGAGGTGTTATACTCAGTTATGGGCCAGATTAGCACTGAGTATAGAAGAGTTATAACCTTATTTGCTCTCAAGATAATGCCTTTAATAATCAAGTGTATTATGTAGAAAGCCTTTAACCCAGCCACTGGGGATGCACAAGCCAGTGCATTTCTTTGTGCCAGTCCCAAGCCTGGATAAATGGAGAGGGTTGTGTCAGGAAGGGCATCTGGTGTAAAATTTTGCCAAATCATACATGCAGACAACAGTACAGAAATTCATACCGGATCGGTCGAGGCCCGGGTTAGCAACGACTGCCACCAGTACTGTTGGCCAACAGGGTGCTGGCAGAAATTGGGCTACTGCTGGCTGGAGGAGAAGAGGGGGAAGGCATGCCTGAAGGCAGGTAAAGGCTAGGATTGTGATAGTGAGGGTCGGGACTTTGAATGTTGGCAGTATGACTGGTATAGGGAGAGAGCTAGCTGATATGATGGACCGAAGGAAGGTTGGTATATTGTGTGTGCAAGAGACCAGATGAAAGGGGAGCAAGGCTAGGTGTATCGGAGGCGGTATCAAATTGTTTTATCATGGTGTGGATGGGAGGAGAAATGGCTTAGGCATTATCCTAAAGGAACAGTATGCTAAGAGTGTTTTGGAGGTGAAAAGAGTGTCGGATAGAGTGATGTTTATGAAGCTGGAAATTGATGGTGTAATGATGAATGTTGTTAGTGCATATGCTCCACAAGTTGGGTGTGCAATGGATGAGAAAGAAAACATTTGGAGTGTGTTGGATGAAGTGGTAATGACTGTACCCAAGGGTGAGAGACTGGTGATTGGAGCAGATGTCAATGGGCATGTTGGTGAAGGGAACAGAGGGGATGAGGACGTGATGGGTAGGTATGGTGTTAAGCAAAGGAATGCAGAAGGTCAGATGCTAGTAGACTTTGTGAAAAGGATGGACATGGCTGTGATGAATATGTATTTTAACAAGAGGGAGGAGCATAGGGTGACATACAAGAGTGGAGGAAGATGCACACAGGTGAATTATATCTTATGTAAAAGGGCTAGTCTGAAGGAGATTGGAGATTGTAAAGTGGTGGCAATGGAAAGTGTAGTTAGGCAGCATAGGATGGTGGTTTGTAGGATGACATTGGTGATCAAGAAGAGGAGGTTGAATGTGAGGGCAGCACCAAGGATCAAATGGTGGAAATTGAAAAAGGGTAATTGTGAGGTGATGTTCAGGGAAGAGTTAAGACAGGCACTGGGTGGCAGTGAAGAGTTACCGAATAGCTGGATAACTACAGCAGAGCTAGTTAGAGAGATGGCTAGAAAGGTGCTTGGTGTGACATCTGGAAAGAGGAAGGAGGACAAGGAGACCTGGTGGTGGAAGGAAGAAGTACAGGAGAGTATACAGAGAAAGAGGATGGCGAAGAAGAAGTGGGATTGTCAAAGAGATGAAGAAAGTAGACAAGAGTATAAGAAGATGAGGTGCATGGCAAAGAGAGAAGTGGCGAAGGCTAAGGATAAGGCATATAAAGAGTTGTATAAATAGTTGGACACTAAGGAGGGAGAAAAGGACCTGTACCGATTAGCTAGACAGACGGACCGAGCTAGTAAAGATATGCAGCAGGTAAGGGTGATAAAGGATAATGAGGGAAACATACTCACAAGCAAGGAGAGTGTGTTGAGCAGATGGAAAGAGTACTTTGAAGGGATGATGAATGAAGAGAATGAGAGGGAGAGAAGTTTGGATGATGTGCGGATAGTGAATCATGAAGTGCAGCGGATTAGCAAGGAGGAATTAAGGATAGCTATGAAGAAGATGAAGAACGGAAAGGCTGTTGGTCCAGATGACATACCTCTGGAAGCATGGAGGTGTTTAGGTGAAATGGTAGTGGAGTTTTTAACTAGATTGTTTAATGAAATCTTGGAAAGTGAGAGAATGCCTGAGGAATGAAGAAAACGTGTTTTGGTATCGATTTTTAAGAATAAGGGTGATGTGCAGAGCTATAGTAACTACAGAGGGATTAAACTAATCAGTCACAACATGAAGTTGTGAGAAAGAGTAGTGGAAGCTAGGTTAAGAATGGAGGTGATGATTAGTGATCAGCGGTATGGTTTCATGCCAGGAAAGAGTACTACAGATGCAATGTTTGCTCTGAGAATGTTGATGGAGAAGTACAGAGAAGGTCAGAAGGAGTTGCATTGTGTCTTTGTGGATTTAGAGAAAGCATATGACAGGGTGCCTAGAGAGGAGCTGTGGTATTATATGAGGAAGTTGGGAGTGTCAGAAAAGTATGTAAGAGTGGTACAGGATATGTACGAGGGTAGTGTGACAGCAGTGAGGTCTGCGGTGGGATTGACGGATGTGTTTAAGATGGCGGTGGGATTACATCAAGGATCAGCTCTGAGCCCTTTCTTATTTGCAATGGCAATGGACAGGTTGACAGACGAGATCAGACAGGAGCCCCCTGGACTATGATGTTTTCAGATGACATTGTGATCTGTAGTGAGAGTAGGGAACAGGTGGAGGAGACCCTGGAGAGGTGGGGATATGCTCTAGAGAGAAGATAAATGAAGGTCAACAGGACTAAGACAAAATATATGTGTGTGATTGAGAGGGAGGATAGAGGAATGGTGAGGATGCAGGGAGTAGAGGTGGTGAAGGTGGATGAGTTTAAGTACTTGGGATCAACAGTTCAGAGTAATGGTGAGTGTGGAAGAGAGGTGAAGAAGAGAGTACAGGCAGGATGGAGTGGGTGGAGAAGAGTGTCAGGAGTGATTTGTAACAGACGAGTACCAGTGAGAGTGAAAGGGAAGGTCTACAAGAGGGTAGTGAGACCAGCTATGTTATATGGATTGGAGACAGTGTCATTGACAAAAAGGCAGTAGTCAGAGCTTGACACGGCAGAGCTGAAGATGTTAAGATTTGCACTGGGTGTGACGAGGATGGACAGGATTAGGAATAAGTATATTAGAGGGTCAGCCCAGGTTGGAAGGTTTAGAGACAAAGCCAGAGAGGCAAGATTACTTTGGTTTGGACATGTGCTGAGGAGGGATGCAGAGTATATTGGGAAAAAGATGCTAAGGATGAAGCTGCCAGGTAACAGGAAAAGAGGGAGGCCTAAGATAAGGTTTATGGATGTGGTGAGAGAGGACATGCAGGTGTTTGGTGTGACAGAGCAAGATGCAGAGGACAGGGAGAAATGGAAACAGTTGATCTGCTGTGGTGACCCCTAATGGGAGCAGCCAAAAGAAGAAGAAGATTATGTAGAAAGCCTTTCTTACTACAGTAGACACACTTTGGTTGAAGTTAAGGTTGCAGTCAATTTGTGATCCCAGGTCCCTTACCACTTAGTGGGTACTTAGGATATTGTTGTTGATTTGATAGTGTGAAGGGACATTGTTTTTACCAAAGGGAATGATGATGCATTTCTTTACATTCAGTTTGAGACTGTGACTAATACACCAGTTGTTGGTCTGCATGAGACACTCCTGGAGTATACTCTGAGTTTCTGTAGGTGACCAAACCTTCAAAACTCAATGTAAAAATCCTTTGCCACATTTGATAAGACAGCATCTAGTCTAGCCACATATACCATAGTGATTATACTGACACCACTATTACACAATCAAATGAGCCTGTAGTTTGCCAGATATACTGCACTCTGTTTATATAGCACTACCATTATTACCTACCACATAGACTGCAGCAACAATAGCCCCCTTTAGCTTATTAAACTAATTGCCTATATATTTTTTTTGCTGCACTCCTATTAACATTTAATAATCAATTGGAAATCCATCCAATCCTCACTTCTTTTTTCATTCACCTATTTACCGCCAAGCCCTCATCAGAGCTTACTAGTTTGCATATTGTTTCCCTATCTTCCTCACTTATCTCCAGACACTCCCATTCATCAAACATTGCCCACCTATCATCTCATAAAACTCCTTCAGCTCCTCCCTTATCTCCTTATTTTTACTGACTCTCCTGCCATCCTCTTCCTCTATTCCTGCCAACCATGCCTTCTTCTTCAAACCCTTAAGTCTGCATACTAACTTCTTCACCTTAATCTCCTAATTTTTGCACTTCAACCTCTTCACTTCTACTCGTATCTGTTTCTCCTCTATCTTCTCTAATCACTCCTGAAATGCTCTTATGAGTTACAATTTAGTCTCCATCTCCTCCTCCTTGAAATCTTCCCCCTCTTCCTTTATTTCTATTTGCTCCTGCCTTGATCACATTTCTTGCTTACTTCTTTCCTGCTTCCACTTCTTCTGCCTCTTCTATGCTCTGTTACTTTAATGCCATACTATTCCCACTTTCTTATCTCCCTCTTTTCTGATGCATTCCTTTGGACCATCACATTGGTCTTTTTTTTTTTTTTTTTTTTTTGCTGCCACTCTAGCTAATCTGGTCTCCCCCACTTTCTTCAATTCCCATTCAACATGTTTACTACTTCTTTCTTTCCCTCTCTTCCACATCATTGTCACTGAGCAGTGGTGTGCCACCCCTCTTTCTTTTGCATAACTTTTGCCACCACTTCATGAAATGTTTCATCATCTACCAAAACCCTAACTTGCTTGACTGCTAACCCCCCATCCTGCAAAATTGCCTCACATTCCTCCCACTTCTTACTCTAATCCTTCTTATAAAGTTCCTTACAAAATATAAATTCATTTTCTTTTTACCAAAATCCAATTTCCATGGAAAAAAAATTTAAAATGTCTTCCTTAAATAATACCATGACTGAAGTTACCCCACATACAAAATTACTTGGCATGACAATCACATACAACAACCCTTACCGGACCCATTCTGGCTCAAACTTCCACAATGTCTATTGTATACTCAGCTCGCCTTAACCCATAAAAATCATCCATACCCCATCTGCTTACCCATCAATTAGACCCCTGCTCTAAAACTATTGTCCAAATAATTCCCTTTGGTCAAATGATAAAAAACTGTTTACCATCTACAAACCCCAAAAGGTTGCTGGGGCCAGTCTCTTTTCAAATAGCATAGCTAGAACTTGGAATAACATTCCTATATCAATCAGGTCTATTACAAACCCTCATCTTTTCAAACCACTACTAAAATGCTTTCTCTCTATTCTCATCTGGGACATAGCTCATCACCTTTCTTATACCTCCTTTTAAAGCACTAAATCATTAATTTGCTTATCCCATTCTAATACCTCACTTTATTGTACTTATTAAGCTACTATACCTACTTCTAATTAGCAAAACCAAATTACTATTACATCACTACATCTCTGTTAACATTCATGCTTGCTTAACTCCTCTAATAGCTCACTCTATAGCATTTCTTAAATTACTCCTACCTATTTTATATACCACTCTTCTATCTGTAAAGTCTCAATACAAGGCTTGTAAAGTTAATATTTGTGAATATCAACACAGACTTTATTATAATGATTGCTATGTTATTTATTCACTGAAACTGCATTGTCAAATGTATTATTGTAAATACTGATTGCATTAAATATGATACACTGGAGTTTTTCTCCCTGGGCCTCAGCTGAAAAAAGGGCACCTGTACCCAGTTGGACATTTCCAGTAAACAAATGTCAACAAATAAATAAATAAATGTTAAACATCTCCATGCCAAATAACCTACTTGGGTCTAGTATTACAATAAAATCACCTTATTACCATTCATTTTTAACTTTTTTATATCTTTAGAACATCATTTCATTGTTTTTCCTATTTTCAAACTTCAGCAGCTTATTTGTAACAGACCATCACAATAGCAACTATTTCAAAACAATTAAAAACTGTAAGCAACACAAAATATAAACAGCAGCATCTCTAGCCAAAAAGGTAAAAAAATAAAGATATATAAAGTTTTTTAAGGTTATATGATATAATGTGATGGCATTTACTAATGGCAAAACCAAAGTAAAAAACAGACGAGAGGATCCCAGCACACTCAATCACTTCATAATTTATTATAGTTAGCGCTTTCGCTGGGGTTAGTACTCCAGCTTCTTCAGACTAAAAAGTTACATAAACTTTCAGCAAGTTTAAAAACCCCACTTAAAAATCATACACCCAATAAAATTCGAGCATCAATGGTGATGTCACTAAAGATAGTGTCATCTTAAAGTAACAATTTAAAAGCTAGCAAAACTAGTCATTCATAACCAAAAAACAACCTCACTATGGTGGAAAAACACTCCAGTATATGTGCAACTATTGATTACACAAATATATATTTAACCCTAATGCACAGTGTATTAATATCAAAAGTAATATTAAGTGGGGTTTTTAAACTTGCTGTAAGTTTATGTAACTTTTTAGTCTGAAGAAGCTGGAGTACTAACCC
Source organism: Protopterus annectens (assembly GCF_019279795.1). Lineage (NCBI taxonomy): Eukaryota > Metazoa > Chordata > Ceratodontiformes > Protopteridae > Protopterus > Protopterus annectens. The sequence goes on along the minus strand of NC_056744.1, from coordinate 583,411,297 downwards.
CAACGAAAGTGCTAACTATAATAAATTACAAAGTGATTGAGTGTGCTGGGAGCCTCTCGTCTGTTTTTTACTTTTTATAATGTGATGGCATGGCTATTAGTCACAGACTCAAGCAAAACTAATTAAAAGTAGTTATGTTTGCATAACTCAGGAAGATGATCTACTCTGAAACAGTTTCTGACCACATATCTGCTAAATGGGCTGGGCAGCATTTGTGCCTCTTAACAGGACTGGGTGATTCTCCCAGCTCTTGTCTCATGTCACCTGATGATACTTGTGTTTTATGCAAAGGGCCCATTTTCCTGCTACCCTGCTTTTTTGTGGGCACTCACTGTTATTTGTTCAAAAATCAAATGATTTATTCTTTAATTCCACCATCACTTCAACTCTTCTGGGATCTTTGGTCTTCCAGCTCTTGGTCATTGCCCTCTTATCCATTAATATGCACAGGTAAAGCAAATGATCTTCCTGTGGGTTTAGGGCTCTCTCTTCTTCCTTAAGTAGCAACAAGTATACTTTTGGAGTCACTGCGTTTTTTTCTTCATCCACATTTGTATCATAATGCAAACCTATCATGAATCCTTTGTCTTACAGTACCTGTGCAAACCACCCACTTCCTAGTCTCACCCTTCATCTACTCCTTTCTCTTTATATATATATATATATATATATATATATATATATATGGGAGTTTACCCCCACAAAAAAAAAAAAAAAAAAAGGGTTGCTCTTCTTCCTCCTATCCTGCATGATCCTATATGTTGTCATTTTTTGTAACCTCTGTTTGCCGTTTCCTTTTCTCTACATTCTTGTGCATGCCTTTCCTTCCTTTCTCTTTCACATATCAAACAGTTGTCTGTGTATGTGGTTATGAATCAGTGAAGCTGCAAATTATATGCATCTGTTTAGCTTTTAGTGGTGCTTGGTGCCAGCTTGATGAGATACATAGTAACACATAGAGGCTAGCTTCTACAGCCATTGCTTTATAGTGAGATATATTGGTATGATTCTTCATTTTCTGTTCCTGTGATATGAAGAAGTGCAGCATGCTATTACTGTATGGACTGTGTCTTGCATTTTTTTTGCAATTGTTCAGTGGATTGTGTCTTCTATTTCTCTGTAAGAATTTCACTTTGTGGTTTTGTCTACTCGCACAATTTCTCTGTATGGCTAGCCCCACTTGTTGGACAGCTGTGTATCTCATTTCAGTACTCTGAGGTGGAACTGGATGAACTGAAACATGTCCTCATTTTGATATTTCCTGCCTTTCTGTGTCACTGCATCATATGCTTTTGTTCTGCAAGCCATGTAAAGAAGAGTAGTCCATGTCTATGAATGAATACTGTACTCCTGCTACAACACATATACTTAAATTTACTTCTATAAAATAAGGCTTTTTTTAACTGTGATCATAAATTAAACTTTTCTCTTCTCCACTAGAAATGTACAGCTTCACTAGTACATGTGAAAATAAATGCATTTTAATGTTATCGGTGTATGAGGTGACATAATTTTACCATGTAAAAGTCGGTTATATAACATATTCAACAAATAACAGGTGAGGTATATATACCCTGTGAATCTCCTCAGGTAAAATTAAACAAATTTGAAGGGTATCCTTAATATTTTTCACACCAGTAACACTTAGTAAGCCACTGGGCTATCCTGTCAAGCAGCTTAATTGAGAACCTCATTTGTAAAGAGTTTATGACTTAGGAGCTTGTGGTTTACCTAATAAAAACATTTGTGAAGAGAACAAGTGAAACTATAACTATAAATCTGTACATTTTCAAGCATGTGCACTATGTTACCTAAAAAAAATGCAGCTAACTGTAGATTTTCTTTTGAATAATCATATAAAAGGACTATAGGTGGAATTCATTAAAGCTTACATGAAGAGACTCTCCATGTAGGAATAGTGTTGTAGCTCGAACACTGAACATGGCCACAAAGCGATCCAGAAAACAGGGCTGAGGGGCGTGCATGACTGTGCGGACACGGAGGTGTCACAGAATGCAAATCACCTCATAAACTGGTAAAAACCATGCAAATGAGGTTGATTTGTGATCCAGTAAGCAGAAAAGCACCCGTGTAGGTACTGTGTTGATGCAAGAAATGTAAGCGGATACAAACCATGTATTAAATCACACAGGGGCTGTAAAAGGCTAGGAAAAAGGTGGATATAGTACCGTAGGCTTGCAAACGGCCAAAACGATGGCCAGTGAGTCCTGAAAGCAATGCAAATCATTAAAAATCAATGATTTTTTTTAAATACATTTATTATGTTTGTGTGGCACACAGCACCACACAAACATGCCATTATGGAAAAAAAAATAAAAAGTGTCAAAAAGTCAAAAGTACACATTTTGCAATATAATGCATTATAATGCCCAGGATGCAGAGCATTACAATGGCAGGTGTCAGTGGTTGCTATGGACACAGGCCCTGGACTAATGCAGTATCCAGGGTATACTCAATTAACTGTATGTAAATGAGCTGGGGTTACTGAATAGCAAAAAAGGCTACAATGTCCACAGATACAAACCGTGGTTGGGCAAGAACATTGTAGGTAGTGGTAGAATGGGTAGCTGACATCAAAAGGAGGTGTGTTACAGTATGTTAAAGCAGATTGCAGCTCAGCGGTCCCTGTTTGCGCTCAGCTAAGTGGGGGGGTGTCTGATGCTGCTGAGCATGTTTAACTAGTTTAAGAAAAGCTGAGCATAGCCATGGTTATGGGAGGGTCAAAATTGCTGAGCATTGTTTACATTAGCACTGTGGGTTTGCGCTACATGCTGCACTGCATAGCAGTGAAAGAAATAGGAAAAAAAAATAGGCTGGGAAACCAAATCAGGTAGAAATGATCTATAAGCCCTGTTCAACAGGCACTGGCCCATTAAAACCCCCAATGCTATACCTATCAAGTGGAATGCAGCATAATGAGTCAATCACACAGGCTGCAACTGCAGCACACCACTATAAAGTATGCATACACCCTACAATCTAATTTTCCCTCATACTCTGCACCATTGGAGTACACACTTGGGAATTTTAACTGACAAAATGCTAGGGGCTGTTGCTGCTCTGTTACAAGTGTATGTGCTTGAGGCTGAGGTCAGTGAAGATGATGATGCTGACAATAGGCCCAGACTGAGAAGGGAAAGAATGTTCAGGCCCAGGGTGACCTTCCAGGGGCAACATGAGCTGGAGATTGTTGAGTGCTACAGTGTGGACAGAGACATACTACAAGAACTCACCGAGCTCTGCCATCCTCAACTCAGACCCAGAGCCAACAGAGGGGGAACCCATTCCAGTGGAAACAAAGGTATGTGTAGCCTTTAGAATATTAGCTGCAGGTACTTTTCAAAGACCAACTGGGGATATAATGGGGATCTCACAGACATCTGCATCCAGGGTACTCCATCAGTTTCTGGATGCCATGAAAGCAGATGCCAGTGGGCACATTTATTTACCCCGCACCCCTGAGGAGATTGTCAGCAATATGCATCTTTTCCACTGTGTAACACACTACCCTGAGGTACTGGGTGCCATAGACTGCACTCATGTGCATGTCAATGCACCACCCAGGGAAGATGGCAGGGTCTACATCAACCACAAGGGGTATCACTCTGTCAACTGCCAGGTCTTGTGGAATGCCCAGAGCATTATCATGAATGTGTGTGCTGGCAGCCCTGGCAGCTATCATGACTCCCACATCTGGCAAACCTCACAGCTGTACCAGATGTTTGCCAGGGGGACACCCCATATCTACTACATATCTACTGTATACATATCTACATATCTACTGGTGGATGCTGGCTATGCACTAGAACCATGGATGATGACACCCATCAGAAATGCACACACATCTACTGAAGAATTCCATAATGAGGCTCACATACAAACTAGGAACATCATAGAGCATGTGTTTGTGCTGCTCAAGTCAGGGTTCCACTGCCTTGATATATGATGGAGCCTTGCAGTACTCTTCAGCCACATGTGCACACATGTTCACAGTATGTGCCATGCTACACAATATGATCCTGTAGAAAAAGCTGTGACAGGAACATCACAGGGAAGGGACACACAGCCCCCCACCAGTGCCAAGGTCCCCACAGTAATAGGGGGACTCAGAGGAGGACCCCCCTAAGCCTAGCCCTGTAGGCAGATGTAGGTATGCCCAGTATGCCCTGGCCTTGGCAAAGAGCTAACGCATAGCACATGCATTGACAACCTAGGGACCTAGGGACTAACACCTCACTCCAACTCACTTACATAGTAAAAATGACACCAGCCACACAACACAACCTCTACCTTACTTTGAATTGTCTGTGTATGGCATGCATCAGACAGAGACAACCCTGAAGCACTATTATCTTAACTGCTGATGGCACAAAGTAAGTCACTCTTCTTTACAAGTAATGAATGCGGTAGTAGACTGTGGTAGCGTATGTATGGACCTGCCAAATGTATGCAAGGGAATAAAGTGTGTTACCGGGATAGCTGCAGACAACTGACAGTTATGTGGGACAACAAGAACTCTCTGTCCAATACTGGGTGACCCTTAATATGCTGTAGGCCCCAAGCCAGCAAAACCCAATGCACTATGTCAGGGAATGACATACAGTGAGGTCACAGGACAGATGCTTGACTGTCAATGCTAGAGTCCACTACTCCCAACACACCCATGTCCCTCTGCAGCTGCAGTCACAGTATGTTTGCAAGATAATAGCAGCAGACCATACAATCCCTGGGTTGTCCCAATCAACCTTGAGACATGTACCATTTCCCCAATATGCAGAGATCAAAGTGCTATGTTTGTCTCTTGTTGATAGTGTCAGGAAGTAAACTGCACTGTCTGGTGGCTGTTGTGGCTTAGTGGGTAAGTACATTACCATGGTTAATGGGGTACATGGTTCAAGACTGGCTGCACCTATTGTTTTGCACGTGATCTACACCTATGGTAGGAGTTCTACAGACTGTCCATATGTCAGTATGACTTACTGCAAGAAAGCTGGAGAAAGACAGACATAATGGTGGGACAGGAGGCCATGGATATGTACAGTACACAGTATAGGATATAAAGGCTGTCACTTAACTGTGTCAGTACTTAAAACAAGTCAGTGGGCACCATCCATACCCCACAAATGGACAGAGTTTAACAGAATGCCCACATTTATGGCTCATATATCTCTTCTGTTTGTCATAACATTTGCAGTTTTCTGGCCAGCTATTGGCAAATCACTAAAGGTTGCTGTGAGAAACTAATAAAAGACAGGTGAGATGCAGACTTCATACCCACTGGAAAATGTATGCTATTACAAAGCCATTCCACCAACTGTCTAGGTTTGTAAGAGCAATATTAAAATCCTGTCCCCATGTTTGGGCCTATATCCCACTGTTATATATGACCCTGTCCATATTAGTGGTTGTAAGAGTATGAGAGGTTTGGGCAACATGTAGCCTTATAATAACAGTACAAGACAAAACGTCTGAGGACCAGAGCAGACATATGGGGCACTATGCTGTACAACCTGCAAAACAGGTACAGTCAGAAGTGTGAGGTCTGTAACCCTGTATGTGGTGTTACATCTCTTACCCCAGTAACAGCATTCCTACAACTACATAGAGCAGAAACTGTTGACAAAGCCAGGAGCTGCAGCAGGGCAGGACAAAGGCCCACATATAAGGTGAAGGAGGAATTACTGGCCAGACTAATGTAGAAAGCACAGAATACAACAGTTCATGTAGTATCATAGGTTCCCTGCAGTGTATGGTGTTGGTAGCCCAAATGTCTGTTAGCATTTCCTTACATCAGCCTATAATGATCTGCCAGTGACGTACCAAGAAATCACAGTGCTATGTAAAATGTACCAGACATATTATGCAAAACTCTGTTCAGTCCAATACATGCTGTACACACCCTACATATTGGTCAGATATTACAAACAGCACTCTGCAGGGAGGTGCTGTACTGTTCCACCAGGTACAACTGGCATTCACTGAAGAACAAAAAATTCTGGACTGAAGTATAGGTATGTCTGGCCTGGAGTCCCATTGTAATTAATGATGGTCATACTGGGCATGCTCCTACACTTAGCTAATTTCAGCCCATGTCTGAACCCACATTTGACAATAGAACTGTGATGTCCATATATCTCTCCACATACAGGGAGCTATGTATACCTCAACTGTCTCTCCCTATCCCTATATATATATATATATATATATATATATATATATATATATATATATATATATATATATATATATACATACACACACACACACGTATATATATATATATATATATATATATATATATATATTTATATATATTTAGAGAGAGAGGCAGACAGAGGAGGAGAGAGAGAGAGAGAGAGAGAGAGACCCAGAAAGGCATAGTGCGATGTAGTGCTGCAGCCACACATGCACTAACTGTAACCAATGGCACGTGCAAATAGTATGATGAGTAGTAGTGTGTAATTGTATGTAGGTAGATAGGGGTTCTAATCTCACATTTCCCACTGTGCGTGTTTGTGTGTGTCTGTGTATATATATTCCACATATGGCAGAATGCACATGCCCAACATGCCTATGTCTGTGCAATGGTCACTCATTTTATGGCCCTGTAACTGGTGTCCTCCACATCAGTGGCCTCCCTGTCAGCAGGTACTGATGTCATCCACCCCAACAGCAGTGGCTGACATGATTCAAATGCATAAGCTCTGTCGCACATGTGATAAATATGTAGCATTATAGTGTATACAGCTAGATATGTAGTGATTCTAATCGCAGCAACGGCAACTCAGTGAGTGAGTGTGTGTGTGTGTAAAAATATCCCACTTGCAGTTGTGTGTAGTTCCTGCCAATATATGTGTAATTCCAATACATTTTAAAGCCTGTGCCTACCTGTGAACCCACCCATTGGCCAACTTTACAGGGCCTGCTAATGTCATCAACCTTAGATGCACTGTTAGACACACTTCAAACACATAAGGTTTGTGGCGCATGTGGTAAGTACATAGCACTATAGTGTATACAGCTAGATAAGTAGGGGTTCTAAACTCAGCAATGGCAACTTATTGCACATGTGTAACTATATCCCCCTGCAGTGGTCTGTATGTCTTGACGATGTGTGCACATCAGGTATGGAATGGTGGGAAGGTCCTGGCCTGAAGCTAAATGCAGAAAACAGTACCATCATACCATACTGCAAGGACATGGCCACACTATTTCCTACATCAATGGCAACCCCATAAACACACAACTGACTTTGAGAGACTTGGGTACTCAGGTAAATAACACTGTTGCATTTAGCCATTAAGTAGCAGAAGTGGTCAGAAAAACCTTGTACATGGTTCACCACATAGGTAAAGGGAGTGCATCCAGAAAAAAGGTGAACATTACCTCTGTATAGTCCTCAGTCAGTACAACAATAATTTAGTACCATGGGCCATTTGGTATGTACCTATCCAGATATCTGCAGCAACTGGAAAGGGCATAGTAATACCCACAAAGATAATCCATGGCTTCCAACACCTGTTCCATCCAGACAGCCTTGAATCAGTAGTGTCCCACTCAGTATTGGACAAGTTGTCCACAGGTGGGCTGTGGCATGCCTAGATGGCAATGTTGTCCCTAGACCTTCAACATCTGGCCCATATATGTGAGTCTAACTCTTTGTGCATTACCAGCACGACAGGCCTGAATCTGATATGCGACATCAGCAAAACCGGCTGCAGAAACAAGTTTGTCTCCCAGCAGCTGCCCTGTCTCACGAATGTGCTTCCCAGACATGTCAGAGTACCATGCAGATCCTCATCATGTGCAGCAGTGATGAGTGGATGGGAAACTACAAATCCATCCCAGGGGTCACACCTTTGCCCCTCAATGCCAGGACCAACAGGTGCTGATTGATGGTTCTGTTGGGGGTAAAGTAATGGCTAGGCTAGTAAAGGACCCAGGGCCATTACCCTACTAACCTTTTATGATCCTATGAACTTGTGATCCTACAGAAATCCCAGGTGGCATGTATCAGAAGTAGCATGCTGTGTCAAGGGGTATGCATGCAAGATTACACTGTCTGCCCCCATTTTCCCTCACACACTGTTCTACACATATGCACCTAGGTAACCATGCACATATACAGTTATTCCTTGGTGATGTCACATTTCTGAGTTGCCACTATGCCATCCTAAGCTACTGTACTTGCAGCAGGTCTGGATGGTTTACACACACAGACACCTGGAACAGAAACAGAATAAGGCCTGGGAGACAACAGTCAGTCAGCCATACTAACAGGAATACAGCATCATGCCACAAAGGTACATACACTTTGATGTGTATGCATGACAATTGCCAGCAGACAGCACCTTACATGTCATAACACTACTGCACTACAAGCTGGTATTATGTGCACTATCTTCACCCTGTGCATCAGACACATATTAGCATGTCCCTGCATCGATGGTATGGATGCCAGGGATGTGGCACAGTCATCATCACATGCAGAGGGTGTGGTGTGTGGTTGCCATAGGTCTAGGCTGTGCCACACAGTTGGCATTGTTTGTGTGTCTGGTGGGGTGCTGGTCATATTGGTCATGGAGAGGAGCTGTGTGTGTCTGGTGGTGACCTGCATGTGACAGTGATGTGTGAATGTGTGCATGTACACAGTCAAGCTATATGCCAGTCCTACATGAGGGTATGTTGGACAGCTGTGGACCATACATCACAGAATGTACAGTTCACCATCCCCTGCCACAAACATGGGAAATGGTTCTGCCAGGAGTGGCACTGGCATCATAGGTTCATAGGTTCATAGGTAGATACTAGGCTATCTGCCCTAAGGCATTTATAAGCCTAGCCAGAGTGTATTTGGCTTCCACCTCCCTATTAGATTAGCCTACTGTGCCTCTGTAAAGTAGGTCACAGAAGGTACCATTTTAAGATTAGTTTACTGTGCCTCTGTCTAGCAGGGACACAGGAGAGATCCCAGGGTTGAATTTGCGATTTCCCATCCACGCGTCCAAATTTCGCTTGAAGAGGGTCAGAGAGGGGCTATGTCTAACATGAATTGGGATTCTATTCCAGAGTGAGAGGAGCCTCTGGGAAATGAATCTGTCCCTCCAGCATGTCCTATTTATTTTTGTACTGAGGTTTAGGTCCCTGGAGCGTGTAGCTCTAAGGGACTTGGATTTTTTGATGTGGAGCATGTCCATTAATTCTGGGTTTGACATGGCTTTGTACGTCAGCCATAGATCACCTCTGAGTAGGCGGTAAGCAGCTGAGTAGAGCTGGAGTTTCTTTAGCTGCATAGGACATCTGTTTGTAGCCCATGATCCTCTTGGTGAGGTACTTTTGGGGTCTCTCCAGTTGCTGCAGGTGTCGGGTAAGGTACATCCCAAAAGGGGCATTGTATTCAATTATGGGCCTGATGAGTGATAAGTAGAGGGGCACAATGACCTCTCTTGATCTAGATGCGAACCCTTTCGTGATAAGGTGGGCTATATAGAAGGTCTTTCTAACCACTTGGCAACGTGATTATCAAAGGAGAGATTACTATCTACGTTGGTCCCCAAATCTCTAATTACTTCTTCCGTACTTAATGGATTACCACCTATGTGGTAATTTGTGGGCACCTTGTTTTTCCCAAAGGGGATGACTATGCACGTTTTAGCATTTAGCTTGAGGCTGTGACTCTGGCACCAAGCATCCGTCTCTGTGAGACCCTTTTGGAGGATGCTTTTGTCAGTCGGAGATTCGATTATGGCCCCAGTTTGCAGTCATCTGCGAACTTTGTCAGCCATAATCCCCCCGTGTTAGCCTGAACCTCGGAGAAGTATATACTGAACAAGAGAGATCCCAGAACTGAGCCCTGTGGGACGCCACTTGTAACTGGTTTGGATTTGGACATGGCACCTGTGATTCTGACCATGTGGGCTCTATCTCTGAGCCAGTTTGCAACCCATCTTGTGATATAGGGGTTGATATTTAAGCTGGTAAGCTTATTTATGATGCCCGAGTGGGGTATTGTGTCAAAGGCTTTTGCGAGGTCCAGGTAGGCTGTGTGGACTACCTTGCCTCATCTATGGCATTGGTAACTGTTTCAAAGAAATCAACTAGGTTTAAGAGGCAAGATCTGCCCTTAACAAAGCCGAATTGGGTAGTGTCCAGTGTCTGGAGGCTCCCAATGTCTTTGTTTATGAGTTCCATGATACTATGCTCCATAGCTTTAGAGACCAGACTACTCAGACTTATGGGGCAATAGTTTCCAGGGTCCGTTGTGGCACCACCTTTGTGGAGTGGGACCACTGTAGCCGTATGCCATTCTTTGGGTACATATCCTGTAGTAAGGCTAAGTTTGAACAGTGACTTAATGTGAGGGTTTAGTTCTTCTTGGAGCTCGTGTAAGACACAGCCTGGGACACCGTCCGGTCCCATAGATGCTGTGTTTTTTGCTTTGGAGAGGGCAGCTTTCACCTGTGCATCTGTGATGTCAGGGAGGTTACATTCATTTGGGATAGGCGTTTGCTCCTTTGGGGGGAAGGGGGGGAGAGTTTGCGCTAGGGTTACCACCTGTCCCACTTTGCGAGGGACAGTCCCTCTTTGGGCAGTTGTGTCCTGACAAAAAATAATAAAAATGGCAAATGTCCTGAGATTGTAGGACATAATTATGTCCTATATTGTATGTAATAGTTGCATAAAACAGTTATTCTGTATCTAAAATATCTAAATGTTATAAGAAACAGAATAAGCAACTAAAATGCTACAAGAATAAGCTATTATTTAGGCAAAAAAGTTAAGTTCTATCCTTTGTACTGACCGTGGGTATGTATCGGCCTGTAAAATCTGATGTTTGTCCCGAAAATGGCCCACTTTGGCCATTTGAAAAGGTGGCAACCCTAGTTTGCGCTGAATCTGTCTGACAGGATGTTGGCTATGTCTGTAGGTTTGGTATATTTTGTACCATTATGCAACAATTCAGAGCATATCTGGGAGTTTCCACCCATGTTCCTGATATAACTAAAGAAGGCCCTGTGATTGTCTTTAGTGTCTAGGGCAATTTTTCTTTCGAAACTGGCCTTTGATGATTTTATGAGGTATCGAAGTTTCTTGCTAATACTGATCAGAGATGCCTTCCCTTTTTGGGATTTTGCTCTGTCATGTAGTAGCTTCCTCCTTATGTTGTATAGCTTATTTATGGCCGGGGTCCACCAGACCGGTCTCCTGTTTTTGGAGGAGTGAGTCTTGGTTTTATTTGGGATAGCATGATCCATGCATTCCTGCAGGTGCTCATAGAATGCATTTGTAAAGGATTCTGCGGATTGGGCTGTATTATCCTCTGGCCCAGGGGCTTTGAAGGATTCCACCTCAGTCTTGAGAAGTGCAAAGTTGGCTTTTGAGAAATTCTTTACAGTGATTTCCTTGGCTGGGGGTGGGGACGGGATATGGATGTCCAGGGAAATTTGTTTATGGTCTGATCTTACCAATTAGGGGTTTACCTCTGGTGTGGAACATAGAGTCCCCATGTTGGTGATGACCAGGTCCAATATGTTGTTCCCTTTTGTGGGAGTGGTGACCAGTTGTTCCATTGCGTTAGAGTTTATAAATTCAAGGGACCGTTGGGCGAGGGTGTTTGGGCTTGAGTAGTTTTCCCAGTCAATGTTTGGGTAGTTGAAGTCACCCAATAACATAGTGTTTGGAGAGACCATCATATTCTCCAGTGTTCTCAGGAATGCCAAGTGGGGTTCCTGTAATAGGGAGGGTGTTCTGTAGCAGGCTACAAACTGAAAGGCAGTTTTGCCCGCTGTTAGTTGCACATGGATGATTTCCGATGCTTCGTGCAGTGCCACTAACCTGGAGGTGTAGGTATCTTTGATGAATATATATCTACTCCCCCTCCTTTTGTGCTTCGGTCCGAGTTTTGGGGCCAAAACGCATGGTATGAGTTATAACCTGGTAGTACTGGGGTGCTCTCAGGAGCCTTGAACCAGGTTTCTGTTACTGCACAGACATCGATTTTCTCCATACCGAGGAGAGTCTTGAGTGCATGCATCTTGAGGTTTAGACTTCTGGCATTGAGTAGCATCACCTTTAGTTTTTTTATCTTTGGGTTGTCTATGGAGGTGGGTTTGTCCTTTGAGCCTTGCCTAAAAAGGCACTATGGGGGTGGCAAGAGCCTTGGCCAGTATACGAAAGCCTAAGGGTGACAGGTGCAAGCCATCCCTAGCGAAGCAACGTGGCTTGTTGAGCATGTCATCTCAGGCTGACAGACACTGGATCCCCTTTGAATGACACCAATACTTTAGCCAATTGTTGAAACTGATCATTTTGTCTGTATACTGTGGCAACATTCTTGGTGAGGGCAAGATGCTACTCAAGGTCAGGGTCATACCAGCCTGGGCTACATGGTCAGAGAGCTCCTCTATGTCTCTTTTCATGTAGTCCAGGGAGGTACGTCTGAGGTCATTCACACCAGCATGGACAATGACGGAGTCATACTTGTACTTGCTTTGGAGTGACTTGAGTGTTTGCGTTATGTGGCGGATCCTGGCACCCAACAGGCAGCTTACAGTGACCTTCTCCTTGTTCAGTCTGGTGAGTGGGGCGTCAGTGTGCCAGACAATAGAGTCCCCTATAAAAAGTGTATTTGGTGTGTTGTTTGGTGTTAAGGGCTGTGACTGTGAGGCACACTGATTTTGTGAGATATGTGATTTATGTGTATTGTTGAGGGGTGGCTGTTGCTTGGATATCTGCTTAGGAGGTCTTTGCTGTTTAGGCAGATTTTTATTTAGAGCCTCCGAGTATGTTTTTGTTTGTTTATGTGTTGGGTATGCAGATGCAATAGGTCTGTGTGAGACTGGATTTGTGGTGTGGGTGGTTACCTTTTCCTCCTGACTGACTGTGCCAGTCTTGGGTTGAGAGAGCTCTGCCTCCAGTTTGGCTGTGTAACTGCATCTCTCACATGTATTAGAGTTTGTTGGAAGGAGGAGAGGGTTGTCTGTGTACATAAGGCAATTGTAACATTGCCTCAAAATTCCCAGATTCACCAGCTGGACTGGAGAGTAACCTTGAAACTGAGCCTTGGACATACCAGATTAGGGAAGGGAACTGATTTTTCAATTGATCAGGAAGGACCAATCGGGAGTCTAATACTTATGAGAAGTCAAGGAGGGTGTAGTGCTTTAGTTAGTTAGTGTTTCCTTATAAGAGCTGAGCAAGTGCAGGGCTTTAGAAAGAGAATAGAGTGATTACTTTGAGAGTTTGAACAGTTCTAAGGGAAAAAGTGAAGAGCAGACTTTGTGGAGCCTGGAATAGTTTAAACCTGTTTAGGCGGTGCTGCCCGATGCTGCTCAGTGCGCAAAACCACACAAAAAGAGAGTTGTAGGGTTTTAAGAGAAAGAGATCAAGGAGTTTAGAATTGACCCAAAATGGCCAATAAAACTACAGCTTCTAGGTAGTAACCACTCCTCCAGGGACAGGCAGGCTGTTCAGTGTTAACCACTCCCACTGTTGAACACAGAGACTTCCCTTTAGCAGAAGCAAGCACTGGCCTTCTAGAAACTTCCAAACAGTTCAGAACAGCAAATCTGTAACTGAACTTTCTTAACTTTCAGAAAGTGGGAAAAAAGTAAGATTTTTTTTTCTTCTTTTTGTTGTAGTTTAAAGGTAGCAGAGATACACAAGCAGCAAAATAATCACAACAGTGCAATAAATGACCCCACACTTGAGTGCTAGGCCAAAATCAGGTAAAATGCAGTTTTTAAAGAAAAAAATGATTTTAAATTAAGTGCAACACAGGAAATGCAGTAAACAGGCTCTAGATGTGTTCCAAGTACTGTTACTGTTACAGATATAAACTTTAGCAAGCCGGAAAATGCCAAAAAGTAGGCGGCAAAGCAGTAAAACTTAACAAAAAATAAGAAGAAAATACTTAAAATCACAAAAGTGGCTCCTTTTCTTCTCTCAGCGTTTTCTCCCCTTGGTAGGTGCTTCAGCAACAACTAGCAAGCCTGAAAAGACGCCAAAACCATGAGGCAGCCTGGTTTTAAGAGAGAAAGAGATCAAGGAGTTTAGAATTGACCCAAAATGGCCAATAAAACTACAGCTTCTAGTTAGTAACCACTCCTCCAGGGACAGGCAGGCTGTTCAGTGTTAACCACTCCCACTGGTGAACACAGAGACTTCTCTTTAGCCCAAGCAAGCACTGGCCTTCTAGAAACTTCCAAACAGTTCAGAAAAGCAAATCTGTAACTGAACATTCTTAACTTTCAGAAAGTGGGAAAAAAGCAAGATTTTTTTGTTTTTTTCTTTTTGTTGTAGTTTAAAGGTAGCAGAGATACACAAGCAGCAAAATAATCACAACAGTGCAATAAATGACCCCACACTTGAGTGCTAGGCCAAAATCAGGTAAAATGCAGTTTTTAGAGAAAAAAACGATTTTAAATTAAGTGCAACACAGGAAATGCAGTAAACAGGCTCTAGATGTGTTCCACGTATTGTTACTGTTATAGATATAAACTTTAGCAAGCCGGAAAATGCCAAAAAGTAGGCGGCAAAGCAGTAAAACTTAACAAAAAAATCAGAAGAAAATACTTAAAATCACAAAAGTGGCTCCTTTTCTTCTCTCAGCGTTTTCTCCCCTTGGTAGGTGCTTCAGCAACAACTTGCAAGCCTGAAAAGATGCCAAAACCATGAGGCAGCCTGGTTTTAAGAGAGACAGATCAAGGAGTTTAGAATTGACCCAAAATGGCCAATAAAACTACAGCTTCTAGGTAGTAACCACTCCTCCAGGGACAGACAGGCTGTTCAGTGTTAACCACTCCCACTGGTGATTACAGAGAGTTCCCTTTAGCCCAAGCAAGCACTGGCCTTCTAAAAACATCCAAACAGTTCAGAACAGCAAATATGTAACTGAACTTTCTTAACTTTCAGAAAGTGGGAAAAAAGCAAGATATATATTTTTTTTCTTTTTGTTGTAGTTCAAAGGTAGCAGAGATACACAAGCAGCAAAATAATCACAACAGTGCAATAAATGACCCCACACTTGAGTGCTAGGCCAAAATCAGGTAAAATGCAGTTTTTAGAGAAAAAAACAATTTTAAATTAATTGCAACTCAGGAAATGCAGTAAACAGGCTCTAGATGTGTTCCAAGTACTGTTACTGTTACAGATATAAACTTTAGCAAGCCGGAAAATGCCAAAAAGTAGGCGGCAAAGCAGTAAAACTTAACAAAAAATCAGAAGAAAATACTTAAAATCACAAAAGTGGCTCCTTTTCTTCTCTCAGCATTTTCTCCCCTTGGTAGGTGCTTCAGCAACAACTAGCAAGCCAGGGCCAGATGCAGTACTACTTGCTGACGGCAACCGGTGTCTACTGGGTATGTATCCCTCATGGGACTGCACAGGACCACATGCCCATGGCCTGCCATGTCATGGTGTGGACAGCACCCTTCCTTTGAAACTGCTGTTGGTACTGCCACTACGGGAGTGTGACTCTGCATGGCCACGTGGGCTCTCAGCTGATGTTGTTGCTGACCTATGTCCACGTGTCCAACACCCTAGTCTCACCACATTTTCAAGCACAGATATTGCATGGTTAAGCACTGGCAATGTCTCACCCCACCATCTATTCACTACATCAGTGAAATGATGTAAGGCATCACCAATGCTGTGGATGGAGTCATGCATGCCAGGCAGGGTAGTACCCATGACCCTAAGTATCCATCTGGTGTACTGTTCACAATGTCTCTGTGTCTCCATGACTAACCAAAACATGTGTCAGGTGACACATGCTGTGTCACCTCTGACAGAGGCTGGATGGGCAGCAGTCCTCCTTTGAGCACCCCTTTCAATCTACCTGTGTGGGACTTCACCAGCTTTCTGGCTATGGCTAGTGTCTACAATCACAGATGCCATAGTCAACACACTTTGCTGTTCAATGCCACCACCCTCTGAAGGTCCAATATTTGTGGGTGCTGGGGACTGGGTATGTGTGGAAATACTGACTGTGTGCGGGGACATTGGGGGAGGAAGTGTGATGTCAATGAATGGGACAGATTCAGCCCCAAACAACCCAACCTGTACCTCACTATGGCCAATATCATCATCAGAGTCTGATGAGACACTGACATCAGATTGTAAGAGGAGCACACTCCAACCCCCATGGTCACCTGTGAGAGGAAGACAGCATGGCTACATTAATTCCTGCACTATAATGTCTGCTGATCCACACACACACACACACACACACACACACACACACACACACACACACACACACACACACACACACACACACACACACACACACACACACACACACACACACACACACACACACACACACATGAGATAACACAAATGCATTAGACAGACCACACCTTATGACTGATGCCATGCACAACACACAAGCAGACCAGAGCAGACACACATAAGACAGGCCTTTAACAACATGCAGTGCAGGTATATCCAGTTAATCTTCATAGTGCTATACACCTGTGAGATAAGTGACATGTCAGTGTATGTGATGGACCTTCAGCTACAACACAGTGCACCCATTTCCACAATAGTAATGATCACCTTTATAGCAGACTGCCTACACCTTCACAAAAATATGTGCTAATATGTTACAGCTCCTGCAAATATGCTACTGTGATTACATATGTAATGCACTGCAGTTCACCCCTCCACAAGTGAACATGCACATATTTCAATATGGCTAAGCTTAACAGTTGTAGCCATGGCAAACTGGCAGCCCTTAACATGCTAAGGTATAGACGAGCCATAACAAAACAGTTCCACACTCACTGGCTGCAGGATGATGGACCCTGGCCACATCAGAGGTACGTATGGATCTGTGGGGGAGAGGTATTGTCAGTAGACAAAAATGTGGCATTGGTACAGGATAATATGTGCATATGTCAACATGTACAGTACAAACTGTAATACTACCCACATTGCTGACATTCACAATATGTGTGCACACATGTGCATTTTAACCCCCCTCCACAAATGCATATTGACCTGACATATGTATACAGGTAGGCAGAGGCTGCCACTATGAATGCTACAGTATTAATGTGATGACAACATATGGTGTGATTGGTTCTTGGGCTCCCTATTACGCTGTCACAGATGCAGGTTGCCAAATGCGTCTTTGTCAAACTGAAAAGTGCGAAAAGGCAAAATAACAAAGTGGCTTTTCAGTGAATTCTTTCCTTGGGAAAGAATTTGCTTGACTGCTTTCACTACTTTGCTGTTTTTGGCACTGTAGTGTGATCTCAGAGTTGGTATATTTAAGTAGGAGGGTGTGGGGGGCACAACCCCCCACATTATGTAATGTTTTACAGTTTTTTGTTATTTTTTTTGTTTCAGAACAGCATTTTTTTCCCTTGGAAAAACATTGCTGTTCTGAGGTTTCAATATTGTAAGCTTTCGCTTACATGGGTTCAATTATGTGTCATTCACTCTTCTGGGCATGCAATGTCATAATACAGACCCGATTCTTGTGAGCTGGTGGCTGAACCCAGGATTGCCAGGAACTCCCATGTTGCTGAGAGTGTTTTTTGTATAGCAGGCCCTCTAAAGGTGACATCACATTCCCTGCCATGGCTGTGGCCCTTTGCCATGCATGATGTATCATATCAGTGGCCCAGAGTTGGACCTGCTCATAACTCCTGTTGTGCTGGCCAACATGATTAATCAATGCCATGAGGTCTGCACACATTGCAGCACTTTCTTGCTAGTTATGGTGATTCCTTGACAGCAGAATCTGGTGATGGAGTCTCAGAGCATCAATTATGGGGTGTATATTAGAACATCGAAGTTTCAAAATGTCGAATGTTCTAATATCGACCCCTATTCAGCAAACGCTGACAATAGCGAAACTGCCGAACACTGAATGTCTTCCTAGGGAAGGAATTCGGTTGGCCGTTCCTGTGGCTTCACTATTGTCAGCACAGCGGTTGAAAGTTTCGGGTCGGGATCAGGTAAGTGTGAGATTGTGTGGACGTGAGGGTTAGGGCACTGGGTAGGAGAGTTAGGGTTAGTGCTCAGGTCAGGTAAGTGTGCGATTGTGTGGACGTGAGGGTTAGGGCTGGGTAGGAGAGTTAGGGTTAGGGCGTGGTGAGGTAAGTGTGCGATAGTGACAGACCTTAGGGTTAGGGTTTGGGTTAAGATAAGTGGATAGCTAGTGGTGTATGTACAGTTTAGTGTAGGGTTACATGTAGGATTTTAGGTGTATGTGTGTGGATTGCTGTTTGCTTGGTGTGCTTGTGTTGTTTGTATGTGTGTCGGAACAGCAAATTTTTCCCTGGGAAAAAATTTGCTGTTCTACATGTTAATATTGTCAGCATTTGCTGAATAGGGGTCAATATTAGAGCATTTGACATTTTAAAACGTCGATGTTATAATATAAACCCCAATTATGGTGTCAGTCCCTGCTTCTGAGAAAGGTGAATTCCTATGCTGGTACAGCCCTCCTGAAAGACATGAAGAGGAGAACACATCACAGAACTACATACACTGCTCACCATTATGTACACACCTTACACATCACATTTGCCAGCACTATCCACTGCTAACTCCCACATCATACCCTGTCATCTATCACCACAGTATGTATGTGGCTATCAGCAACATAGTGTCAATACATAGGTTCATAGGTTCACAGGTATTTACTAGGCTAATGACAGCAAGGGCCTTTTTAAGCCTAGCCATGCATCCCAAATCTCTGACAAGTTCTGATACCCTTGATAAGTGTAAGCATGGGCCTGGGAGATGAACCATTTACAGGTTGCCTGTTTGCATTAGAGACATAGGTACCAAACCAGGGATGAACTTCGGATTTCCCATTCAATTGTCCAAATTGCACTTGAATTGGGTTAGGGAGGAACTCTGCTTCACATGGATGGGGTGCCTGTTCCATAGACGGGGTAGTCTCTGGTATACATACCTATCTCATCAGCAGTTAATATTTATATCTCAGGTAAGGTTTAAGTCTTTAGAATGGGAAATTCTGCTACTGTTTGTTTTGCGGATATGCAGGAGGTCACTCACAGTGGGGTCTAACAATGCCCTGTATGCCAGGCATAGATCTCCCCTCAAAAGCCTGTAGAAAACATAATACATGGATAGGGCTTTGAGGCGGCCTGCATAGGACATATTACTTTTAGTGAGGAACCTCTGTGGACATTACAGTTGTTGGATATGCCTGGTTAGGTACATACCAAAGGCTGCATTGTACTCAATGATAGGTCTGATGAATGCCAAATACAGTGGAACAATGACTTCCTTGGACTTAGATGCCATACCTTTGTTTATAAGTTTTGCATCATAGAATGATTTCCTCACCACTGTAGACATGTGATGATCAAAGACTAGATTACTATCTATATGTGTCCCTAAGTGCCAGACTACTGGGTCAGCTCTAAGGGGTGTGTTGTCAATATGATAGTTACCAGGGATGGATGACTTCCCAAAGGATACTATTTTGAATTTATTGGCATTTAGTTTTAGTCCATGGCTCTGACACCAGTTATTTGTCTGTGTCAGCCCCTCCTGGAGAACATTTGTGTCAGTGTGTGATTCAATGACAGCTCCTATTTTGCAATCATCTGCAAATTTAGTCAGCCACAGACCACTGACACTGGCCTTGACTTCTGAAAAGTAAATGCCAAAAGGAAGTGGTCCAAAGACTGATCCATGAGGGACTCCACTTGTCACTGGTCTCTTTGTAGAGGTGGACTCCCCATTTCTAACTTCCTGGCCAGATGGCTATCCAGTGGGTGACATACAAGTTTGTACCTAACCTCTTGAATTTGTCAACAATACCCAATTGGGGTATTGTGTCAACTGCCTTGGCCAGGTCAAGGTAGGTAGTGCGAATGATTTTGCCCTCATCCATTGCTTTGGTGACCTTCTCAAAGAAGTCCACCAGGTTGAGTAGGCATGATCTTCCCTTGATGAAACCAAACTGGGTTGGGTCCATGTCTGGAGGTTTGCTATATCTCTGTTGATCATCTCCATGATAATTATTTCCATGGCTTTACATATAAGACTAGAGAGACTTATAGGTCTGTAGTTTCCAGGGTCTGTAGATGGCCCACCTTTGTGCAGAGGAATGACTTTTGTCTTTCTCCATTTATCAGGCATGAAGCCTGTTTCAAGGCTACAATTAAATAGTAATTCCAGAGGCCCTGATAGGTCATGTTTCATGCTATTTAGAAGGGATATTGTCTGGGACCATTAATGTAGTGTTCTTGGTCTTAGAGAGAGCATTAAGGACTTGTCCCCTAGTGATAGTAGTGGAAGTTATATTTGATGATATTTCCTGAGGGAAGGTTAAGGGGGAGAAAACAGTAAAGTTGGAGCTGTATTTAACAGCCAAAAGGTTTGCTATATCTTCTGGCTCAGTATAGGTGGCTCCATTTACAATGAGCTCTGCACACAATTGTATATTGCCTTTGAGGTTGTGCACATAGCTAAAGAATGCTTTGTGGCTGTCCTTGGCCTGGGAGGTCAAACCTACCTCAAATTTGGCTTTGGTAGACTTTATTTGTCCTCTGAGTTGTTTGTTTAGTTTGATGAGAGTGCTTCTATTCTTCTGGGTGTTGCACCTCCTAATTTTTGCTATGATTTTCCTCCTCCTGTTATACACCTGATTGATTTTGCGATTCAACCAGAGTGGCTTGTTTTTTGAGTTAGTTCTGTACTTCTTCCTGGTGGGTACACCTGCCTCTATGCAGCTATTAACATGCTTGTACAGGGCTTCTGTGAACAGTTCTGCATAGGCAAAAGTGTTTTCAGGCTTTATAGGGGCGTGAAATGTTGCCAGGTTCTCACTTAATAGCAGTAGGTTACCCTTAGAATAGTTCCTGAATATTCCCGGTTGAGCTGGGGGTCCAGATTTTATTTTTACTTCAGCGGAGACCATTTTGTAGTCTGACCTTACCAGGGAAGGCATTACAGTAGGGGGTGTGCAGCACTCTCCCATGCTAGTGAGTAACAGATCCAGTATGGTTGCATCCCTGGCTGGTGTATTGACTATCTGATCCAGGGTGTTTGTGTTTACAAAATCCAGAAATCTCTGTGCATGTACATTTGATGTCATATAGGATTCCCAGTTAATAGTGGGGTAATTAAAGTCACCCATGAATATGGTATTGGGTTTGATGGTTAGTGTTTCTAATAAGTTTAAATACATGGTATAGTTTTCCTGGATCATAGAGGGGGACCTATAGCTTGCAGGGAAGTGATATTGGATTTTACCTGTGGTGATTTGAACATGGAGCAGCTCAAGTGCATTGTCCTGTTTGACCAGCCTTGAAGTATATTTATTTTTGATGTAAATAGAGACACCTCCACCTTTAGTCCCTGTCTGTGAAGTAGCTGGTCTAAATGTGTGGAAGGCATTATAACCTTGTACTGTTGGTGTGCTCTCCACAGCTTTAAACCACATCACAGAAACTACACAGACATCAGCATTGTCTAGGGTAAATACAGCTTCCATGGAATGGAGTTTTTTTGCTTAGGCTTCTAGCATTGAGCAGTAATAACTTTAGATTTTCTTGATTTTGATTTACTATGCCAGGAGTACTTTCAGTTTGGCATTGCCTTAAAAAGGCATTATGGGGGAAGACAAAGCAGTGTAGTCTGTTGGCCATCTCCTTCCATACTGACAAATATTGCACCACCTTAGAATGACACTAGAAACTAAGCCAATTATTAATGTCAATCATCTTTTGTTCATATTGTGGTATCATCCTTGGAGAAGGTAAAATGCTGCTCAATGCTAGGACCATACCACCCTGAGTCACATATTCCAAGAGCTCTATAATGTCTCTCTTCATATAGTCTACGGAGGTACATCTCCGGTCTATTACTCCCACATGGACTATGACTGAGTCATATTGGTAATTGGGGTTGGATGACCTGAGTGCATGCATAATGTGGCCGATCCTAGTCCTGGATAAGCAACTGACTGTAACTTTCACCTTACTCAGCCTGGTGAGAGGCACATCGGTATGTCTCACAATGGCGTCTCCAATGACTAGAATGTTAGACTGTGTGTTAATTTGCCTTATGGGCTTAGAGGTAGAGGGTCTATGAGATGTGGCTCTATGAGTTGATGTGGGAGTTGTTTTGAAATAGTGTGTTTGGGGCTGTTGAGGGTATTTCTTATGTGTACTTTGTTTAGGAGGTCTTTGTGGTTTAGGAAGGTTACATGTAAGTGCCTCAGTATATGTGGGTCTATATGTCTGCTTTGAATTGTGCATGATGGGTGCAGCATGTGTACTACTGACAACCCTATTGACATTAGGAATACTTTTATGTGAGAGCTTTGCATCCAGTGACATTGTGTAAATACATCTCTCACATATCATACCAGTTTTTTGAGAATTAACTGGTTGCCAGTAAACATGAGGCAAATTCTACATCATGCATTGCCCTCCTGATCTTGATGTTTCCTGCTACTTTCTGCATGTCCTATAAGGTGTTCAAATGCATTTTCCTGTTGCACCTATTACTGCTTGTTCATAGCCTGCCTACATTGTATGCAGTGGTGTCAGCCTCCTACTGTTGTAGTAAGCACCAGGGTTGTAAGGCTTCCTCTTAGATCTCCCTGACCTTCCTACCTCAGATTCTGGGATATGTTGCTGGACAATGTCCTACAGTTTCCCCTGCCATTCTGATTGATATGGGCATCCTGGCACAGTGTAGCACCTCCGCATGGACAGACTACTATCAACAAACAACACCAAGGAACACACTGTGTGAGAGATGCAATGACATTAGGAGCCTACAGTCCATGCTCTCTCCCTGTCAAGCCTGCATATCTGTCCCTAAACAGGTTGTCGACACAATCGGTACACCTCACACACCACCCACACCTACACAACACACACATATGCAGACATCCTCAACATACACATCCACAAACAAAGGAGACCTCCGAGGCAAAGCCACATGTGAATGCCACAGCCCTACACAGAACATACCACACATAGCCACACACCTGTGTCCCACAGCCATGAAGGTGTCTCCACATATCAAACATATTACACATAGGATACTCCATTGTGAGACACACTGATGTATCTCTCACCAGACTGCATATGTGCATGGTCACAGTGACTTGTGTGTCAGGTGACAGAATCCACCATATCACATACACACTGCTGTCTCTCACCAACAGGTACTGTCACGAGTCTGTCACAGTCGATGCTGACGTGCCTGACCTGAAATGTACCTCCCTGGACTATATGTAGTGAGACATGAGTGAGCACACTGATTATGTGTCCCAGGCAGGTATGTCCCTAACCTTATGCAGCATTCAGCTGTCACCCAGACTGATGCTGCAATAACGTTAGGAAATTACAGACCTTAACATGTGGCCTGTTATCTTGTGATATTACAGGGGGTTCCAATACCTGAGAGCCTGGAATGATATGATCAACAGAACACAATGCTTTGCCGGAGATGGCCTCCATCTGTCTCAACTGGCCTTCACATGCCTGGCAATGGTTCTCACCAACCCATAGTCCTTTCATTAGGAAATGTGGTGAGGTTATCACTACCAACATACAACTGTCAGTGCAGCATACATTGAAGGCCATGCTGCTAAATGCTAAGAGTTTATACGTGACTCTCCCCTGAGTGCAAGCATTCCTAACCCTGAGAAATGATGACACCTGTGCAGTTACAGACACATGGTTCAAAGCTAGAGAGAGCACTACAGCCTTACCTGGTCAGCCATTCTATTATATATTCAGACCCCAAAGTGTGGATGGTAATGCCATGGGAAGTGGAGATTCACTATATATGAGAGATATACACACCTCCATGCTATGCAAGCAGTAAGATGCACAGGGGACACTGCAGGGGAAGTTCACCATTGCCAACACACCTGTTAAAATCATAGCTAGCTACCGGCCCCTACATGTGACGAAGGAGCCCATTCTGCCTATATGGACCTCATCAACTGTATTAGGATTTGGGTCTGTACCCTGATCCTAGGTTACTTGAATGACCCAAACATACACTGATAAACATACCTATGCCAGCATACAAATGGCCAGAGAGTCATCAACACTGGAATTACAAACACCTCTGTGCAGCTAGGAGTTACCCCCACATGAAGTGAAGGTGGGTTGAAGTTGATATTACACAAAACGGCTTACCACTGCAGCATCCCTACAGTGTCATCCTCCATGGCAAAGCAACCATCATGTGGTCATGTTTGCAGTCACCATCTCCCACAATACCCATTTAGCTAGGGTCAGACATACATACATACACCTCCAACGTGGAATACAGTCTCCTGTGGGGTGGTATACACAGCTTCACAGCCCCCAATCCCTCTGTAGGAACTGGCACCAATCTCACACATACACACAAGTGCTACACGTGTATTTATATAGATGCATGGAGCCAGCTATACCCGACAGGCCTACATCATCCTCTTCAAGGATATGTACACCTGTCTGGTGGACATCTGCAAGAAATATTGTCTATAATAGGGATGAGATATCGCTGTTCGAGGCAAAGTACGAGCAGGTGCCCATTTTGGAGCAATGTCTCCTTAGCGTGAACAAGGGAATGGTATCACTCCTGGAAAATTGCACAGCAAACACAGAGCCCACACTGTTGACATCCACTATAGACAATCATCTCCCCTTCTGCACATATGTCTGCAACATCAGAAGAAGCACTTGGATCTGCTTACTTGTGGTGGACAAGGACACCACCTATACCAGTGCAATAGGTCTAGCATACTTGATGCCTGACAGTGCAGGCTTCACCCTCTGTCCCTCCATCAGTACATCAGGATGTTTCCAGTACCTGCACCCTTCTTTTATATGTATTGAACAGTTCACCAATGCCATGTGAAAGTCATGGTATGCAGCCACTATGGGAGCCTATCACATCACAGGATGCATCCTACATGACCCCAAGTATGACCTTGCAATACCATAAGGCACTGTATTTAAAGGAGGCCTGACTACTGCCTTTGTCCCAGCTGTGTGAAGGACAACCACTGTCACCCCTTTACACTAAGATGGGGTGTCCACCAATCTGTCACATTATGCACCCATCAGCCTATCTAGAATGATCTGCAAGGCCATAGCACAGTTTATAGTGAAACTCCTTAACAAGGACATTAACGACCTCTACACACTCCATCACACACAGTTAGGCTTCGTCAAGGAAGGGATCAGGTCTCTTACACTCGGTTGACCACTTTGACACAGCCAACAAAGCCATGCAGGGGGGTGAGGGTGCACACTGCCTATCTTTAGCTGGGCAAAGACTTTGACAGTATAACACACTTGGCCATAACAAATGAACACTCCCAAGTATGCATCACACCATACGTTACCAGTGGGTTAGCACACTGGCACTCTGACATGACCTAATCCACATAGGGGAATCCACCTCAAAAGGTTGACCCATAACTAGTTGCATCACCTGGTGTTCTGTGTTTGGGCCTCTGTTAGGTGTGATGTACACTTCTGGGGTACAGGGCACAGTCATTGGGCAATGGGCAACCCTGTTTGCAGATGACTGTATGCTGTGTGCTGTCACCGGATTCCCTAGTGATGTGGACACCTGCCTAGGAGGGTCTCACACAGACACATGACGGGTACCAGAAACATGGCCTCAGGCTGCATACTAGGAAATGCAGTGTCATCCCCTTTGGGGAGACTGATGTCTCCACATATTATCACAGTACTAAAAACATCCTAAGCACACAATCAGTAGTGAGGGATCTGTGCACACAGGATGATGGCAACATGACATTTCACCACCATGTTGATTCCGTTGTAAGGTAAACCTTCTACATGGCCCACCTCATACATAAGGGTATGTCATCCAGGGACATGGGGTCAGAAAATCTCTGTATTCCCCCCGGTAAGGCCCATTATTGAGTATAATACCTCATTTATCATTCACCTCACAGAACACATGCAGCAGCTGGGGACATCACAGAGGTTCCCCACCAGGGAACACCAGAGCCTCAAACATCTACCATGCACACATATGCTAGAAGCCCATCCCTCTACCCAGTTTCATACATACTCCTCAGAGTTGACCTCTGCCTGGCATATAGGGCAATCACAGACTCCACACTGTTGGGACTGCTGCATAAGTGCAACTGAAGCTCCATTATATTAACCCACATACATGCTAGTGTGTGACATCAACTAGGCTTGTTGGTGGCTTAGATGTGTGTCCCACACACTCAGCCTCCTCTGGTATGGACACCCTTTCAACATCAGGCAGGGTAGCTATTTACACCTTTACAAGCAGAACCTGGATAACTGAATGGTTAAGCACACATACAGCCTTGGGATACCACTTGTGTCCCTTTTGGACTGGGGCATTAGGTGTTGTCTTGCATACACATGGGCTAACATTTGGGCTAGGCTTATGGAGGCTCAGGACCCATAGCCTAGTAATCTTGTATGATCCTAGGAATACCAGTTATGGCCTGCGTGGTGTGACAGACTGTGTTGTTATGTGTCCACACCCCTCATTGTCATCTATTGTGGTGTATCCCCTATGGGCAACATTACCCTACCGTGTCATACAGTCACCATCCGACAAATATGTGACTGGTACTACAAGTGTATGTGGACATTCCAGCAACATATGTGCTACATAATACCTGAAAGCAGTGCAACTGTGGTGTAGGGTTTCCTCCTTGTAAGTGTCTGATTTCTGCAGTACACAGATGTGTGTGGAATGTGTACATGTGCCTGATATATGTGTATCCCCTGCCAGACAAATGTGGATGTCTGGAAACCAGTTGGACAATATATAATGGTTGTACCCAGACTGTGGGAAATGTATCTGTGACATGGCAGACCCCTCAGAACACAATAATAGTACATTCATATCTGGTACTGTATTCATTCCCTTACATTGTATGCTCAATGTGTACACACTGCTCCTGAGGCGGAACCTGTGTCCCCCCACTACTGTTGCCTATAACCTGCTGTCCTGCTGCAGGTGATCAACAGGTATGCTATCCATAGCTGTCAGGCAATGAGATACAGATGTGGAGTACACAATGACCTAGCCAGAGTACATCAGGAACAGTCAGGAACACCTGGATCATGGTTGCACTATGTCTGTATGACATTCACAGACTGAGATGGGCTCACTGACAGTGTATGATGTGATATTCCAGCTGTATTCCCCAGTAGGTACTGCCACTATTGTACAACAGACAATTCAGTTGCATTTGTAAATGAGCTGACTGTTGCTGGGGGGACTCAGAGGCCAGAGCTGTGATCTATGTCTCTGCAGACAGAGCCAAAAGGGAAGACGGTAGGTGCTTGATAGCTGACTAACAGCAACATGTCATTCCAAGAGATGTTATTGAGACCTACTTTTGGAATTCCTATGCATTCCATTACATGGGGAATTCTATGACATTCCTTGTATTGTGCTGCACTCCTTTGTGAGCAGAAATCCAGTGGTAATTTTCCTAGGAAAGTGCAGTCTTTCTTCATGAAGAAAGTCACAAACCTGTTTACCATAGGTAGCAGCTTGCCTTTTGTACGTAATGCTCATGAACAGGTGATTGCCTGTGCACCAATGTGTGACTCACACTTGCTAATAGTATCCAGAACAGCTGGGTTGTATTTTCATTAGCCAATGGCATGGCAACACAGTGCTGTAATTAAGGCCTACATGTAGGCCTTGGCCATTTTCCTGGCCTGTGAGAAGGACATTATCAAGATGTGGGAGCTACAGCATCACAGAGGGTAGGTAGAAATACTGTCCACTGTTTGGATGGATGTAGTATGTTCACAGTTTTGCATGCTATTTTGGCCCATTGTTAACAGACTTTCTGAATCTGTGGCAGTTTAATATTTAGCAATGTGTGCTGGGGTCAGTAAGGAGATAGGCAGATGTGAGTGTCATACATCATTTTTATCTGAATGTGCATTCTGCTGCAGTTGACACTGGTCTGTCAGCTGAGTGTTTGTAGGGGGAGACTGTGACACATGTCCCTGTTACCCGACCATTTCCCTGTCAAACCTTTATGTATGAGTGTTGTGTGGCTGGCCTCTTTCTAGGTTTTTGGGAGGTATGTTATGTCTGTAGCTGGTAGCTGAATATTTTGTTGCATATGTAGCAGGCTGCACCTGCTGCATTCTGGTCTGGAGTCATATTGGGGATTGCGAACACACTGGAGAACAGCAAGCTGTATAAGTGAGTGAGGGAGCAGTATCAGCTCTGTTGTGACAGCATAGCCAGGGTGAGGGTACCGATAACAGTCCAGGTGAGGCATGTGCCTCTGATACATATGTTATGTAATAGTGCCAGCCAAAGAGTGGTAGGCAGCATTTATTACACATATTCATATTTGTAGCATGTGTCCCACCCTACAGGCCTTTGGCATGCTGCTGTAGGTGGCAGTGACTGCAGTAGCAGCAACCAGTTCTGCTGGACATTGCAGGGCTCAGTTATTTCTATGTTGTATTACAAGCATGTAGTTGTCATGCAACAGACTGGATTGTGGGCCATGACTTTGGGTGTCCAGATGTCACACATGCTAGGCATGTCACAGATAGAGATACTGAGTCATTATTATGGCAAGTGTAGTTGCAAGATATATGTGCATGCAAACATTGTGTTACACAGGATTCACATGAACATGTGTATTTGGATGGGTATGACGTGTAACACTGACTTGTCTATCCTGATTTTATAACCTCAATCGTCACTAACTTGCCAGTAGTTCAGCACATAGAATAGGTTTATGACAACCATGCCATAAGTAGGTGGCACAACTGTGGACATTCTGCAACAGTCTGTGCAGTTGTTAGCTCTACTTGATATCGTAGGCTTCATGTACATCTGTCAACATGTATTTGGCTATGTACTGGTTTGATGTCTGAATCACATGCCCAAGTATGCTATCATTTATCCCATTATATGTAGAAGTAGTGTGTCACTGACAATCAGGATATCTTTGTAAAAACACCAGTTTTTTTTTCACAGCTGAGTGGCCCAGTGGGCTAATGCACTATGCTGTAGCTGACAGGGTGCTGGGTTCAATATCTGGCAGGGGTGTGTATTTTTGCTGATGTGACATCAGTGTAATGCATAATGTATTTATAGAAACACCAGTGATTTTCCAGGGTGTATCTTTTTTCTGATGTAACATCACTGTAATGCATGGCATATTTAAGAAACACCAGTTATTCTCCAGAGCTGAGTTGGCCTAGTGGCCTAACACATTATGCTGTAGTTCATAGGGTCCTGCATTCAAGACGTGGCAGGGCTGATTATTTTATTGATGTGCATAACAGTGTCAAAATCAGATAAGGCGATTAAAGCAGTTTAAGTGGGTTTGCATGATGCACTGTGATGCTAAGTGGCACTTAGTCCTGCTAAAACCCACTCTAATTCCAAAAAAAGAAAAAAAAAGGGGTGACAGAAAAGTGGTGAAATGAGGGTAAGCAGGGGGAAAACAATATGAAATGCAGGTAGGGATGTGCAGGATGGGTGTAGTAAAGGACCATAGCTCTCTATTTCTTGTACAGCAACAGCTTTGCATGTTGTGGACAATTTGGAATTTGGAGCCTCACATCCCACAGGGAGGGGTGTGTATGACATAACTTTGTTAATTAATTGCTGGGATGATTGAGTGATGGCAGTATATGTGGAGGCGAAATGCAGAGCTATGTATGGGGCAATATTTTTTTTGTGGGACAGATGCCCATTTTTATGGAGAGAGTGGAAGGGTTGTAGGTATGTCTGAGGAGGTAAGTTAGGTAGGAGAGGTTGCATTTGAAGATAGACAAGACAGCAGACAGGGGCGGTGTATGACACATGAGGGGGTAAACACCTTGGACAGGGAGGCATTTGGGAATCAGAGGGCCAAGTGCCCCCAGACGGCAACAGTGAGACTGAGTTCCCTTTCCATGGGCAGTCACCACTGCTCTTTCATGGCCCTGAAAGTGGCTGTGCTGGGGGCTGGGTGCTGGAGCCGGCCTGCCCCTCCAGGTGCACCAGTCTGCAATCGATCTGGCATAGTCTGTCATCCAAATCACAATGAATAACCCTGCACACCATCTCTTGGAATGGATTTTGGGTGACCACATCCTCTCCATGCCTGCACTTGGGTGGGGATGGACCCCGTCCCCTGAGATGGTTCTTCTCATAGTTTCATGCTTGCCTGCATCAGTGTATCTACGTTCAGGTATGCATATAGCTGAAATGCAAAAGTTAACACAAGAAATCCTGGGAGAAACACACTATAATACCTTAGACAGTACTACTGTAGGTTCAGATCTTAGTTCAGAACAAATATCATATTGCATTAAATCTTGTAGTACAGCTCCACATCTGCACACTATAATACCTTAGACAGTACTACTGTAAGTTCAGATCTTAGTGAGAACAAATATCATATTGCATTAGATCTAGTAGTACAGCTCCACATCTACACTTTAGTGTAACAGTTATTTATTGGCCAGCCTTCGGTCACTTCATGGTGTTATACCCATGTTTACTTCACAAAACTGGTAATTTGAACAACAGCCCAGCATGCACACAATTGGCAGAACACAGGTTTATTGAGGGTGAGATGACATAGTGATTGGTATACAGCTGACAATCTTTATTGTTCTACACTTTAAACAATGCAGGCATTGGAAGACATCTGTTATTACACAATCTATGCAGTACTACCTTTATTTCTTCACAATTCTGACTGCAGTTGTACTGTATTTCCTGTAGCTTAGGAAAGCAGTTAATTTATTCCCTTCACATTTTCAATGCTGGTGTACTTTATTAGCAGAACATGTATTATTAATACAGTATACACATGTTCCCAAACATTATAATGCTGTATTAACTTTCTTTCTGTAACAGTATCGTGTTTCATGCTTTCATCTATATTGAACTGTACCTGGCAATACTCACTTATATTAGCCCATATCTATGTACACCTTCATTGCAGTACACTCACAACAGACTATACTTCCTGGAAATTACTAATGTACTCTTTCTTGATTATATTACTATATATTGCAAGATATATCTAAACTCATCACACTCTCGGCACATCCTAGCCAGGCACCCTGCATGGGCCTCCAGGTTGCGAGCTCTCTCCTCTGCAGCTGAGGGGGGAAACACACCATTATGCATACCTGTCTATCAGATATTCATACTAGAATTTGGTAAATCAGTGGTTCCTGTACTTACAAACTTCTGGGCCATTGCGGTCCCGAGCATTTTGCATTCATTGGGCCGAGACCTCCCCATTTCTATGCTTCAGGTCATCATAATGATGATGCACCTGCTCACAAGTGTGTAGGATGCCATTTGCAGTAGTTACATCATGTGCCAGCTGGTCCCATGCCTCTGACTTGTATTCAGAGCCCTGGTAATGGCCCTGCAGCAGCCAGTCACCATGGTCTTTCACAAGGAACCCAACCATGACCCTGGACTCCAAAATGCCCCAGCACTGCACCCAGAAGAGCTCACCCTGTCCAACTCCAGCCATAGCTCCTGTAGTGATCAAACTCCAACAGGTTCTGGCTGTATTCCCACCTGTTCTGTATAAATAAGTTTTTTTTCCTGCCCTTTGCCACCATTGGACCATTTTTAAAAATGCTAAACAAAACTTAGCACTGCGCACACCTACTAAGCTTTGATGAGCAGTGCTTAAACTTGCAATGTTTAGTGATGCTTAGTAGTGTACAAACCCATTTTGCTGAGCTGGGGACTGCTTAAACTGGGGTTGCTTATCAGTGCCCAAACCAGCTAAGTGGAGCTGGACATTGCTAAGTATTGCTAAATCATGTCCTGTTTCAGCATTGCTTGGCTTGGCTTGGCTTAGCAATGCTTAGCAGAGCTTAGCTATGGGCAAACCAGAGTTTTTCAAAAATAAAAAAAAAACAATATTTGAAAGTAATTGTTCATTAATGATACATTATTATTATGTGTATCTATTTTATTTTATATCTCTTAAACATACTGTGGTGGTGGTGCTGCGGTAGCATTGTCACCTCACAGTAAGACGCTGTCCGGTTTGATTCTCAGCTAGAGCGTCTTCTGCGTGGAGATATGCATGAATGTGTGTACCTTCGTTGAAGTTTGTGCGTCAGAGCTGGCAACTCGGCACGTAAAAATCTACTGCCAGTCATTAGTGGACCGGAGTTCTGCTGTGGCAACCCCTAACCGGGAAAAGCCGAAAGACACAACAACATCCTGGAGTGTAACTTTGATGTATTGGACACATGTGTGTAACTGGGGCTTTTATCCTCGGGTCTCCACTGAATATGGACTTCTGGTCCAGTTGGACTAACCCAGTTGACAAATGTCAATGTATACATTAAAAAAAATTAAAACATTTCCCTATCACATATAAGAAGATAAATGGCCTGCATTTGAATCATCCACCAACTACACACAAAGCTGTTAGTCTGTCCATTCAGCTACAGAGGCTATGGTGATTAGAGCTATACAGATCTATATAGCTCTCAGTTACATTTAAGCACTATTGAGCACCACACCTTGCCGTGCAAACCCACTTAGCTATGACTAAACATGACCGTTTCTAATTAAATGCATCTGGTTTCTATTTTTAGACTTCTAACATTGCTTAGCACTGGGCAAACACACAAAAAAATATTTAAACATATTTCACTTTATTTATTTAACGGTGCAGGGGGTGTGTTACTCATCTGCGGACAGTGTAACACACCATCTACACTGATTCTGTAACTGTGTTACATGGATGTCTCTCAGTAGCACCCCTTCATTAATATGCAAGACACACTGCTGAGGGGGAGCTGCAGACATGGCCACAGTACACTCCATATAGGACTTACACTATTCCTACATGGAGTTTATTTAATCTGCGGGGAGTGATTTTACTCATGAATTTCTTTATAAAGCACTTCCATAATCATGTATTCCATGATCTTGAGAGTATTTAAATCGAAACTCACAGGTCTGCAGTTTCTCTAACTCATAACATTTATTTCTTAAAGATAGTTAGAATAGCCAGTATTTTACATTCTGTGGTTATTAGTGTCCTTTTATAACAAGACATATTCAATAAAAATCCAATAGTTCAGGTCTCATAATTTGCTAATGTCTTCAGGCCCTTATTATTGATCAAATGAAGTGTGTATAAGTATATGAAATTGCATAATGATCACTAGCTTCGGACCATAAGATTGAGGCATGTGTTACACAGTTGGGTATTTATGACAGCATAAGAAATATTAACTACCTAATAACATTTTAAGTCAATATGCACAATCTCTGGGGAAGTAAAAGTTAACTGAATAACTCCACCTTAATGAGAAGTATTACTAATGCAGAAGTTGCTGCTGCTGTCAAACAATTTTGCATTTCAGTGCTTCATCTACAAATGCAGTGCCTGCTCTCCATGAAGAATAAATAGCTTAGGCTAGATTTAAAAAAAATGGTAAGCTAGTGATATTGCCATAACATTTCTTGAATGAGATCAGCTGTGAAATAGGGAAAGGCTGGCAAAAAAAGGCAATAGGTTCATAGTTGCTAGGCATGCAGTCCTGGAGACCATTAAGAAGCCTAGCCGAAATTCTGAATTGCTCCAAAGTATGGTCTGGTAGAGTTGCTCAATGTCAAACAGTAGGTAAATGAAGGTGGAAAGATTCAAACCCTGTGCCCTTATCACAGGAAGCAGTTCATTAACAAGCTGGAGCTTTAATCCTCTGCATTAACTGATAGAGTAGTAGCTTTCACCTAAATGGTGAAATTCTTTACAATCTGATCTTGTAGGGAAGACTGTATCACAGTCATGTGCAACAATGACTACATAATGGATGCTGAAGATGAGTTCTGATCATAATCATGTAGTCTATATGATCTGACAAATATGAACCCCTTTACAGTTGCTGGAAGTTGTAAGGAAAGCATTGCAAAAAAAAAGTAAAAATGCAACATGTTTAGACTACTAGAATTCAGCATGTTTACACTATATTATGCTAATTAACACATTAACCTTTTTCTTAAGCACAATGAATAAAGCAAAACAATTAAAAACAATATAAATGCTGCAAGTCACTTTTGTTGAACAACCCACAAGTCATAAAAGAATCAGAAATATTACTAAATACAGCATAGTATTTTTGGGGGGAGGGTGGGCTTATAAGCTTGGAGGATACCTATATCACATTTTGCCCTCCCTCTGCCTTCTCAAAGGTTTATAGTTTCATAAGTGTATACTAATTTAATGATCACTAGGGCCTTTATAAGCCTAGCCATGCACCCCAAATGTAACCCATGAGTTATTGTGCCTTAAAGTAGTGCATGATTTAATATGTGCCTCTGTCCATCAGAGACATAGGTGTCAGTCCAGGGGCAAATTTTTGATTTTCCATCCACTTGTCTAGGCTATTTCTGAATAGGGTTAGGGAAGGGTTCTGCTTTACATAGATTGGAAGCCTATTATAGAGAATGGAGGTTCATACTTGCCACACAGCATGTCATACTGAAGTCACAAGCAAAGCTTAAATCCTTAGATCTAGTAGTTCTGGTGCTGTTTGTTTTGCAAATGTACAAAAGAGCCATCAGAACAGGATCCAAGGGTGCCTTGTATGCCAGGTATAAATTGTCACTCAGTAGTCTGTAGAGACAGAGTATAGAGATAAGGCTTTGAGGCAATCTGCATAGAATATTGTGTTTACTCCCTGTATTCTTTTTATGAGAAAACTCTTTGGATATTCCAGTTGCTGCATGTGCCTGGTCAGGTAAATCCTGAAAGGGGCATTATATTCAATGATGAGTCTGATGAGGGCCGAATACAGTGGCACCATGACATCCCTGGACCTGCATGTCATGCATTTACTTATAAGCTGAATGACATAGAATGATTTTCTTACTACCTTAGGTATATGTTGGTTAAAGGTTGGGTTACTATCTATATGAGTGCCCAAATCCCTGACTATGGTGCCTAATTTTAGGGTTGCTTTATCAATGAAGTAGTTTTCCTTGGTGGGCAACTTCCCAAAAGATGCTGTTATGCATTTCTTGGCACTGGGTTTTAAGCTGTAACTCTGGCAAAAGTCATTTATCTGTGTTAGACCTTCCTATAAGATGTTAGTATTTTTTTTTTTTTTTGGGGGGGGGGTTATGATTGCTCTTAGCTTGCAATCAACTGCAAACATAGAAATCCAGAGGACCTTGACATCAGCCTTGACTTCCAGCCAAATAGATGCTAAAGACAAGCAGATCCAGAACAGAACTCTGGGGACTCAACTGGTGACCAATCTCTTTATAGAGGTAGCCTCTCCAATCCTGACTTCCTGGGTTCTGCCTGTGAGCCAGCTGACTATCCAATGAGCTACATAAGGGTTTATGCCTAATTCCAAGAGTTTGTTTACAATGCCGATGTGTATTATATCAAAAACCTTAGCAAGATCAAGGTAGGCAGTATGCATTGTTTTGCCATCATCAGTTGCTTTGGTGACCTTCTTAAAGAAGTCTATCAGGTTCAGTAGGCATGACCTGCCTTTGTTGAAATCAGTCTGGGTTGAGTCCAGGGTCAGAAGGTTTCCTATTTCATTGTTAATCATGCCCATGATAATTCCTTCCATGACTTTGCAAATGAAACTAATCAGACTAATGGGTCTGTAATTCTCAGGATTCTCTGAAGGCCCACCCTTGTGCAGAGGAATGACCCCTTCTCTGTCATCAGGAATAGCTATCCCATCTCATATCACTCAGCATGTCTGACCTACTTGAAGAATGGCAAATAATGCTGTGGTGTTGCAGCATACACCTCCAGAGTCAACAGATCTGGATCATGGACAAACGAGGCCCTATATGAATTAGGACTCTTCCACCTATACCAATATCCCATTACTTGACTGTCTCTTCCTAACAATGATAAATGCTATTCAGGCCCATCAATGTACATTTTGTTTTCTTCTTTGCTTTTACACTTATCACAAAGATGTGGATTTCATATGAAACTTATTTCAAAGGGTACAGAGTAAAACAATGACAGTTTCTAAAAAACATGAAACAAAACAAAACACTCTCTCATTGAAAACAGACTTAAGAAGAGAAACAGTAAACTTTTTTCCTTGAAACTCACATTTAGTGAAATGCATTTGGCAATCAAACTACAAGAGCCACGCTGAGATTCATACTCAAATAGCATATCATGAAATACTAATTAGCTTCTATGTGAACGGTGTGGGAATTTAAAATACAGATATTTAACACATTTGCTAAAAGCCTGGGACAGCCCATTGCACGCAAGTGTCCATTTTCAGGAGCAGCCTAGGAGTACTGTTTGGTGAAGTAACTTTGCAGTAGTATAAAACTCAAATAAAGGTTAAGGGAATCAAAATATGTACTACAGGAAACAGCTCTTTTAACAGCTCATAGTCTTACTCATCTGCACTAAGTGCCAGACAAACTGTTGCAGCCCAAACACACTGCATTTTACACCTCTATGCCTGAAAAAAAACAAGCTAAATAAAATGTGTTGACAGTTTAAATATTAAGATTAAAGTAATAGATCTCATGCTGCCAGATTTATTCACAGTTGAATTATAAAAGCATTGTCAACATTCAACAGAACAAAGAAACCGATGATCACATCCAAAAAGCATGGCTCATATGATGCACCTGTTTGCTGCAATCAATTTCCTTGCATTACACCATAACTATTCTGATTAATGGGTAGTTACTAGGCTTGTAATCTAGGGGACCATTAAGGAGCCTAGCCTAAATTTCCAGTTGCTCAAAAGCAATGCCTGGTTAAGTGACTTGCTCAAGAACAGGGAAGGGCAAAAATAAGAGGCAAAAATCAGAGATGTTCTGCAAAACTGGAGACTGGTAAGAACAGACTACTGTAAATCACTTTAAAACTTAAAAAGAATAACAGCTTTTGTATCAGCATATATTTTTAAACCACAAAACAATGAAACTCTATGACTGGCATTAAAAGATTTGAATTCCCACTGATTTATCACAAGAAAGAAAGGAAGTGAAGAAGACCTGGCAGTTAGTGTGGAGGATTAAGACTCTTCACCCCATGGGTAAAGTACAGTTTCATTTTGAGCAATTTCTTTAACTAAACAGTGACCATAACTGAGGTATCACATACACACTCTAGTGCTTGCAAATTGTTCAGCTGGCTGTGTCGTAGATTGCTCAGCTAGTGCACATAATACTGCAAAAACATTCAGGCTGCTAACTTTCTGACTTTGTTTGAAGTCTTCTCTAGTCTTGTCCTGCCTATCTCACACTGGTTTATGTGTGCATCTTTACACTGAGCAGGAAATCACCTTTCTAAAGGGGAAAACAGACTTTAGATTGCTATGCTCATGGAGGTTTTTAAAGGGGAAAACAGACTTTAGATCACTCTGTTCACTAATGTTTTTTTTATAAAGTGGAAAATAGACTTTTAAAGGTGAAAATCAGACATTTTTTTAAATAATGTTGCATCACCAGGCCATCCAGACAGCACCAGGCCCTAGGCAGCTGCCTAGTTCACCTTGTGCTAGATCCAGACTTGCATTCTCTTGTTAGTGAAACTCAGAACCAAGTGATAACATTAGTCATGCAAGGGGAGGGCAAGTTTAGCTCTATACACATGTTCTAGTAAGAAAGAAAGTGAAGAAGGCCTGGCAGTTAGTGTGGAGGATTAAGACTCGTGTCCCTATGGGTAAAGTACAGAGTTTCATTTAGAACAATTCCCTTAACTAAACAGTGACCATAACTGAGGTATCACATACACACTCTAGTGCTTGCAAATTGTTCAGCTGGCTGTGTTGTAGGTTGTTCAGCTGGTGCACATAATACTGCAAAAAACATCCAGGCTGCTAACTTTCTGACTTTGTTTGAAGTCTTCTCTAGTCCTGTCCTGCCTATCTCACACTGGTCTATGTGTGCATCTTTACACTGAGCAAGAAATCACCTTTCTAAAGGGGAAACAGACTTTAGACTGCTATGCTCATGGAGGTTTTTAAAGGGAAATACAGACTTTAGATGACTCTGTTCACTAATGTTTCTCTAAAGTGGAAAATAGACTTTTAAAGGTGAAAATCAGACATTTCTTTTTAAATAATGTTGCATCACCAGGCCATCCAGACAGCACCAGGCCCTAGGCAGCTGCCTAGTTCACCTTGTGCTAGATCCAGACTTGCATTCTCTTGTTAGTGAAACTCAGAAGCAAGTGCTAACATTAGTCATGCAAGGGGAGGGCAAGTCTATCTCTATACACATGTTGTAGAAAGAAAGAAAGTGAAGAAAGCCTGGCAGTTATTGTGGAGGATTAAGACTCTTGTCCCCATGGGTAAAGTACAGAGTTTCATTTAGAACAATTCCCTTAACTAAACAGTCACCATAACTGAGGTATCACATACACACTCTAGTGCTTGCAAATTGTTCAGCTGACTGTGTCATAGGTTGTTCAGTTGGTGCACATAATACTGCAAAAACATCCAGGCTGCTAACTTTCTGACTTTGAAGTCTTCTCTAGTCCTGTCCTGCCTATCTCACACTGTTATATGAGTGCATCTTTACAATGAGCAGGAAATCACCTTTCTAAAGAGTAAAATAGACTTTAGATTGCTATGCTCATGGAGGTTTATAAAGGGGAAAACATACTTTAGATCACTCTGTTCACTAATCTTTTTTCTAAAGTGGAAAATGGACTTTTAAAGGTGAAAAACAGACTTTTTTAAAATAATGTTGCATCACCAGGCCATCCAACCAGCACCAGGCCCTAGGCAGCTGCCTAGTTCACCTTATGCTAGAGCCAGACTTGCATTCTCTTGTTAGTGAAAATCAGAAGGAAGTGCTAACATTAGTCATGCAAGGGGAGGGCAAGTCTATATACACATGTTGTAGAATAGGTGTTTTGACATTTCCACATTGCATATGCAGTAGAATTTTTTCCATTATGCTTTTCAGTAAGCGGACATGAACCTACCATGAGGATGGGCAGTATCACAGTTTACTGTTGCCAAACTTCTGTACATGTAGACATGTAGCACCTAAGGTTTATATTTTGATTTTAAATGTGTTATCTATACTGCCAGATGAGGTAGTGGTAGTACTCCTCTGGCATCAAGCAGCTGACTTTGTGTCACAATACACAATCTGTTCAATTTAGAGTGTTTGACCATAATTCTAGGAAGGTGGATTTTGTTTCAGATATCTTAATAGACTTCCAGCCTAACTGATGGAAACATGCATTTTCTCATAATTGAGTCTGCTGCAAATTTGTATGATTGCTAATTGACTAGTCGACAAAGCCAAATGGATAAGCATTCAATCCATAGATTTAGTCTCACTGATATTGTCCTCCTTAAGGACTCTTTTCCATAGTACATAATGCTACCATTTGCTACTAGTGGACACATACTCATGTATATGGTGTTGAACCTACACACACACACACACACACACACACACACACACACACACACACACACACACGCACACACGCACATATATTCACAAGTCAGAATTCATAACAGTTGAGGGCAAAATTAACAATGAAAGTGAAAGTGTGTTTGAGTCATATGCACAAACTGTGCATTTGTGAAAGGGTCAAAACATAACAGCTAGCTGCTCATGATAGTGAGTGCATGATAACATGGAAATATAGAACTGCATGCAAATAAGCCACACACTGATTGCAAATGATGGTATCTAAAATCGTAGACCAGTTCAGAAATGTATAAAAGATGTATATCGTGGAACATTGCATACTCATTTTTACACATAGAGTTATGATGTATGTGAGGGGAACAGTGACTGGATTAGCAGCAAGCATGTGTTAGTGACATCCCTGTGAGTCAGCACCAGTATTTCTGCAGATTACAGCCATATGTACCAATGGTGGAATGTGAAAGTAATATCAGCAGCAGAGACTAGCAAATTTTTCAGTGTTTCCATGTGGATAGGTGGATTTCAAGGGATCTTGTTGAACTATGTCACCAATAAGAATAATAAAGAGGGTTGCATGGCATGTCCATTCCTGCAGATACTAAGGTATGTATAGCTGTCACCATCTTAGCTACAGGAGACCATTCAGTGACCTACTGGGAATGTCATGGTTATCATAAGTGTCAGCACCAATTATAACAAAACAGTTACTAAACATTATACCACAACATAAGAAGGAACATATCAGCCTACTGAAGACTATTGAGAATAGATCTCATGATATGCAGGCATTTTGTGATATTACCCTTTTATCTTATGTTTTGGTAGATATAGAAT
This sequence comes from Protopterus annectens, assembly GCF_019279795.1. NCBI lineage: Eukaryota > Metazoa > Chordata > Ceratodontiformes > Protopteridae > Protopterus > Protopterus annectens. The sequence continues at coordinate 583,371,028 of NC_056744.1, read as the reverse complement.
GCATACACATTACTATCAAATCCCCCCTTGTCCAGATGAACTGCAACACATCAATGTTATGAGATTCAACTACGTTAACTGACAGGTAGTCTCTAATGCACAGGGGATGATGTATAATTTACTAAATGTCTCTGCAAAGTGATTTCCAACAGGATCATCTAGTTTGTATGTGCATACACAGGCTAGATGGACAGGATGATTCATACAAATACCATGCAGTCAAGGATCAAGTCACAAATTATTTGTTGTTCATTGTCTGTTTGCAAATGGTGTGAGATATGCCCAACAGCCCTGGTTGATGACCACCACTGGCAACCCACAGAGCATGCAGGATATGGGCTATAATGCAACACATGCTGAAACATGCAACACAATGGAAAGGATGTTTGGCTTATTCAGAGAATGTTTCCATTGCCTATATCTGTTAGCAGTGGCACTGCAATATGATTCAGAAATCTGTAGCAAGATTTTTGTCGTATGAGGAATCTGCACTAGATGGCATTGCACAAATGGATGGCATGCCAGGAGATCATCTTGGCGTGATCTTGCACAACAGTTGTGCACATCAAAAGGGTAGTGTGGAGAATTAGTTGAGTGGTATGCAGCAATAATACCACAACCTAAACAGAGGCTGGTGCAATAAATTGTAGCACTAGTAAAGAGATGGCAACTGATCTACAAGTACTGCTGTTACACTAACAACATAGAATGCAATGATCTATACATTATCATACCTAAGCGATACAGGGCAATTCAAGAAATGGCTATGCTATGCCCTAGATATAAGCATTGTCACACAGGCTGATGAAGCATGGCACAGTCATTACTGCTTGCACATATGGGGGGAGTGGTTACTGCAACATTATGAGATGTGGTTGGATCATGGTAGATTAACCTGGTAGCCATGTGATTTGGGAGGTTTTGTGGAGTCAGGACTCACCCCCTCCATTATCGGGGTCAAGCTGCCACAACATGACTTATGGTAGTACCCGGCATGTTGTCTTTCTATTCCAGACCTTAATGAGATCTGTGGAAGAGAAGGAATAGAACTACAGGACCATAAGTGTTTACTCAGATGGGCTGTATGGAGTGCTAAGCCTGATGACAGTCATTGTCTATGAATTTTGGAACAGGCTTCCTATTTACATTAAACACAGCCCTTCCTTGGCCATCTTTAAATGCAGTTTGGATCAATGGATGAGAAATTGCAAATTCACACCTGGCATACTGCCTATGTCCCTCATGGACAGGGGCAGTCTGTAAGAAATAAATGCAAATGGTACAAATCCTGCCATTTTCTTGCCCCTAGGGGCCATATATTGGGTAAAAATGGTTTATATTTGGCTAGGCTTGTAACGGCCCTTAAGTCGTTAGCTTAGTAATCTGCTATGAACTATGAACTTAAGGGATATTTGACCATAAGTGTTGGTGGCAGACTGTGTGGCAACATGTGAAAAGGAAGGGATATAACCATTTGAATATGTACATGTAGCATAATGAGCCATATGAGGTGTGTAGTCAGAGAAGTGTGATTAGCCAGTACGTAGCCAATGCCAATGACTGAGAATGGCAGGTTATATGCCCACAGGTGGCAGTGCTAGAGAAAAATACAGCAGTAGCATGATGCATCTCTATGTTGTGTGACGTAATGTACAATCATACATTGTAGATCTGAAGGAATGTTTATCTCTACGTCTAGATCAGTAGAACATGAAGTTTCTGCATGGTGTGCCAGAGAGAGTAAGATTTTCTTTTCCTGCCTGCACAGTGGGTTTCAGGAGGACTTGCTAAGACAACGTGATGGGTCCTTTAGAATCTTGAGCTGTGCTACTGAACAGTGCTAGTATTACTGCAATAAACCACTTCAGCAGTGGGAGGCAGAACTTAATGAAAGATAGCCAGAAATGTACTATAAGCATACTTTTTCAAGTACTTTGTTTTCTAGTATCTTCCCTGTTTTACACAAGTACTTAAGAGTATATAAATTGCTTTCCATTGGCAGAGAAAAATGAGCTTAACATGGCTGAACATCATAGAAGGCAAAAGCAAATCTCCAAATAGCAGGCTGTGTATTTATTTATTGAAACATTTTTAACGGGAGAGTCTGAATGGGTCTAGAGTACCAATTTTCAGCGTAGGCCTGGGTAGAAAAGGTCCAAAGCACAATGCTTCCCTGATAATATATACAGTAGTATAACACTTTCAATGAGCCCATTTAGTTAAAAATTGTTTTATTGTTGCAAGAGTGTTAACTGCATAGAAGAAAATAGAAGTGGAACAGTGAGCAGGGCTATATATATATATATATATATATATATATATATATATATTAAAAATGGGTTCAATATAAGTTAATTGCAAATGTTGAAAAATACAAAGGATAAAGAGAGAAAATAACTATATAAGGTGTAACTGAATAAGTAGTTAATGAGAGGTTAGATGGGTCAGAGAAAAGGTTATATTACCTATGAAATATGTAACAAGAGAAAGAGTAAGGGGCATAGGAGAAGGATTGTTTTATTAGGAGACAGAGAAAGCAAGTAAGAGGTACTTCAGGGAGGGTGTCAATAAGATGAGAAGGTGGTAAATTTCAGCCTGGTTTAGAGCAGAAGCAGATGGTAATAGATTACGACTGTCTCTGATGTTTATAGGCAGACTGTTCTAGGCTTTGGTAACAGTACAGGATTAATGACATTGACCAGCTAATTTGTTAGGTTTGCAGACAGACAGTTGTCTTCAAACATAAGGAATCTATTAGCAAGGTAGTTATGAAGTATGAAATTTAGAGCTGAGTCAGTAGGTTTGTAAATGATTTTGTGGGCAGTTATAAGTTGTAAATAGCTAAGACAATGTGGAAATTCAAGCCATTACAGAGTCTGAAGAGCAGTCCAGTAATGGATGAATTAAGATGCACTGGTTTCAAATTTAGCAATTTCATTATAACATGATTTTGGTTTTGATTTTAGAGAGCTACGGATGTTGGTGAAAATAGTTGCTCCATATAGGAGGGAAGGTAAAAGGTAGACTGTGGCAAAGATAATTTTGGTAAATCTATTTAGAAAATGCTTACACCTGTATTACATCCCACATTTCTGTATATTTCTTTTTCATACGGAGGACAAATTTAGGATTTTTATCAATTATTACCCCTAAGAGTCTAGTATGGGGAAAATATTGAGATCTGTTCTATTCTAAGAATGTAGTTTAAAGTATGTTTTGTCTATTGTTATTGTTTGGGGAGGAAAGAGGAGAAGTTGAGTTTTGTTGGGCTTAAGCATCAGTTGAAAATCACTAAGCCATTATCACTATGGAGGTGAAGGCTTCTTGGGTTATCTGCTACAAGTGTCCTAGATTGTTTGAAGAGCAGTTGGTAGCAGAGTCATATGCATTTTGAATACAGGACCCATGTCATGTGGTAGTATGGAGGTTATTGATAAAAACATTAAAAATAGTGAGACCAAGAATAGATCCCTGGGGTACTCCAGTGGAGTGTTAAAAGTAAAGAGAGGTTTCCTTGCCATTTCACTGATTCTTGTTTATTAGATAGATAGATACTAAACCACTGGATAGAGGTAGGGGTAAAACTTAGGTTAGAGAGTTGCTGTAGAAGTTTAGTATGGGAACAGTGTCAAATGCTTTTTACAGATCTATGAATATTGTTTCTACTACTTTGCTAGAGTCGCTAGCAGCATTGACAGTGTTCAAGAAGGACAGGAAGAGGCGTTGATTAGCCAGGATCTAAACTCATGTTGAGTTAGAGTTAATTGTTGATTTTGAAGTAGATGTTGTAGGCATTGTGGATGTACACATTTTGTGCAGCTTGGGAAGAGGATTGCAATGGGATAATAGTTAGATACTTTAGTGGAGTTACCTCCACTATGGATAGAAATAATGAATGCCTTTTTCCAAACTGAAGGGACACAGGATTCTGAGATGGACCTACTTATGAGAGTGTTGATGGGAAATAATAATGTTTCAGCAACAATTTTTAAGACTTCAGATGAAAGGTTGTCAACTGAGACACAGCTAGGTTTAAGCGTCTGAGAAGGTTTTTTGTGAGGTTGGTTGAGACAGATTGCAGTGTATAATTTGGACAGGTTGTGTTTGTATGATGTCAGTACAGTTTGTCAAGAAAACTGTAACTGGGTTGGTGGAATATGTATTCAATCTTTTGTCTCACTGTGTCATCCTTCTGCAGGTCCAATTGTGGAAGGAAAAGATGAGGTCATGCTTGCCACAATCTGTGTTTTCTGAAGCCCTTAGCACCGGGTCAACATTGTCTGCCATGGCTGCATCACAGCATGGGAGTAATGGTTTCTTTCCTGGAGATGACCCAGAGGGTTTCTAGTGCCCTCTATCGTGACTTCTTAGAGGTGGGCAAAAGTCAATCTTTTTGGATTGATCTGGAGTGGTCTGCCCTGGTTTTTTAACATAAGTTGTGGAGAGTAGTGGCAAATGGATGCTGAATTTAACAATATGGAGGACTTTCTAGCATGGTATGTTGGAGTCAAATAATGAGCAGGTACTATCTACTGAACCACCAAAGAACAACTGGATGATTACGTCATCCTCACAGGTGAGCAATGCTTGTGATTTTGTTCTCTTTGCCAGCCAAGCTTCCAACAATGCTAAGACACTACCATAAGCTCATCCTGTTGTTTTACTTCTATGGGTCATTCCTCATTTCCTTCTGTGTCATTTTCCAGCCCCACAGATCATCACAGGCCCAGCTTCTTCACATTCACTACCTTCTCTTAATAATTTACCCGCATACCCTTATTTTCGATGCATGAAAGATTACCTTCCTTACTTTGCACACTGTATAATTTTATCTGCTTTTCTATACTCATTTTTCTCTCCTTTCATGCATGCCATCTACCTTGTTTCCTCTCCATTTTTACTAGAAGAAAATTGGCAATTTGCTATGCACATTCACAGTGCTCTACCTGGTGACTGCTATGTTGCCCTTTTTGTGCAGGATGAGAGCAAGATGCAGCTATGTGGCACTGCATTGTGCATGAGGCAGTGCACTATGATGGTTATGCAAGATTCCTTATAAAGTACATCATGTAATTCATATGCCATGCTGAAGCTCTTCTCCAAATATTGTGCACCCTAGTGCTGCTTCTCTTATTAGCATCATGTGTGTCTGTAATGGTGTAGTCCCTTGCTCCACTTACTGTTGCCATTAAATGCTTAACTAATGTCTGATTAACTATATTGTTGTTTACACAGTAATCAGCTTGAAAATTAGCACATGTGCATATGTGGAGCACTTGTCTGAATGGTAGACACACACACACACACACACACACACACACACACACACACACACACACACCATATGTATACACACACCAGGTTGTGCAGCTTGATTACAACTTGGGGCATGCAGTATCATTTGTCTGCACAAGTCCCTTCATAAAATGTGGTGGTGTTCCCCTCTTGCACCTATCAGGTACCCACTGACAGCCCATGCTGTGACTTTACATATGTCAGTAGCACTGTTATGGATAGCAACTGACTGGGTCTATATTATACGCTCAAAGTTTTAAAACTTCGATGCTCATATGATCAACACAATATGAGTGAAGTTTTAAAACTTTGAACATATAATAAAAAGTAAACAAAAACAAGAAAAGCCTACCTGAATGCTCTGAACAGGGGGGCAAGCCCCCCTGTACTGCCCCCGCTACTTAAATATACCAACTCTGAGATCGCACTACAGTGAAGTAAAGGGAAATATTCCCTACAGCGATCTCCACTGAAATGCTTGACCTTTCAAAATTCGCTCATATGGTGTCGACCATATGGCACTCAAACTTTTGAAAGTTCAAGCTTTTGATATAGACCCCAACTGATTCACAAAGGAAAGCATTGCCGCCAAAAGAATATTGTCATGCCTGGAATAAATGATCACAGTGTAGGCTTTGAGGTAGAGGATATAGAAAAGCACTATAATGGATAGGAATATAACACAGACTGCAAACATGCAGTGCTCCTGAAATAGATGTAGCATCATGCTGTCATTATCATACAAATTCATAGTGAAAAGGATGGCTTAGCTATTAATGGCCTGAGCTTGGTATTTAAACCAGTGTTACATTCAATATAGTTAGCTTACCTTCCACATTCTAGAGAATGTGCCATGCAGATTTGAATTTCAGCTGTCAATACCCAGGAGAGTGTCCTCCATGCACTTTTACACTATCCTCATATATGTCCTCCATGCACTTTTACACTATCCTCATATATCAGCAGAGACCTCACATGGAGTTATTCTAACACCAATCCAATGATCATTCTACTATGTGATAACTCAATCAGGTTCCAAATCAAATAGATGATGCATCAGTCCATCTCTTGTTCAGCTCTTAGCTTCCTAGTAGCAACAACATAGTAGGCATACAGGCAGAAACACAAAGTCACCACTGGCTATAAGCACTGGATTGTATGCAAGCTTCCGAACCCATGTAACAGAGGGTTATTACAATAGAGAAAATAATCTGTAAGTTGTTTTTATTTGGGACATATGCAACAACAAAGCTGGAACTTGTGTTCATGTTGTGGAAATGACAACAGCACTGTTCTATTCTGTGGCACATTTACATTAACATATTGCATGTACCTTCTATACATTTCATGTGCATCCCACTATTATACAAAAAAGTCAGACATGCAGACAGACACACCCTTGTGTTCAAGAATAAAACAAACACATGCATACATGTTCATACAAATACATGCAGGCCTTTACATGCACACACAGGCAGGCATTACACTATCCTTAATGAAACAGCTGCTTTCTGAGTGTTTTTCAGATCTATTGGGAACGTGTCTGTGTGAGTTGTTGACTATGTGGTCTTGTGTGATGAACTTCATTTTCTCAGCCTTTCTTCATGTGCTTTATGTTGTTCTAGATGTAGCCCAGCTCTGTCCAGAGAACTCATTGCCACATTGGAGAGAAAATGTCACACTCCTTTGCTTGGCATATTACAGGGGTAGTTGCCTGACTAGTGCCAGATGTTGGTTTAGTCAATTCAGGCCCTACCACCACCACCACCCTGGAAGCCTAACATTATCCCATTACTTGGTGATCTCTGCTCTACAGTGTTCAAACCTCTCAGTGCAAATACTATTTCTTTTTTACATTTTACAATGATCACAAAATGTTGGATTTAATTTAAAACTGTTATTTCAAATTTTACAACAAAAGCAATGGTAGCCATTTGCTAAACAAAACAATCTGGCACTGAAAACAGCCTCAGCATGAGCAACAGTAAACATATTTTCCTTTGAAACCCACATTTATTGAAAATGCATCTGGCAACTAGTAAAACTGCACAATATGTTTTGGGACTCATAGTCAAACAGCATATAGTGAAACACTAATTGGCTTCTATGTGAAGAATGCAGGGATTCAAAAGACAAATGTGCATCTCATTTACTAACAGCCTTGGGTTCAATGACTGGATTCAAGTGTCCATTTTCAGGGGCAGCCTAGGAGCACTGTTTGGTGAAGAGACTTGTTCAGAGTCACAGAGTAGACAAATGAAGGCTGAGTGAATCAAATCCTGCACTACAGAAGTAGCAGCTCATAGCCTTACTCATCTTTATTAAGTCCCTGAGAGACAGTTGCAGCCCAGCACAGTTCATTTCACACCCATGTATCTACAAAAAATAGGGTTAATTAAAAAGTATTAATAGCTAAAATGTCAATATTAAACTGATAGATGTCATGCTGTCCAGCTCATTTACAGCCAAATAATAAACACATCTTCAACAGTCAAGAAAACAAGGAAACCAGAGATCCTAACCAAGGAATTCAATGCATACAATGATGCTTCTGTTCAATATAATCAATTCCTTTCTTTATACTATTAACTATTGTGAGTTGCAACAGGCAAATATTCACGCGCGCACACACACACACACACACACACACACACACACACACACACACACACAAACATATCCATTGATTTCAACCGTATAAATGACTGTACACCTCCAATATCTCTTTGAGAACAAGTAAATGAAAATATTCTTAAATAATTAGTGAGAAATGGATCTCAGCTTGCTGCTTCCAAAAGCATACAGCAGAACCCATTATAAGACCCTTCTGCCCTTATAACTTCTACGGTCAAATCGAAGATAAATATCCAAAAATCAAGAACAGATTTTAATGCTTCTTTTATATACTTAGAAAATTTATAGGATAAACTGTGATGTATTAGCCAGCATTTTCTGAAGGCTACAAAATCTGAAACTCATGCCTGTCATTATTTAATGACTGGAGTACAGAAAAAATTGCCAGAAAGCCACAGCTTATACAAGGGATGGACACAAATACGTCTCATCTTCTTTGCTTAGGATTTTTCTGAACAGGTGCTTGGGTTTTCTGTAATCAACCTGAAAGAAGGATTGAGAACTCCACTGCTGATGTATTCTGTAATCATCCTCTCTTGTAGGACTGTGCACTGGTGTCCAGCAAGCTGCAGCCATATTTCTGTGTGTTGATCTGCCTGTATGAAATTGTAGAACAGGGTAGACTCACACCATATGCTGGTGTCATATGTGTAGTTGATATTTTTGGTATATACATCATATATGTACTTGTTATTATCACGCATCACCTGAATGCTAAATAAGCCGTATCAAATGTGGTATTACACACGACATGGCATTACTGGTGTTGGCTGATTTGAAGACAGCAAATTTGTCAACCTTAACATCCCCTCCTTGCTCTCCTTTCCTTATCTATTGTCTGTCTCTCTGGACATGGTGTGTATGGATACATGTGTTTGAGGGTATGGATAGTTAGTAGTAACCGTTTAAAGCAGAATATTAAAGCTGCAAGATGCTAACACACTTCATCTTACGTTCCTGGAACCACAGCCTCCTTTTGCCTACTGCATGACTGACACTGAGCAAATCATTTAACCAGATATCACTCTAAGGTCACTGTTAAAAAGAAGCTTGTTTAATAGGTTTATCTGATTGACACATGAAGACAACTAAAAAAAGATGGCTACAGATTGCTGAAGTCTGTGACTTTACTATGAGGCCATATGCTAACATGTGGACAATCCCCATAGCTAAGATGCCCTCTCTGATTTACAGTGGAATGGGATAACTGGCTTCAATTAAAAAACTAGAAGAATTTCAACATTGCTGTTAGACTATTAAAGAATTTTATGCATGATGAGCTTTCTTATCTGTACCTCTGACATGGGAGAGCAATGCCCCCATCCCCTTTGCTATGTATATATATATCAATACCGAAAAGAACAGGAACTTCCCAAAGAAACTCGTGCACGAAAGGATGTAAATTCTTTTCTTTTATTCCACAATCCTATAACAGTTAAGCGCTTTCAACTGGAACCCAGTCTTCTTCAGAACAGTCAACAAGCACCATAACTTCCTTTTTATACATAAACCAATACAATCATTTTAAAAAAACATTTAAAGGTATAGTGCACATTCAGCAGCAATGACCATAAAAAATCAATATTTATAATCTTCCTAGATATATAAATAAATCCATATCTAGTGTATACAATAATTATACTGTCAAACTGTTAAACTCTATAAAATATTTATAAAACATTTGTGTATTTAAAATTATTTTTTAAACATGTATGTAAACTGTATATAGTATATAAAAAACTAAAAACTCTATTTCATATTCATACTACTATCAATATTGGAAGACTTGAGACTTTTTAATAAATCAATAAGTATATTACCAATACTATAATAACTCAATGACTTATACTAAGAGAGGACCAGGAAAGGTTTAATACTGATGGACTCGTTTAGTCCTGGGGGTCTAGTAGCGTCTAATAAAATCTGCCATCTGCTTTCCAAGGCAGCCAGTTTCATCTTCCAGTTTCCCCCAAATATTGAATAACTAATGGTATCTATAATAGCAAACTGAAAAGTGTGCTCTTTGCCATATTCATGGATATGTTTAGACAATGCATTCTTCATGTCCTTCCTCTGAATACGGTAAAGGTGTTCATATATACGCTTTTTGAAAACTCTTTCAGTCTTGCCTATGTAATACATAGGACAAGTACAACATGTAGCAATATATATCACCCTACTTGTGTTACAATTTCCAGTTCTAGTTATAATACATGTAGAGTTGAAGTTTTTAAGTCTAATGTATCTGGATTCATTAATAAACTTACACTGTTTACATCTGCCGCATTTTGTTGTACCTTTGTACATATCCTTTGTGGCATTATCATGATTGGCTTTCTCTAATAATCTTTTTAAATTAATGCCTGTCTTATATACAAATTCAGGAGAATTTCCCACATTACGTTCCAAATTCGAACTAACAAGTATATTCCAATGTTGTCCGTAATATGTCCTTAATAAAACACGATGTGGAGTGTAAGTCAAAATACATGCTCGACTAGAATAACTGGATGGCAGCCCTTCATGTTTTCATTAACTATATATTTACCTAATAAAGGGGGGTACTTCTTACCCCATTCATTACCCACATATTCAATTGTATCCAGGAGCATGTGGTCCGGATATCCACGATTACTAAATAATGTCCTAATGGTATCAAGTTCCGTTCTCATCACAGCTTCTGTCGAAGACATCCTCGCTGCACGGATACACTGCCCCTTTACGATGTTTTTAAAAATGTGTGGAGGGTGGTTACTTGTAAAATGTAGGTAATCATTGGAAAAAGTTGGTTTGCGGAAAATTCTAGATGTGAATGTATGTTGGTCAAGACCAACCAAGACGTCCAAATAAGCAATGTCCACAGTACTAGTTTGATGAGTAAATTTTAAAAATGTAGAGGATAGATTGATGAAAGACATAAATTCTTGTAATTCCTCTATAGAGGCCTTCCACAGAATAAAAATGTCATCCAAAAATCTGGCATAGAATGAGATGTGAGTATAAAACTGACTCTTAAATAACACTTCCTCTTCCCATTCCAGCATCACCATGTTGGCAAAGATGGGGGCACACGACGCACCCATAGCAACACCTTATGGTGATGCTGGAATGGGAAGAGGAAGTGTTATTTAAGAGTCAGTTTTATACTCACATCTCATTCTATGCCAGATTTTTGGATGACATTTTTATTTTGTGGAAGGCCTCTATAGAGGAATTACAAGAATTTATGTCTTTCATCAATCTATCCTCTACATTTTTAAAATTTACTCATCAAACTAGTACTGTGGACATTGCTTATTTGGACGTCTTGGTTGGTCTTGACCAACATACATTCACATCTAGAATTTTCCGCAAACCAACTTTTTCCAATGATTACCTACATTTTACAAGTAACCACCCTCCACACATTTTTAAAAACATCGTAAAGGGGCAGTGTATCCATGCAGCGAGGATGTCTTCGACAGAAGCTGTGATGAGAACGGAACTTGATACCATTAGGACATTATTTAGTAATCGTGGATATCCGGACCACATGCTCCTGGATACAATTGAATATGTGGGTAATGAATGGGGTAAGAAGTACCCCTTTATTAGGTAAATATATAGTTAATGAAAACATGAAGGGCTGCCATCCAGTTATTCTAGTCGAGCATGTATTTTGACTTACACTCCACATACGTGTTTTATTAAGGACATATTAACAACATTGGAATATACTTGTTAGTTCAATTTGAACGTAATGTGGAAATTCTCCTGAATTTGTATATAAGACAGGCATTAATTTAAAAAGATTATTAGAGAAAGCCAATCATGATAATGCCACAAAGGATATGTACAAAGGTACAACAAAATGCGGCAGATGTAAACAGTGTAAGTTTATTAATGAATCCAGATACATTAGACTTAAAAACTTCAACTCTACATGTATTATAACTAGAACTGGAAATTGTAACACAAGTAGGGTGATATATATTGCTACATGTTGTACTTGTCCTATGTATTACATAGGCAAGACTGAAAGAGTTTTCAAAAAGCGATATATGAACACCTTTACAGATTCAGAGGAAGGACATGAAGAATGCATTGTCTAAACATATCCATGAATATGGCAAAGAGCACACTTTTCAGTTTGCTATTATAGATACCATTAGTTATTCAATATTTGGGGAAACTGGAAGATGAAACTGGCTGCCTTGGAAAGCAGATGGCAGATTTTATTAGACGCTACTAGACCCCAGGACTAAACGAGTCCATCAGTATTAAACCTTTCCTGGTCCTCTTAGTATAAGTCATTGAGTTATTATAGTATTGGTAATATACTTATTGATTTATTAAAAAGTCTCAAGTCTTCCAATATTGATAGTAGTATGAATATGAAATAGAGTTTTTAGTTTTTTATATACTATATACAGTTTACATACATGTTTAAAAAATAATTTTAAATACACAAATGTTTTATAAATATTTTATAGAGTTTAACAGTTTGACAGTATAATTATTGTATACACTAGATATGGATTTATTTATATATCTAGGAAGATTATAAATATTGATTTTTTATGGTCATTGCTGCTGAATGTGCACTATACCTTTAAATGTTTTGGCGCAATTTTTAAAATGATTGTATTGGTTTATGTATAAAAAGGAAGTTATGGTGCTTGTTGACTGTTCTGAAGAAGACTGGGTTCCAGTTGAAAGCGCTTAACTGTTATAGGATTGTGGAATAAAAGAAAAGAATTTACATCCTTTCGTGCACGAGTTTCTTTGGGAAGTTCCTGTTCTTTTCGGTATTGGAGTTGTTGAACTTTCTTTATGTGTATATATATATATATATATATATATATATATATATATATATATATATATATATATATATATATATATATATATATATATTATGGATTCACTACTGAATCCCGAAATTACACAATCCCAAAGCCCAAAATACCGAGACTATAAGCCCAAAACCTCACATTACCGAAATGTTAAAATCGCGAAAGTACTACATACATACAGCACACACACAAACATACACACAGCCTACCCCCATAACCAAACAAACCACCCTACACTAAAGATAAGCAGGGGGGCTTTGCCCCCCTGCACCCCCCACACGCCCCCACACACCCGTTACTTTAATATTCTAACTCCAAGACTGCACAAACATACACACAAGGCAAACTCACACCCACACATTACAGCCCCTCACACACATACACACACACACACACACACACACACACACACACACACACACACACACACACACACACACACACACACACACACACACACACACACACACACACGCGCGCACACACACACACACACACACACACACACACACACACACTCACACACACACACCACAGTCACAATATACACTTACACACACTAAAGCCCCTCACAAAACACACTTACACACACATAATTACCTAAACCGCAACACCAGAAGTGCTAACTCAAAATCCCTTAACATCGGGATTTTGAATTTCGCGCTTCTGGTCTTTTGGTAATGTGGGGTTTCGGCTACATGGTCTCAAGCTTTTGAAATTCGAGATTTCAAAAGTTTGAGATTTAGTAGTGTTCCCATATATTTTATATATATATATATATATATATATATATATATATATATATATACATATATATATATATATATATATATATATATATATATATATATATATATATATATACATACTAACTCTGAGATAACTGTACCTCAGGGTAGGGAGAATATTCCAAAGACTCACACCATTAGACACAGTATATATCTGCATATGTTTGTACTTGCAGTTCCACTATTTTGTACAGGCACACTGGATGACCACAGGTGCTAACACAAGTAGCACAATTGATTCCAGCTTGTGACATCCATTTAGCTACATTCAGTTTGATACTGATACTCTGAAATGGACATAGTAGTTTGTAGGATCTATATTAGAACATCGAAGTTTCAAAACTTCGAATGTTCTAATATCGACCCCTATTCAGCGAAAGCTGAAAATTTCGAAGCAATAGAAAATCAAATTTTTTCCTAGGGAAAGAATTTGGTTGTCCATGTCTGTTGCTTCAGAATTTTCAGTGCTGTGGTGGAAAGTTAAGAATTGGTTCAGGTAATTGTGCGATTGAGTGTGGGTAAGGTTAATTAGGGTTAGGGTGTGGGTTAGGTATGTTTGCGATTGTGTGGACATGAGGGTTAGGGTGCGTTAGGTGAGTTAAGGTTAGGGCATGGGTCAGGTAAGTGTGCAATTGTGTGGATGTGAGCGTTAGGGCGGGGTAGGTGATTTAGGGTTAGGGCGTGGGTGAGTGTGCGACAGTGACGGACCTTAGGGTTAGGGTTTGGGTTAAGGTAAGCGTATAGTTAGTGGTGTGTGTATTGTTTAGTGTAAGGTTAGGTGTAAAATTTTACGTGTATGTGTGTGGATTGCTGTTTGTTTGGTGTGCTTGTGTTGTGTGTATGTGTTTTGGAACAGTGATTTTTTTCCCTTGGAAAGCATTTGCTGTTCTGTATGTTCGATGTTTTCAACTTTCGCTGAATAGGGGTTGATAACAGAATATTCGAAGTTCTGAAACTTCAATGCTCTAATAGTGACCCTAGTTTGTACCAGTAAACCATGCAGTAATGGAGTTGCCATATGCACAATTGTACTGCTATTGCTTGTCTTGTGCAATAGCTACTGTATGCAAACTGGCTATAATTATTAGATTTCTACATGTGCTAATGGAAAACAGCCCAAGGAACCTTGTTTCAATTACTGGCTCAGGTGATTAATGGTGTATTCAAAGAGGATGTGCGTGCCCATTCTTTGTGGTTTCTGCCCAGCTCACACACTGCTCTGATGACAGGGTGCCTCCTGGGAAGTGGAAGCTCATCATGATATGTGGAAAATGGGGCTGAGAAGATATGGGTGTGGCTGTCCAAGCTGATGATAGTCTCCCCTGTTACACATATGAAGTAGTGCGCATGTGCTACAGAGGCTAAACAGGTTGTCTTTCTGGTGACATATGACCTTACATTACCACCAGAGGCAGGGTTATGCCATAGAAATGCATAAATGTTCTCATTGCTTGGATGCTGATGACAGGACAGACCACCCCTTGGCTGCCTTGCCTGAATGAACCCCCACCAGCATACAGTAGAATGTCTGACTGAGGAGAGGCTTGGTGATCAGCAGGCATGAAGGCAAAAATGACATAAAAAATCATCAAGTTATAATCCATTTACATTACATGGACATTCTAAACTATGTTGTGACGTGGTTATGTCAGTGCTTTCAATGCATCTTTGCAGGTATGATATACATAGTGTCATAGTGTTTTCCCTTACTCTGTCTATACTGTTCTTTTTTTGTATGCTGATATTAAATGTCTCATTTTATATTTCTGAGTCTCACCACAGTAACAGATAAAGAATTCTCAAGCTGCTTTTCTTTTATACAGATTATTCATTAATTTGGTATAATGTTATAGTTATATCTCATCTTTGAAATATGTGCAAGTCAGATTTTTGTTTTCTGTCCATATGTTACTTACAAACTGAACAATGGTTTATGAAACAAATGGGAGATCTTTGTACTTGCTGACCTGTTTAATGGCATGCATTTTCCACAGTACTGTGAGCAAAAGTCCAAGGCAGTTGTTAACCTCAGTCAGAAGTTTAAAATAAAAGTTCAGGCGTAGTGCCTTTGAAGATATTTATGATAGTGTATTCTTCTAAAAAATTACTGTGACTCAGTGGGTCTTAATAATCAGAGGCTTGAATGGGCTTTCATATGACTTCAAGATCAAGTGATGAGACTCTACAGGAAGCAAAAGTAATAGCACTAATTTGTAGACCTATAAAGCCTTCATATCAGAGGAAAGTCAGACTGCATGTTCAAAGTCTCTCTGAAGATCAGAAGCAATAAACTCATTTTTATAAATAAGACTGAGACACTCTTCTGTATGAGAAGGCAGTTTGAACAATCAAAGACATCATGGTCATTCTGAAGGCCAAAGTAACTTCTTTTTTTCAATTACAAGACCTGAAATAAGGGCAGTGTTCTTCTATATTCTGGTAATGCCTCATGGCTGAAAGATCTTAGCAAAAAATAACAAAAAATAAGTAGAACAATTTCTTAAATGAAATGCAAACTAGATTGTCTTCAAGATCATTAAAATCCATAATCACCTCATAGGTACAACGTATTATATAGTTTAAACAAAAATGAAATTAAGGAATACATTCATTATTCATCAGATGCAAGTGCAAAGTCATTTAATTTGATGATGGCATTGTAGATAGTAATTAATGTTTAAAATATCAAAAGCCAAGTTTGTCATATAATGTGTATACTCATCTGGTTGTATTTATTGTCTATGAATTGTAATGGGTTATATTTTGAAAGTTACCAAAGATAATTGTGTGTTCTTCACATGTTACAGTCTATTTAAATAAAGCAGCGGAATAAAACAACGCATATATCCACATATGCTTTTTCCTACTATCTATATTATAATTCTGAAAGCTCTATATATTCCATTTCACAGATGATTATAGAAGGTGGATGGATCACATGTTCTATGGGTAACTGGGTGACAGGATTTCTAAATTCTGTTAACAACCTTGTGGTGGGCCATTCTTTACTATCTGATATAGTTCTAATGGAACCATGCTTAGTAATTTGAAACTGGTAGGTTGCAACTGCTTCTAATGAGCAATTTTAAAAGCTGGCTTACTGTGTTATGAAAATATAAATGATCAATGTAATATGTAAAGCAGACATACACCATTTGAAGAAGACGGTCTAAATATCTGATTGTATGTCTTTATTTCTGACATAACCATTTGGCAATTCTTTTTTGCCATGGAGTTCAAGAACAATCTGCTCACTGTATAATGGAGTTTCTTTTATAAAGCAATTATATAATGTTTATATTAGGAAAACAAACGTTTATATACTTCTTTCTTCTGCTTCTACTAGGATATATTTGCCTTTATTGATTATAGGCTCTCACAGGAAGCGTTTAAAGTAGTACAGTATCAGTAATTTCAGTGCTCATTTTCTGCAAACAGTCATTCTTTGACTATCAGAGTGCATTTGCAACATTCATATCATGTTCTATTAATATGTAAAAAATGGTGTTAGTATTTTGCTCTTTAGCCTGGTCATTCAGACCTTGACTTGGATGTACAGACAATCATTCAATTATTCATTGTCTGAAACTTGCATTATTATATTCAGGGGGTTGAGGATGCAGATCGTTCCTCAGCAGGTAATGAGCTGAAGGCAGAGCACCAGGTGTACCGAGGACACTAATCCTTTGGAGTGATATCCAAACACTTTCAGGACTTACATTGCATTTTGCATGCTATAGTCGCAGACCCGGTCAGATATGTTTGAGAGATACTCCTTAGTGAGATATTTTTAGTTATGACTACTTTCAACATTGTGTACTATCATTTTAATTGCAGATTTACATGTATGTCTGAGGAAGCTGTCAGAATGCAAATTAATTCAGACTAAATATTGTCTTCCATAGTGCAACACACGTCTGAAAAAAGCACATATTTTCTATCTCTCCAACTTTCTGCTAAGTTTGTCAACTTTCATATCATTAGTAGCTGTGGCAAACTGCCTTCTAAACAGCCAGATAATGAATTTCAGGATCACCACTTCTTTCCTGCCAGGTGAGTACAGTCTACAAGAGCAAGACTAGCATGGTTATGCAGGATGCAAGTTTATCATGTCTGGATATCCAGCTTTCTTTAAACATATTCCATTCTGACGCTTTCAACCTACCATTTCACAGCCTTGGTTCTTAGCCTAGGCAAATTCATGTGATTCTCCATCGTCTTTAATTCAGCCTGTTTTACTTTCAGCAGTTAATATTAAGAACCTTGGCATACAAAAAGATGATTGCGACGGCTGACATGCTGCTTCAAAATTTCTGAGATGCCTAGTTTTGACAGTTTTCATGGTAATCAATATTCTTTTATTTATGCATACTCTCTTTTTCTTGAATTATGTCTCCTGTCATTATTTTGTTTGTACTTTGTCTCAACTTGCATTGCCTTTTCTGGGTTAGGTTTGGACTTGTAAATAACCTCACCTGATTTCTGATTCCCCCTTATGACCTGTATGTATGCTGAGTGCAAAGACAAATCCACTTGTTTCTAAGACAGAAACCATTAACAAACATCCTCATATATGTGTGTATACATATATATATATATATATCTAGGTTCATAGGTTCATACTAGGCTATCTGCCCTGGGGCATTTATAAGCCTAGCCCGATTGTGTTTGGCTTACGCCACCCCTTGATTTGAGTATACTGTGCCCTTTTTAAAGTTTAGTTTACTGTGCCTCTGTCTAATAGTGACACGGAAGTAATCCCCGGGACAAACCTACAATCCCCCATCCACTCAACAAGATTCTTCTTGAAGAGAGTCAGTGAGGTGCTTTGCCTAACATGAATTGGAATTCTATTCCAGAGCAAAGAGAGCCTCTGGGTTATGAATCTGTCCCTCCAGCATGTTCTATTTATTTCTGTGCTGAGGTTCAAGTCCCTCGAGCGCGTGGCTCTAAGGGATTTAGATTTACTGAGGTGGAGCATGTCCATTAATTCTGGGTTGGACATAGCTTTATATGTCAGGCATAGATCGCCTCAAAGTAGGCGGTATGCAACTGAGTAGAGCTGGAGTTTTTTTAACCGAGCAGCATATGGCATCTGTTTGAGTCCCTTGATCCTCCTAGTGAGGTACTTTTGGGGTCTTTCTAATTGCTGCAGGTGTTGGGTAAGGTACATCCCAAAGGGGGCATTGTATTCTATGATGGGCCTGATGAGGGATGAATAAAGAGGCATGATTACCTCTCTTGGTCTAGATGTGAATCCTTTCATGATGAGGTGGGCTATGTAGAAGGTCTTTCTAACCACTTTGGCAATGTGGTTGTCAAAGTAGAAATTGCTATCAGCTTGGGTCCCCAGATCCCTAATTACTTTCTCTGTACTTACTGGGTTAACACCTATGTGGTAATTTGTGGGCACATTGTTTTTGCCAAAGGGTATGACTATACACTTTTTGGCATTTAGCTTTGGACCATGGCTCTGGCACCAGTTATCCGTCTCTGCAAGACTTTTTTGAAGGATGTTTGTGTCAGCTGGAGAGTCGATTATGGCGCCCAGTTTGCAGTCATCTGCGAACTTGGTGATCCATAGTCTTCCCGCGTTGGCCTGTACCTCAGAAAAGTAAATACTGAACAAGAGAGGTCCCAGGACAGAACCTTGTGGGATGCCACTTGTGACTGGTTTCGAGTCTGACATGGCTCCAGCAACTCTGACTCTGTGGGTTCTGTCTTTGAGCCAGTTTGCAACCCATCTTGTGACATAGGGGGTTATCTTTAGGCTGGATAGCTTATCTATGATGCCCAAGTGGGGTATTGTGTCAAATGCCTTTGCAAGGTCCAGATAGGCTGTGTGGACTACCGTCCATTCATCTATGGCCTTGGTGACTGTTTCAAAGAAGTCGACCAGGTTCAAAAGGCAGGATCTGCCCTTGATGAAGCCATATTGGGTAGGATCTAGTGTCTGTAGGTCCCCAATGTCTTTGTTTATGAGTTCCATGATGATCCTCTCCATAGCCTTGCAGACTAGGCTAGTCAGGCTTATGGGGCGATAGTTTTCAGGGTCCGCAGAGGTGCCACCTTTGTGGAGTGGGACCACTGTTGTTGTATGCCATTCTTTGGGCACATATCCTGTAGTGAGGCTGAGATTGTACAGCAGTTTTACTTGAGGGATTAGTTCTTCTTGGAGTTCATGTAGGACACAACCCAGGATGCCATCTGGTCCCATGGAAGCAGTGTTTTTTGCTTTGGAGAGGGCGGCCTTCACCTGAGCATCAGAGATGTTTGGGAGGCTGCACTCTGCTGGGATAGATACTTGCTCTTTTGGCAGGGAGGGGGTGGAGAAGTTTGCACTGAACCTGTCTGCCAGGATATTGGCGATGTCTGTGGGTTCAGTGTATTTTTTGTTGCTTAGAATCAACTCAGAACAAGTCTGGGAGTTGCATCTCAGGTTCCTAACATAACTGAAAAAAGCCTTATGATAGTCTTTAGTGTCCTGTGCAATTTTTCTCTCGAAGCTGGCCTTGGAGGATTTTATGAGGGATCGCAATTTTTTGCTAGTACTGATCAGAGATGCCTTCCCTTTTAGGGATTTTGCTCTGTCATGTAGTAGCTTCCTCCTTCTGTTGTACAGTTTATTTATGGCTGGGCTCCACCAGACTGGACGCCTGCCTTTGGATGACTGGGTCTTGATTTTGTTTGGGATAGCATGATCCATGCATTCCTGGAGATGTCTGTAGAATGCATTTATATAGGATTCTGCAGTTTGGGCCATAGTTTCCACTGGTCCTGGGGCCTTGAAGGATTCCACTTTGGTTTTGAGAAGTGTGAAGTTCACTTTTGAGAAGTTTTTCTCTGTGGTTTTCTGGGCTGGTGGTGGGGTCGGGATGTGGATATTCAGTGAAATTAATTTATGGTCTGATCTTACCAATGAGGGATATACTTCTGGTATGGAGCATAGAGTCCCCATGTTGGTAATGATCAGGTCTAGTATGTTTTCCCCTCTTGTGGGAGTGGTGACTAGTTGTTCCATAGCATTTGAGTTTATAAATTCCAGGAACCTTTGGGCTAAGGTGCTGGGGCTTGAGTAATGCTCCCAGTCTATGTTTGGGTAGTTGAAGTCACCCAATATAATGGTGTTTGGAGAGATCTTCATGTTCTCTAATGTTTTCAGGAAAGCTGAGTGGGATTCCTGACTTTGAGAGGGTGGTCTGTAGGATGCTATAAACTGAAAAGCAGTCTTGCCCACTGTCAGTTGCACATGGATGGTCTCCGATACTTCGTGCAATGCCACTAACCTGGAGGTGTGGATATCCTTGCTAAATATGGAAACTCCCCCTCCTTTTGTGGTTCAGTCCGGGTTTTAGGGCCGAAAAGCATGATATGAGGTATAACCTGGTAGTGCTGGGGTGCTCTCTGGAGCCTTGAATCAGGTTTCTGTCACTGCACAGATATCGATGTTCTCCATACTGAGGAGAGCTTCGAGTGCATGCATCTTGAGGTTAAGACTTCTGGTGTTTAGCAGCATTACCCTTAGTTTCTTGTTCCTTGTGCTGTCTATGGAGGTGGGTTTGACTTTTGAGCCTTGCCTAAAAAAGGCACTATGGGGATGCCAAGAGCCTTTGCCAATATCCGAAAGCCCAGGGGTGACAGGTGCAAGCCATCCCTAGCAAAGCAACGTGGCTTGTCGAGCATGTCATCCCAGGCTGACAGACACTGGATCCCCTTTGAATGACACCGAAATTTTAGCCAATTGTTAAAATCATTCATTTTGTCTTTATACTGTGGCATCATTCTAGGTGAGGGTAAGATGCTGCTCAAGGTCAGGGTTATACTGGCCTGGGCTACATGATCAGAGAGCTCCTCTATGTCTCTTTTCGTGTAGTCGAGGGAGGTATGTCTCAGGTCATTCACGCCAGCATGTACAATGACTGAGTCATATTTGTATTTGCTTTGGAGTGACCTGAGTGCTTGCGTTATGTGGCGGATCCTAGCGCCCGACAGACAGCTCACTGTGACCTTCTCTGTATTCAGCCTGGTGAGCGGGACGTCAGTGTGTCTGACAATAGAGTCATCTATTACATATATATATGTATACAGACATGCATACATGTATATTTATATATATATACAGACATACATGTATGTATATATACATATATTTATATATATATATATATATATATATATATATATATATATATATATATATATATATATATATGGATTCATTATACAATCTCGAAATAGAGAAATGTCGAATTTCAGTATTTCAAGACTGAATTGTGGAAAAACCACATACACGAAAACCCACAATCACGAACACTCCAATCGCGACCATTCACACACACACACAAACCAGGACATAACCACACACACACACATACACCTACCTAACAACATAACAACACACGCAAACACACTTAACCTACCTATAAGCTGGAGGGCAAGCCCCCCTGCACCCCCCATGTGGGGGCTGCACCTCCCACACCCCCAACACCCCCCTACTTATGTATTCTAACTCCAAGGTCGCACTAAACAAACATACAAAAAACACCACTGCACACACTCACACACACTTAAATCCCTACCCATTATCCTCAAACACACAACACTTACCTGAAACCTCAGATAAATCCACAAACCACACCATCTGTCATGAACACGACACCACGATTGCAATTGATTTTACATTTGTGGATTCGACATAGTGTAGCTTCAGTTAACTGCACTTTCCACTATTCGGCCTCGACGTACTGAATTTTGACATTTTAGTACATCTAGATTGTCTAGTGTATCCATATATATAATTATTGACAAAACTTTGATTGTACAAATGTCTTTTACAGAGGAAAACTCTGTAGGAATGTTCCAACAATCAATTGCTTGTGCATTTATTTGCACGGTAGAAGCACGCACATAATAGCAAAATAAGATGTATCTCAGACAGAAAAGCTCCACAGTCAGTTGTATAACTACAGATATAATAAAGCACATTAAGCAGATAGAAGTGGAGCTGGCTCAACCAGTGCCCTGTGCTGGTTCCAAGAGCTAGCACCCCACCACCTCAGAACTTCGAATGAAGAACAAAATAAATTAATTAAAAAAAAAAAAAAAAAAACATCCATTCCTCATTCAGGCACACCAAACAGGTGGCCAGATGAATGACATGTTCTCACCTTTCCTGCCCAAGCCAGTCAGCTTCCATTTCTGTGCCCTGCCCCTCCTTCCTAACACTTTAGTTAAATATATAACTATATATATATATATATATAGAGAGAGAGAGAGAGAGAGATAATCTTCTTTTAAATTACAACAAACTGCTTTATGCACTTTATACTCTGCCTGCATATAGCACTACAGTGATCAGGTTTAAGTTTAAAAAGATCTTTTGTTCATTTAAACTCTAGGTAACTGCTTGCCACAAATGTAGCAAACAGCTGCTACAGTGTATACTCTGCTTTCACAGATGTTACATTGTAATACATCAGTAAGTCATTTACACTGAGAGCAAATTATTTGGAATCAGCCCTAAGTGTTTATAGACAGGAAGGAAAGCTTGAAGAGGAATGAGAGACGGATTAAACAGAAAATGGAGTAGTTAATTGAAGCAACATGTAATAAGACAGGACTGAATGCACAAAAAAGGAATAAGCACTTTATATCTCACAGCTGCACAAAAAGCATTTTCAAGCAGTATCAATGAAAATAAATCTTTAGAGTTGGCTACAAAATTCAGGAAATGAAGAGGAAGATAGGACTTATCTGAGTCTGACTTGTAACCTTTCTTGTAACTGGATGGTTATATTTGAAAAATGCTGGTCTGTGGTGTGAAGTTTGCTTCTTGGGGTAATTAACAATGAGGTGGACAATGCCAGAGATTTTAGGTTGTAACTAGAAGCCCTTTCTGCCAGTACAAAAGAAAATATTTGTAATTTCATTGGTTTAAATGTGATGCATACTACTAATAGGCCACAGCTCTGTTTTATTGGCAGCCAGTTTGTCTTCACAAGGACAAACCAGTTATGTTTGTTTTGAGGGTAAGAGTATTAAATTTGCAGATGCTGTTGGCAGTGGACTGATGGTTTTTCTCTGAGGAATTTGGTACAATAAGCAAGCTTTATTTGAGTTGAGCATAGGTCCATAGGCTGTTTCTATTCATGAAGTCTAGGTAATAATTAAGATATCTAGTTTAAATTCAAAAATTACCCCAAAGCACTGTCTTATTAAATGCCTTGTCAAGGTCACAGAGAAGGCAAATGAAGGCTGAGGATGCCAAATCCTGTACCACAGGAAGAAGCTCATTGACAGCGTATAGCCTTAATCCTCTACATTAACTGCCAGACATAGCAGATCCACTGAAGACTGAACTTTAGACCTTCTGCTTATTAGGCAAATGATTAAATCAGTACATTACAAACCCCCCAAAAGATTCCCTTTTGCATAGCTATTCCACGATCTGCACAAAGGAACTGGGAAATCTTTCTGCCAAAGTAATAGACTTTTCATTTTTAATTAGGCAAAACTGAAATGGTAGTAGAAATTGAGGGTTTGATATGGACATATTTAAAGTCTGAGGAATTGTCAGCCGGCTTTTGGTCATTGTACAGTATGTCCTAGATTTAAATGACAACTGAAAAATGTTACCTTATACCAAAATCATTCAGTTGTTTTCTTTGGTATTTAGAATAAGTTTATTATGGATTATGTAATTTAAGACCTGGAAGAGATCAAACTCTATGGGCAGGATTCACGAAGGCTTGCACGGAGTGTAAGAGATGTGTAACACTCCATGCAAGCCTCGCGATCCAGGAACAGCCCTAAACTCCGTGTAAGAGACCAGCTAAAACGTCTCTTACACGGACTGGGCGTGGACATGCTAAATACCTCACTTGCAGCCGAAAGGTATGCAAATGAGGTATATTAGCGATCCACGAAGCAGAAACCAGCCCGTGTAAGAGATGTTTTAGCTGCAGAAATGTACTCAGTTAACAACTGAGTACGTTTCTGCAAATTCCACAATGGAGCCATGTCAGCTCCAAAAAAAGGGTGCATATGACTCAGGCAGCATGCCAATGGCCAAATATGTGGCCATTGGCAAGATAACCCGATGCAAAAATATTAAAAATATAATCCAGCGCAGCCCCGTGCAAACGGGCTGCGCTGTATAAAACCATAAAAAAGAAGGTTATAAACCTACAAATGTGGGTTTCATGCAATACATGAAATGACAATGCAGGGACCAGCAGACCAAAAACAACATGGCCACCATGTAGTGGTTGCTAAGGGGGGAAGCTGAGTCTAAGACATGTAACTAAGCATTAGTAGGCAATCTCATGTAAATGAGGGTTAGGATACTGAATCTCACAGTCACATAGCAAATGAGTACAGTCTGGGTAGTGTAAGAGATACATAAGGGGGAGGAATAGAGTAGGAGATAGGTGACATCACAGGGGGGAATGGTAGAAAGAAATGCAGTTCATTGGAGGTCAGTGTAATATGACAGATGACAGACACAAATCATGGAAAGAGGTGTGCCACTAGATAAGTCATGGAAAGTCAAGAAATGGAAGGTGTACACTGTTACTTACACCAAAGTTTCATGCTGGGTGTGCATGCGCACGTGTACGCGCCATGAAGCACGAGTAGGGCAGTGTGCGCGCGTGTAAGGCAGACTGAGCATGTGGGAGCGTGTTGGGAGATGTTTAACACTGTTTGCGCTGGTGTGCGCGTGTTTTAACCCAAATAAGTAGATTCTGAACCATGTAAGCACATGTGCGTGCGTGTAAGCCACTGTGAGCATGTTTCTGATGGTATGCACGTTGCTCCCCCCTGAGGAAACAGACAGGAAAAAGGAAGCAACAGAATTAATAGGAAGCTAGCAGGGATAACTGCAGAAGCTAGCAGGTGAAAACAATTAGAAGCAGGCAATTACACAGGCAGAATAGTAGCCCAGCCCAGCACTTAAAACTCTGCAAACAGTAGTGCAGGATGTTTCTCTTAAGAGACACTGCAAGACAGGAGTAAGCTAATAGAAGTGAAAACTGAAAAAGCTTCACTCAGAGCAGAAATGTTAGGTGCTGCCATAGCTATCATAATGAGACATAGGCGACTTGCTGAGGGTGGTGACAATGCAGATGGTGCCAGACAACCCACAGTGAGGAGACGGAGAAGAGTGTACAGGCCCAGGGTCACCTACCACGGGTTACATGAGCTGGAGATAGTAGAGTGCTGTAGAGTGGACAGAGAGCTCCTGCAGCAAATTGTTGAGCTGTGCAGGCCACGCCTCACACACAGAACCAACAGAGGGGAACCCATCCCAGTGAAAACCAAGGTATGTGTTGGCCTAAGAATACTAGCAACAGGTACCTTCCAGAGACCAACTGGCGATATGATGGGGATATCACAGGCATCAGCCTCCAGGGTACTGCACCAGTTCCTGGATGCCATGTCAGCACATGTCGGTGATCATGTATATTTCCCCAATGCACGTGAGGTATTGGCCAGCAATATGCATCTCTTCCAGCAAATAGTGGAATACCCTAAGGTAGTGGGTGCAATAGACTGCACGCACATACGCATCAAAGCACCAGCCGGTGAGCGGGGTAGGGCCTACATTAACCGCAAGGGCTTCCCCTCCATCAACTGCCAGGTTGTGTGTGATGCCCAGGGCATAATAATGAATGTGTGTGCTGGTTGACCTGGGAGTTACCACGATTCCCACATCTGGCATTTGACGCAGCTGTACCAGACATTTGCCAATGGGGACATCCCACATGGACACCTAGTGGGGGATGCAGGTTATGCACTGGAGCCGTGGCTGATGACACCCATCAGAAACGCACACACACCTGAACAGGAACGCCATAATGAGGCACACGCACAAACACGTAATGTAATAGAGCATGTGTTTGGGCTGCTCAAGTCACGGTTCCGGTGTCTGGACACATCTGGTGGAGCCTTGCAGTACACACCAACTACATGTACCCAAATTGTCATGGTATGTGCTATGCTACATAATATGATCTTGCGAAAACAGCTGCAGCAGGACAAGCATAGGGCCGGGCCAAACAGCCCCCCACCATTGCCAAGGCCATCACAGGCAGAGTGTGACTCGGAGGAGGAACAACCTGAGCCTGCCCCAGTAGGCAGAAGGAGGCATGCTCAGTATGCCCTGGCCTTGGCAAAGAGGCAACGCATAGCACATACACTGGCTCAGTAGGAACCCTGGGAATGATACCCCCTCTGACTCACTCAAATAATAACATGGATGCCTAAAATGACATGACCTGCTCACAAACATGTACAGGGAAGTGTAATATGCGCATCCGATAGAGGCAGCCCTGCAGCACCACCTGAGGCATGAATGCCATGTGTTAAGTAATGTAACACCATGTACTATATGCACACCTGAGCACCCTGACTAACATCCACCCTCACCAAGCATGAAGCCACAAAATCACGATGGGATGATCAAGTGCAATAACTGGCTGAAGTAATGCAGTTAGTCAAAGGGGAGCCAATGTGTTTCAGGCTGGGAAGACATGCGGAGCATGACATGATGCACCACCTGCTAGGGGTGGCGTGCACCTATCATGCCATGCCCCATGGATACTGGCAAAGGCTGTCAGTACCCACAGCATGCCCTGAATAGGTAAGTCTCAAAACACAAACCCACCTTCATAGGTTCCACAAGGGATAGGAACCTAGATGTAATGCTACCCAATGCCAGATGTCTAAACAGCAAGATGTGTG
The DNA here is from genome assembly GCF_019279795.1 of Protopterus annectens. Taxonomy (NCBI): domain Eukaryota; kingdom Metazoa; phylum Chordata; order Ceratodontiformes; family Protopteridae; genus Protopterus; species Protopterus annectens. The sequence continues at coordinate 583,343,733 of NC_056744.1, read as the reverse complement.
CTGTGTAAACGCACACAGTATGGAGAATGTAGATACCAGTCCTGTAATAGAGAACTGGGTCAAGGCTCACATCAGCACCCTAACACTACCAGGTCACACCTCAGACTGTGCTGTACAGCCGCAAAACATGGAACAAGCTACAAAAGGAGGGTGACTAGCAATAAATGTCAAGGATATCTACACCCCCATGTTGGTACCACAACAAGAAGCAGCATGGATTAGCCATGGTCAAATACCAATGGCTAAAACCACCTCCCAGTATATAGCCTGCTGCAGACTACTGTCCTAATACCAGGAACTGCACCTGGCCTATGTCGGAATACATGAATATATCAAGCCCCCCAAACCGCATTATATTGCTTGACTGAAAATACCCAGACATACACCGGGAGCATTATACTAGCACCAACACAGTAAGAGAAAAGTTCCCAGAATCCATAAACCAAAATGCCCAGGAACAATGTACCACTCCCACAAGAGGGGTAAGCATACTGGATGTGATAATCAGCAACATGTGTACTGGATGGCAAGATGAGAAGTGTACTCCTCACCGGTAAGACCAGACCATAGAGTAATCACACTGGATATACACATCCTGACCCCAGTCCCTGGCCAGAATACCACAGTGAAAAACATGTGTAAAGCATAGGTTGCAGCCCACCAAACAGATGTTGAATCCATGAAAGGCCCTGTGCAAGTGCAAAATATGGGACACACCACAGAACATGTTATACAGGCATTCCATGAACACAGCCAGGAATGCTTGGAGTATGCAATCACAAATAACAACAACACACAATGCCATACACGCAGGTATCTGGCATGCTGGACTCCAGCCATTACCAAACCATGCAAGAGAATGAGGAAGCTACCACATGATAGAGCAAACATAAAAAGGGAAGTAATCACTGATCAGTAGTATGGCAATAACATATGTCCACACATACAATCCACTAAGTCCAGCCACAACAAGTAGAATCTGTGAATCCAGAGGTAATGTGACACCAGTCCCAAGTACACAGACAACCACAACACTCCCCCAATAAATACAAATATATGTGATAGATGCAACCATGTATCCAAACCAGAGGTTGAGCTCCACCAACTCAGTACTGTCAAAACTAGTCAGGAGGAGAAGGTAACCACATACACCACAAACCCAGTCCCACATAGACCTACCACAACTGTAAACCAAACACATAAACACAGAAAAATATTCCCGGAGGCCTTAATTACAAACACACCACACCAACAGAAGCCTCCAAAGCAGATCAAAAGCAACCACAACCTTCAAACATAGCACATGCAATGAATAGTATGCAAAGCTGGTGTGCCAAACAGTCACAGGCTAGAAGGAGAAACAACATGCCTGATACAGTTGTAATAGGTGTCTGTATAGGCAGACACACTGCTGTCCCACTCACTAGACTGAACAAGGGAAAGGGTAGAGTAAGCTGCCTGTAGGCTGCCACAAAATGCCACATAACACAAGTACGCAGGTCACCCCAAAGCAAGCAGAAATATGATGCACTCAATGTCCATGCTGGTGTGAATTACCTGAGATGTACCTCCTGGTCAACATGAAAAGAGACATGGATGGTCCCTCTGAGTATGTACCCCAGGCCGGTATGACACTGGCTGTGTGCAGCATCCAACCCTCACCAAGAATGATGCCACAGTACAAACACAGAATGCTCATGTTTAACAGCTGGCACAGTTACAGCTGTCAGTCCAAGAGGGTCTAATGTCTGTCTGCTTGAGATGTCAAGCATGACAAGCCATGCTGCTGTTCCAGGGATGGCTTGCACCTGTTACCCGTGTGCGTCTGGATACTGGATAAGGCCTTTGCCGCCTCCATAGAGCCGTATGTAGGCAAGGCCAAAAAGACTACCCACCACCCTAGAAAACATAAGTGGTAGGAAACATAAGGGTAATGCTGACCAATGCCAGATGTGTAAACTGCAATATGCATGCCCCTGAGGCACTTCCCATTATGGAGAACATCGATGTCTGTGCAGTGACAGAAGCCTGCTGCAAGCCTAGTGATAGCACACCAGCACTACTAGGTTATACCACATATCATGTGTTATGGCCCCAACACCTGCACCAAAACATCAAAGGAGGTGGAGTATCCATATGCAGCCCAGACACCCATATGGCCAGGTAACTGACAATGCACAAAGCAGCGGAGACCACCCATGTGCACCTAAGTGTAGTCCAAACTGCTGTACAGTCTGTAGCATGCGACAGACCACACTCTCACACACAAGAACTCCACCCAGACATCCTGAAGACACTGGACAGTATGAATGTCCCACCAAATACCAGACAAGGTACACACAAATTACCACATAGGTGGCAAACCATTATGTATGCAAGGAGTAATCAGGGACCTAGGGACACAGGTCGACAGTAATCTGTCATGTGACACTCACAATGCCAATGTGGCTAGGAAGATTGTCGATATTGGACACCGTATCATGAAAGGATTCACATCTACATCAACAGAGGTCACTGTGCCACTGTACTGTTCCCTTATCAGACCCATAATCTAGTACAATGACTCGTATGGGATGTACCGTACGTGACACCTGCAGTGGTTCAGAAGACCTCATAGTTACCCCACCAACAGGATAAAGGGTGTGAAATATATGTCATATGCTGCCTGGCTGTAGACACCCCAGCTGAATGCAGTCACAGACTGCCTACACAGAGGCATTGTATGTCTGTTGTACAAGGCCATGTCCAACACAGGAGTAATGGACATGCTCCACCACAGGAAATCAAAGCCATTGGAGCTGTGAGAGTGACAGATGTAAGCCTCAACACATAATGAAATAAGATGTGCTGGAGGGACAGATACATAACCCAGAGGCTCCCCACACCCAGAAACAGGATCCCAATCCATGTTAGGCAGAGCCCCTCACTGACACCCCTCAACAGGAATATTGCCAAGTGGATGGATGATCGTACATGTATGCTGGGGGTCCTCACTGTGTCACGACCACACAGAGGCACAGTGAAGAAATTCATAAATGGCCATAATAGAACATAGCAAGGGGGGGGGCGAAAGACACACACACTCTGGCTAGGCTTACTAATGGCCTAGGGTGTATAGCCTAGTATGAACCCATGAACCTATGAAGATACAAAACGTACAGGACACTAAGGATAATCACAAGGCTTACCCAACTGATGGTAGGAACCATGTTGGGCATCCACAGATATGCTCCGAATCACACAGATATTGCAAACAACATACCAAACACACACACATATTGCTAGCATACAACCTGCCAGGTGCAGTGCATACACCCCCCCCCCAGAGTGCAAAATACCTATGCCAGCAGACTGATGGTCCCCTGACATTGCAGATGCTGAGGTAACAGCCAACATCTACAAAGCAGAACACACAGCAGCAAAGGTATGTGATGGTGTCCTGTGCTGAGGCCACCATGGACTCCAAGAATAATGGAATGCCAAATCACACTACTGCCCAATGTCAGCCTTACCACAGGATATGTACCCAAAGAGCAGTGTACAACAACAGTGGTCCATCACAACAAAGGTGTTGCCTGAATGGATACTCCAAACTACCACCCCAGAATCCTGACAAGCTTGTTCTGCACAGCTATGGAAAGGATCAGTATGTACCGCAGACAGAAGGCTATTGTGGACCTACTGATACTGGACCCTACACAGTGTGGCTGTCGTAACTGCAGATCCTGCCCCTAAATATGTTTGACCCATTTGAAGCAGTCATTATGGTCATTGATGAGGGCAATGTGGTCCACACAGCGTAGCTGGACCGTGCACATGTTTCTAGGCAATACCGTACGAGTTCAGTATGGATGTGTCACCAGCTTAAATATATACCCCTATGTCAGTAGAGGGGTTGCAAACCAGACCAAGGACAGAACTGACATGGTCAGACATGCCGCATCCATGTCAGACTACAAAGCAGATATGAGTGGCATCCCACAAGGCCTGGTCTTGCCCCCCCCGTTCTGTATATATGTCCGATAGGTATAGGCCAACATGGAAGGACTGTGACTGAACATGTATGCAGAGGAGTACAAACAGCCCACCATATCCGACCCCCAGCTGACACAAGCAACCCACAAAAGGGCCACCTACAAACAGACAACTGGAGCCATAGCCATGTCAGCAAGCTAATTGCAGAACTGTGTATAGACAACCACCGTGGATATACAGTAAGTGCCCACAAATTACCACACAGGTGTTAACCCATGACGTACCTAACATGTAATGTGAGACCTGGGTACAAAAGGTGATAGATATCCTGCACTGGACAAACATGTGGCTGTAGTGTTCTCAGAAACATATACTATATACCCACCCAAACATGAAGGTTGGCAGATGTAGATAAGGGGAACACACTGTGGCTCTGCAGTCATCCTCCATCAGTGTCATAAGTGACTACAATAGCCCCTGTGGGATATACCGCAGCAGACACCTCCATCAACTGTAAAGTCCACAACAGTACCCCACCAGGAGTAGCAAAGAGCATGAACAGATGCCATGTGTTGCCTGAGTAAACAAAATGCAGCCCCATACACCGCCATACTGCCCAGCTACAGGCAAGCTGTGCCTGATGTATGAAGCCATGTCCAACCTGGAATGAATGAACATGTTGCACCTTGTACAATCTGAATGGCAGTGAGCTATGCACATGAGAGACCTGAACCCCAGCACTGACATACATAGGACAAGCTGTACAGAATGATCCATAACACAGAAGGCACCCCCACTCTTCAGTAAACTCCTGGTACAGTTCAGCCAGAGAGTCACATATCGACACCCCTCAAGGGGAATCCTGATGAGTGGATGGGAGATGGTAGGCTAACCCTGGGTATCACTGTTATGTCAGAGGTAGACGGAGGCACAGTATACTAACCATGACATATGTCATGGCAAACTCCAGTTACAATGTGTGTCAAAGGACAAACACACCCTGTGACTAGCATCAGAAATGGCCTAGGGAACATTGCTAGTGTTTGCCAATGTCCACCCATGTTGTGGAATACACTAGCAATGTTGGACGAGCCTGGTGTAGGTAGTCCATATCTGAACATAATGCAACATGGTCATATGTGCACAACTGGCCCCTACACAGTCTGTTGTGCTCACTATGAAGATGTCAAGCAGTCATAGGACTAAAGCCCAGGATACTGTCCACCACAGTGAAAGTATTGAAACCAGTACACTATACGGTACTACAGTGTTAGGTCATTATGAAAGTATGTTGAGAACTGTCTGCAAAGTATCCCATGCAATCCCTGCAGGCACAGTATAATTCCTGTTGTGGCAGACACGAAGCAGTTGGCCAGTTAGTACACAACATGACAACCAACACACAACCATAAACGTGAGATATTGTTGAAGTTCACACACACCCAAATATGTGGTGGACTTCAGAGTGCAACATATGGAAAGCTCACACTGGGCATGCTCGCACACTTTGATAAATGAGGCATATGTCAGACAACATGCCATGGAAAGGCTGAACTGGGCATGCTCACACACTTAGGCCATATCTCCGTTTAGCAGTTGGCCACACATATCTGGTATTTGTACGTGTCAGTCCAGGAACCAACCACAACACAGCAATCTGCCCAGTGCACACAGTAAATGACTGCAGAGACATAAGTGATATAGTGGATCGCCGTCATATGCAAACATCTTCCACAGATACACAAGTTGTTCATAGGAACAGGGAATGCTATGGCAATAAAGACCTGCAAACAGTAGAACAGCACAACAAATATTGTGCATCCGACAATTGAACATATGGATGTAGAGGTCAATACTAGGCTTGTTGCCCTAGGGAATGACAGCTCAGCCAGAGTGTGCTTGGCATCCGCATCCCCAGGACAGTAGGCTACTGTGCCACTGTAAAGTAGGTCACAGAAGGCAACATGTGAGGCTAGTGAGCTGTGCCTCTGTCAAGCAGGGGCACCGTGGAGGTCCCAGGGATTGAATGTGCTAAGCCACAGCCATGTTGTCGGTGTGTGCTGGGAGAGGGTTGCTGAGGATCTCTGACAGTAGGTGTCCGTGAATAACAGACTGAGGGGAGCCCTATCTGCATTTTCTGGATGATTCCACTGTCAACACTGTGTTGTAATGATTATGTGTGAATGAAGTGCCGTGCCGGAACTGTTCACAGATGTCCTCCCTCTGTGGGCTACAGCTCTGCAATGTATTAGCTCATTCTGTCTGTTGTATGGCGCATATATGGCTGGTGTACAGCTGACAGGTGTCTTGTTGTGGAGCAGTCATGGGTATATGTGGGATAGCATGATCAATGCAAACCGTACACATGCTCATAGAATGCAATTGTCAAGGATTATGCTGAGTGGCCAGTATAGTCCCCCAGCATGGGTCCTCTGAAGTCGTCCACCCCAGTCTTCACAGGTGTAGAGTCTGCTTGTGCTAAATACAGTTTGTGTGCAGTGACAACCTTGCCTGGGGGTGGAGATGGGATATGGATGTCCAGGGAAAAGTGGGTATGGTCAGATATCAACAATGGTGGTCTACCTCTGGTGTGGAACAGTGAGTACCCACGTTGCAGATGGACAGGTGCAATATGTATTCCCCCATGTAGCTGTGGTGTGTGGTTCTGCCATAGCACATGGACCCACAAATTGTAGTGGCTGTAGGGTAAAGTGGTAGAGGCCTGAGTAGTTCTCACACACAATATGCCTGTACCTGATGTTAACAACTGGAATGGTGTATGTGAACACCTGCATATCCCGGCACTGTTCCCAGGGAAGTTAAGTGTGTGTCCTGGATGTGGGTGTGGTGTTCTGGATTGGTTGTGTTGTGTGTTACAGGTCCTGTGGTCACAAAGCATGGTATAGAACATAACCTGCCAGTGCGATGTGCATATCTGACACTGACGTAGGTGGCTGCAAATGCATATATATATGCTATCCCCCACCTGACAGGTAGTACTACATGTACATACCTCTGTAGAAATAAAGATGTCAGCACCCTATAAATACTGCAGGTGCAGAACAGATGCCCAATAATACGGCTAGTGCGCTCTGCTAATGCGTCCGTCTCAAGTGTCATAACATAGTTAGGTAGGGGTTTGAATCCTGTACATGCTCAATGTGTGTGGAGGGGGTTAGTGTGTGTTCATGACTGTATGAAAGAAGTATCCCTTTTGCCAACTAGGAGAACACACTACAGGATGCACATTCCCCTTTCTAAACACTGATGATGTCAGCACCCTATAAGTACAGCAGGAGAAGGGAAGCCTCCCAGTAATGCAAATAGTGTGCTCTGCTAATGCATCCGACTCGAGTGTCATAAAATAGTTAGGTAGTGGTTTGAATCCTGCAAATGGCAAGTGTGTGTGTTTGGCTGAGGGGGTGTAGTGTGTGTACAATTCTGTGTGAGGGAAATGTCCCTTTTGGCAACTGGGAGAACACACTACAGGATGCACATTCCCCTTTCTAAACACAGATGATGTCAGCACCCTATAAGTACAGCAGGAGAAGGGAAGCCTCCCAGTAATGTGAAAAGCGCACTCTGCTAATGCATCCGTCTCGAGTGTCAAAACATAGTTAGGTTGGGGTTTGAATCCTGCAAATGCTCAGTGTGTGTGGAGGGGGCTAGTGTGTGTGCAAGTCTGTATGAAGAAAATATCCCTTTTGGCAACTAGGAGAACACACGACAGGATGCACATTCCCCTTTCTAAACACTGATGATGTCAGCACCCTATAAGTACAGCAGGAGAAGGTAAACCTCCCAGTAATTCAAATAGCGCACTCAGCTAATGCGTCTCTCCTGAGTGTCGTAATATAGTTAGGTAGAAGTTTGAAACCTGTAAATGGCATGTGTGTGTGTTTGGATGTGGGGGCTCTGTGTGTGTGCAATTCTGTATGAAAAACCTGTGCTTTTTTGAAATCAGGGGATCACACTACATGATGCACATTACCCTTTCCAAACAGTGATGATGACAGCACCCTATACATACAGCTAGAGAAGAGACTCATGCCAGTACTCAGAATAGCGCAACCTGCTACAGCGTCACTCTCACGTGCCATAACATATTTAGGTAGGGGTTTGAAACCTGCAAGTGGCAAGTGTGTGTGTGTTTGGATGTGGGCAGTTTGTGTGTGTGCATGTCCGTATGAAAACCATATTAGTTTTGGCAATCAGGAGATCACACTACCTGATGCACATTACCCTTTCAAAATACTGATGATGTCAGCACCCTATAAGTACAGCCAGAGAAGAGAAGCTATCTAGTAATCCGAATAGTGCGCTTCGCTACTGCGTCTCTCTCACGTGTCGTGACTTAGTTAGGGAGGGGTATGAATCCTGCAAATGGCAAGTGTGTGTGGGGGTAGTAGGGTGTGTGTAAATGCAAGTGTGAGAGAGCAAATCCTTTTGGCAAATACTACAATACACCAGATGCTGCATATTCCCCCAATAAACACAGGGGATGTCACCACACTATCAGCACAGCCAAACAGGGCTAGTTGGCTAGTAATGCCAATAGTGCGCTCTGCTACTGTGTCTATTACCATTGCCAGAGTACAGATAGGTATGTTTTGGTAACCCACAACTGCCACGTGTGGTTGTGTCACACATTATGACCTTGTGTGGGTCTTTGTACATAACAATGCATGCCATTGCCTAAACCAGCAATGGCATTGCACATGATGTATGTGTGTGACACATACACATAAATACCTGTGACCTGCAGTAGTTACCATGTCTGACACATGCCTCGAGTAGATAAATGGTATTTGCAATGTATACCAATATGACTGTGTCTTACTGTGCAGGGGCTGCACGTGGTATGTGTCTATACAGTGTGGGTGTATATGGTAAAATACCTACAGCAGGGGATACACATCTGGTCTGGGCCATATAGTGTACATGTAGTCGATGTACAGATGCTGCATGTTCCCACCTGTTGTGGTAGTGGTAACATGTCATTCCACTGCAATTCAGTGACCACATGCTGTGAACCCTTCAACTAGTGTGTTGTAGCTACAGTAATGCTCACGCACAATGTTTGGCTGGATGCAGTCCAGCCATATAAAGACAGTTCTTGAGACTGTCATATTGCCAGTGTTGATATGGAGGATAGGTGGTCTTCCTGTGTATGGGGGGTTGTGTGTGCCAGGCTATGAACCAGATGGCAGTCTGACACACTGTTAGCTGCACATGATTAGGCCCTGATGCTTTGTGCTGTGCCAACAACCTGGAGGTGTGTGTATCTGTGGTGCCTTGGGATACCACCCCCCCCGTCCATGTGTGTTACATGTGTAGGGGACGACAGGCATGGTATGGGGCATAACCTGTCAGTGATGGGTAACACCTGTGAGCCATGAATCAGGACTGTGGTACTGCACAGACATTGCAGTTCACCATGCTGAGGACAGTGTCCGGTGCATGCATCTTGCAGTGTACACTGCTGTTGTTGTGTAGCAGCACTGTTAGTGTCCTAACCTGTGTGATACCTGTGGAGGTGGCTATGTAAACCATGTCCTGCAGCAAAAGGCAGTATGTGTGTATCAAGGAGCTTTGCCAATATACATCGGGCCATGGGTGTCACGTGCAAGATGACCCTTGCACATCATTGCGGCTTCCCTAGCATGTAAGCACACGTTGACAGCCAGCGGATACCCTATGAATGACATTGGAGACTGAGCATAATGTAGACATACAACACCCTTCCCACATATAGTGGTAGCATACCTGGTGAGGGTATGTTGGCAACCAAGATCAGGCTCATACTGGCCTGTGCCACATGCTGAGAGATCCATTCTATGTTCCCTATCATGTAGTCCAGGGAGGTATGTCTCAGGTCAACCATACTGGCATGGTCAATGAGTGAGTCATATGTGTCCATGCCTCTGACTGACCTGTATGCATGTGTTCTGTGGTGGACCATAGTGCCCCTGAGGCATATCACTGTGACCTTCACCAGATACAGCCTGTTGAGCTTGACCCCAGTGCAGCATCCAAGACAGGTACCTGACATGTCTGTAGCAGGTGTGTTGTGTAGACCTACAGGCTGTGAGTGTGTGGCTCACGGGATGTGTGTGCCATGTGTGGCATGTGCTCTGTTCTGACGGAACATATGCCTGTGTGCCAGCTGCTGAGGTGTGTGATGCTCAGGCAGGATGCTATTATGAGTCCCCACGTATGCCCCAGTGTGTTCAGCATGCTGTCAGTGCGTGTCAATGTCTGACTTGTATTGTAGTCACTGTAATAATTTTTATTTATTTATTTATTTATCTTACATTTGTTGACCGGGATAGTCCGACTGGATGCATGTCCATTTTCAGCGGAGGCCCGGGGAGAAAAGCTCCAAGGGTAAGCAGATACAGCATTACATAATACCAGCATTACATATTACAAACAGATTATTTACAGAGATTACATAAGTAAGCAAGTTAAACATGTTCCACAGGTTAAAGTTAGTCCTGAGCACAAGTCAGGATTAAATTAAATTACACAGTAAACTGGTTAACAGATTTTACACATTCGAGTTAGCCAGGCTTGATACATTGACATAGCCAGTTAAGTGACAAATGTTGTTTGAGTCTAGTGTTAAATTGACCTATGGTGGAAAGTAAGGTAATATCAGCTGGAAGTGAGTTCCAGGATCTACTTACAGAGTTTGCAAAGAGAGAATCACCGGCTGTGTTATTAATTTTGCTAGTCTGAATTAGTAGTTTGTTAGAGGATCGAAGCGGTCTAGGATTGTTATAGGGGGTGATAATATTTGAAGTGCAGGAGTATTGTCTGGATTATAGAGGATTTTATAGGCCATAATCAGTTGGTTATACTGTATTAGGCTAGGTAGTTCAAGCCAACCAAGCTGATTTAGATTGATGCAATGATGTGTCCTAAAAGGCAGCCCAGTGGCAAACCTGGCAACGTGGATGTAGCAAATTGAGTGTTTGTTAAGGACAGTCTTGTTCATATTCGAGAGTAGAGGGGATGCATACAGAAGGGTTGAAAGAAGGTGTGAGCGAGCTATGGCAATGTTAGCTGGAGGGGTTAGGAAGGCTTTTATTCTGTAAAGTGACCCTAGTTTTTTATTGATGGTTTTGATAGTTTGGTTAACATGTAGGTCACATTTGAGATTATTGTCTATGATGACACCTACTAGTTTAGTAGATGGGTCAGGGGAGATTATTGTGCCATCATTTGATTTTATGGTAAAGGTGAAAGCGGTAGACCTACGTGTTGGTGAAATAACAGCAGTTTAGTTTTTTTGGGATTTAGGAACAGACAATGTTCAGAAAGCCAGTTTTCTATTGTATTAAAGGTGGTCTGGGTAGCTGACCATAACTCTACTGGAGATGTGGCTGAGCAAATCAGAGTAGAGTCATCAGCATATTGGATACAGCTGACTTTTGGGATGACAGTATAAAGGTCGTTAATGAATATGGAGAACAGCAAGGGCCCTAGTATAGAGCCTTGTGGTACTCTGAGGGTGTTAGGAAGAAGGTTAGAGAGTTTGTTCTGCCAGAGGCCAGCCTGCTGTCGACCATGCAGGTAGGATTGAAACCATTGGCTCCAGTATCTAGACAGAATGTTTGCAGGGTGTGGATTACAAGTTGGTGATCAACCATATCGTATGCCTTGGAAAGGTCCAAAAAGAGGGCTGAGGATATATAATTATTGTTGCAAGTATGGTTTATGGTGTTAGTAAAGGCTAGGAGGCCTGAAGTAGTGCTGTGATGAGGACGGAAGCCATGCTGAGTGTCTGCCATAAGGTGATTTTGGATTAGGTGGTGCATGAATTGTCTATGAATAAAGTTTCCATAATCTTTGCAAGTGGAGAGAGTATAGTTATTGGCCTATAATTGGAGAATTCAGTAGAGCTGCCTCCTTTGTGAAGTGGGATTACATAGGATATGTTCCAGATGGTGGGATATTTAGCTTCTACCATGGTTCGTTTGATTAGTTTTGAGACGGGGTATGCAATAGCATCAGCTGATTTTTGTAGGTACTCGGCAGGGAGTTGATCAGCAGAAAGTGTAGTGGGTTTTACTTTTTCAATCAAGGTACGGATAAGTGAAGTGGCAACTGGTTGGAAGCTGAACGCAAGTAGGTTTCTAGGGGTGCTACTTTCAGGACCAGGGGAGCTAGGAGGTAGATGGCTAGCTAGGGCTTGAAATGTCTCAGTAAAGAATTGGTCAAAACTATCAGAAATATCTTCAGGGGTTTTATCAATAGTAGCAGCAGGGATTGGGGTTGAAATTTGTCCAGGATGTAGTATATATGACATGCCACCTGACAGGGTATGGCATTACTGGGTTCAGAGAGCTCAGTCCCCAGATTGGCTGTGTGGTGGCATCCCACACATGTGTTGTACGTTCCTGCCAAGGGTGATGGCTGACTGCATACATGTGGCAGCTGTGACATTGCCACTTGACTCATATAAACCACACACTGAACCATAGAGGTGATTCACAGGTTACCTTTGCACATGCTACCCTAGTAGTGTGATTGCCATGGTGAGTACCAACACATAGGGCCAATGGGGAACAACATACTGAAGGTGTGTATGTGTGGGTGTACTGCTACTGTTTCATAGCACTGGCATATATGACTGCACACGTGGGTAAATGCCAGGTAAGACATGTGCAGTGTGTCACAGGCAACGTACATGCGTACAGGACAGACAGTGACGTTCTGTCATGTGTAAAGTTGACATACGTATCGTACGCTATGCAGATGTCACTAGGAGTCTACAGAAGCACTGTAACTCTGCATTGCAGGTGTAAGCAGTGTTCCAGGGAACCCCAAGCGAACATGCATGCAAACAAAGCTACAGTAAGCAGGGCTGGAAGTAGTGCATTGTACAACAAAGAAGGGGTAACAATAACAGTAAGTAACAATGCAAATATGTAGGCACTATCAACATGTACCCAGGAATACACAGCGCAGATGCCCATGGTAGAACTGATATTATGTCATAGTTAATTGTGATTTGGATTACATTGGTACTGCACACATATCTACATGCGCAAACATCCACATTGCATAGTCGTTGTGGGCAACTTGACACCATTACTGTACATGTCCACCATTGCATATCACTACTTGCGTCAGCTTCCCCCCTGTGCTACCCATGTATGCAGCTATCTGTTGACATCCTTACCACCGGCATGCAATTATGTGCAGCTGTTACACTTTGGTATGTACTATGGGTGCAGATAACAATTCAGGACATTCATACAGTTACTGCATCAGGCATGCTGGGATATACACACAGTCATAGCAGCACACTGTACTGTTACCAACATGATACTACTAATACACTTCTATGTAGTCATCCTTTGCATCAGCAACGTGTTTACCTGTTCCCGCAATGATGTTGGAGATTGCAGGAGGTGGCACAGTGTCATCATATGCACAGGGTGTGAATTAGGTATGCCTGAGTCAGCCACTGATACCACCAATTGACATGTGTGTGTATGTCTGTTGGTGAGGGGCAGCAGTACAGGGTGGGGCAGTGTTGGTGCAGTGTGTGCGTGTATGTGGTCGCCCTAGGTGTTAACATTTCGCATGTGTGTATGCACGCACACAGTTCCACCTCATGGCTGCCATATACAGGGGTTTGTGGACAGCCACAGACTGCACCTGGCAGGTCATACAGATCAGTGTCTGTGGGCATGGACATGGTACCTGTGCCTGGCAGGGGTGCTACAGACCGTATCCAGTACTAAGCCAGACTGGGTACTGTCATCAGAAGCGGGAGTGTGTTGACTGGACACAGGTCCCTGTTGGGACTGTCCAGAGCCATGTGCATGTGGTCTCCTGGGGTGTTCCGATGACAGCACAGACCCAGCATTGCTGGGGCTGCTGCTGGCACTATGGGGGCATCTGCGGGCCTGTTGTCATCCATGCCGACTGCCAGCTGCTGCTGTTGCTGGCATACGGCCACGTCGACGCCGCAACCACCCCCCATTGCCCTGGCTCATGGACATGTGGTTGTGGAACTGCTGTAATATGTCCCCACAATGTCTGTCTATGACATCGGTGAAATTACGGATAGCATCCGCAATGTCATGCATACTGTCAGTCATGGCTGTGTGACATGCTCTCAGCTCCCTCAGACCCTGTCTGGTGTACCTTTCCATACGTGACTGTGCCTGCATGACAGCCCGAAACATAGCTGAGGTTGACAGACCTCTTTGGGCACGTCTGCCAGAGGCAGTACACCCACGGATGCTCCCACGAGAACCCATGGGCAACTGTCTGTGTGGTACCATCGCAGGACCCTGCCCATGGCTGCTGTGTGGGGACGCATGTGCCACGGGTACCACATTACCCTGGTCAATGCCCACTGTATCCTGTCCATCACCTAGGGACAATGGTGACAAAGGATGTACTGGCAGGATGACTGTGCGCAATGATGGGGTTGACAGCTGTGTACTGTCAATTGGCTGACCAATGGCGGACCCTGACACACCTTCCTGTACCATTACACAAATATCATCATTACCAGTACCTGTGGCACCAGATTCAGGTTCCCTGCTGCAGGACACCAGAGCAGCACCAGAACCTGTGGGAGGAAGACAGGAAACACAGTTTACAGTCTCCAGACATTGTTACCAGTGATGCACTTATGCACACATGCACACATGCACACATGGACACAGGCACACATGCACACATGGACACAGGCACACATGCAGACATGCACACGTGGACACATGCACACAGGCACACATGCACACGTGGACACATGCACACATGGACACATGCACACATGCACACGTGGTCACGTGCACACATGCACACATGCACACATGCCCACATGCACACGTGGACACTGGCACACATGCACACATGCACACATGCACACGTGGACACAGGCACACATGCACATGTGGACACAGGCACACCTGCACACATGCACACATGCACACATGCACACATGGGCACAGGCACACCTGCACACATGCACACATGCACACCCCGCAGTATACACACAGAGCACTACTGAGTTACACTAGTGTTACTAGCACTATCAGGACTATTACAGGTATTGTTAAACACAGTCACCAGCATGGATGGCCTGCCTTGCTGTAACCCCGAAGGGACCTGCAGAAATGATGAGATTAATGTCAGTGGGCACAACTGTGCCATTGATATTGCATATGATACAGTGCAGTAGTACACCAGTTGCCTTTCACACGTCAGCTGCTGATATTGCCAGTATCACACATGCACAGTTACATACTATGATGACAGATACATACCACGGACACACCTTACACATGCATAAACTAACAGTGTACAGAACAGTCAAGTGTACATATGGCATATTACCTGCACGCTCCATGTCGTGCTGCTGTGTGGATCCAGCCTCCATCATGATGCAGGTGTACTGCTGTTGCTGTTCCGGGCTGGAGCCACAACACTTAGGAGTAGCCCCTCCAGTCTGGTGAGGGGGGGTGTGTGGCCACCCCACCTCCTGTGGCAACCTGTTGCCTGTGGATATCTGATGCATGCTGATGGACACTTCTGATTAAATCACTGCAGTGATGTCGTACCTGCTCATATGTCCTATTATGCGTGCCAATATCATTTACCCTACGGACAAGGTCTTGCCACAGTGCAGCCCTCTCCTGCTGATTCTGACTGGTGTGGGAAAACAGGATGTCATACTCCCGCACCAGGCTCTGGTGTATCTCCTCATCTTCTGCTGCAGAGTAGGCGGGATTATGCTGACGCGCCATCTCCCTGGAAGAGAACACAAACAGGATATCAGCAGACTTAGACAGCAATATATGGCACACATACTATACATGATACTCATGTGTAGTGATATACTACTACTCCCATATGTTGCATGTGTGTGTGTGTCGTGGTGGATACACAGGTACATGGCCAGATATCAGTGCTCAGCCAACATCTGTGCAACAATACCTGCCACATTCCACACAACATAGTAGCATGCCCCATTGGTCAGCACACACTGACAGGTCCAATGCACAACCTCACTCTGGGGGTTCATCCCAAGGTACTGTATGTGGGACGCCATCCACTAGTGTGATGTGGACACAAGTTACTCGGCCTGGATATACATATCCCACCACCACCACCAGCACAGTAGACTACTTTGATATGTTTGTGATTAGACAGTCATTCACTAGTTAGGACTGAGATGGTATCCATGCAGCACACTGGGCCAGTGGAAGCCACAACCCACACTGCTGACCCCTTTGCAAATGCTTACCACGGACATGCCACAGATTGCATGGAACTTGCACACATATTTCTAACCCAGATCCTATGCACAAAGGTTAGGCATCCTGTCCGGTGGACCCCAGACAGAGGCAGATTGTATAACAATAGCAGGAGGCTACTGCAGGACAGAGCAGATTCACATTAAGGGAAGGCATCTGTGGTCAGCACTGGTACTACGCTACGGTCCCTCATAACAACGGCCATGGCCTACTCTGGGAGGGAAATGGCCACAAACACTATGCATAACCACAAGGCCTTCTTCAGTTATGTTACACATATGGACCAAATGCCTCAGATATACTTTGTGTTAATACACACCTACTTAACATTCACCAAACACACAGATATTGGCAACATTCTTGCAGACAGATTCAGTGCACGTATCCCCCCTCCTTCTCCCCCACCAGTTGAAATAGTTATCACAGCTGTATGTAACCTCCCTATCATCTCACATGTCCAGGTGAGGGCCGCCCTCAGCAAAGCAGAACACACAGCATCACTGTGACCTCATGGTATCCCTGGATGTGTGCTACCTGCACTCCAAGAGGACATACAACCGCATATAACACTGATAATTTATCTTGGCCGTACTACAGGATATGTACCTGGACAGTGGCATACAGCAACAGTGGTCCCACACCACTAAGGAGGCACCCCGACTGACCCTGGGAACTACCACATCATATGCATAACCGGCCTGGTCTGCTAAGCTATGGAATTATGAAGTATGGGATGCATATGCAGTGATATCGGGTACCTGCAGACACTTGTTCCCAGCCAGTGTGCCTTTGTGATGGGCTGATCCTGCCTTTTGAACCTGGCTGACCTTTCAAAGCAGTCACTACAGCCATTGCTGAGGGCAACGCACAGACAACTGCTGCCAGGATCATGGCCTAACACTGATTGACATGTAATGTATAGTCATCCCCTTTTGGTTGAACTACGTACACACAACATATCACATGGACATACCTATAGATACAGACCTATGACACATTTGGAGGGTTCACATTATGCACACTATTAACCTGCTACTTTGCATTACCTGTGTTTGTCGCAGCTGGTTGCGTTACCACTGCTTCTGATTCCTGCTGCTACTGTCACTGCTGACAGCTTAGATTCACAGTGTGTAGCTTGTTTTTTTTTTTTTTTTCTCTCTGTCTCAGTTTGTCTCTCTCCCTCTGTCTGCTTCCAGACAGTGCTATGAATGTATTGCATGTGTGGAGTGTTAGTACAGGATGCTTTTGTACGTATCTGCATAGGTCCATGTGATGGCCTCTGCACCAATTGTAAGCCAGCATTTGCTAATTGCATACAGCAAGTTGTGTACTGATTGCAGTTCTCACTGTGATTTCAGGTCAGTGCTATAAAAGGGTATGTGAGATAGGCGTTGCCCTTTCAGATTGTAATGGCGGGGACCATGCTGGTATGCTGTGGACATTGTTCTGTGAGTGTAAAGGTTAGTATCTCTCTCATGATTCAGGCTGTGTTGTAGATTCACATTTCTCCATTCCTCTCTCCTGTTCCCTGTAGTAAGTGTGTATGCACAATGACACCTACAACTATATATAGATATATATTTATATATATATATATGTACATATACATACATTTATATATGTACATTAACTGACATTATTACCTACAGGCTACCAACTAGCATGGCTGTTTCTGTTCTCACACTACTATTATGGGAATCCAGTAGTTTTTACAGTAATTCTACATGACATGCTTTGGGTACTACACATCCTATATTCCCTTTACATTCATCCCTACTATTACATGTTATATTTATTTTAGCACAATGTTCTTGTATAAGAGTCATGGCTTAGTGGTAGATCACACAGACTACTGTTTCCAAGGTCCTGGGTTCACGACTGACAGTGGGATTTTATTTTGCTTTTGAACTGAGTACAGGACCTGTCAATCAAAGTGACTAAGGCACTTTTAAGCAGTTGTAACCGGGTTAGCACTGGTTTGCGTGGAGCTCACGCATGCGCACTGGCAGTTAGCTCCACGCACACCCGCTTACAACCGCTTAACAGTGCTTACTCTGGCGCACACCCGCACTATTTTCTTTGAAAGAAATGAAAATGGGGAGACAGGAAAGTGGTGAAAAAGGGGTCACAAAGAGGGTAAGACAGTAGGGAAACAAGCTTGGGATTTGCAGGAGGGATGTAGGTAAGGCCCATAGATGCCCATTTCTTCATCAGCAACAGCTGTGCATATGTATGTAATTTGGTGTGACATTTGAAACCTTCCACCCCTGAGAGAGGTGTCAGGACAACAATAATACTTGTTGTACAGCCAATTGTAATTGATAGTTTCCATGTCCAGCAGACATGTGTGCGGAATGGGCAGCTATGTATGGGGCGTAATTTTTTTGTGGGTACAGGGTGTCCTTTTTTTTTTTTTTTTTCAGGTGAGAGTGGTATGTCAGGTGAAGGAAGTCAGTACAGCTGGGGAGTTAGGTTGGGTAGGTAAACAGACAAGACAAACAAGACGCATACAGGGGCGGTGTATGACACGTGTGGGGGGGTTACACAATTGACGGAGATGGAGGTTTGGATATCCAGAGCCCATGAACCCACAGATGGCAACAGTGGAACTGATATCCTCACCCATAGGCAGTTGCCACTGTTCCTTCACTGCCCAGGACGGGGCTGTGCTGGGGGCTGTGTAGGCCGGGCAACAGGCATGCCCGTAAGTTATGCCACCCGTGCCTCAAGCTGGCATAGGGGCTCAAGAACAGAGTCCCGAATCTCCCTACGCACCACAGTCCGGATGCTACGGAGGGTGAGTGGTGGTTCTCCTCCGGCCACACTTGCAGAGGGGGGATGAGCCCCATCCCCTGCAGCGCTTACACCCACAGGTGGCACAGGGCCACCGGAGGAGGGTCCAGACTGTGCACTAATGCCAGGTGCACTCGCCAGCTGAGGTGGGAGAGGTGGGTCCACTGGAACTCGTCTTCCCTGTCATCCTATGCTTTGCATTATGTCATGACAGTTTGGGATAGTGACATATAATACCATTCACAATTAGTTGTAACAGCATGCATTAGTATTCCCATTAACCAAACACCCAGATATTCACACCATTGAACAGCAAGCATAACACATGCATAATTTGAACAGCAATACACAGTCCAACAACATGCAGGGTTGATTGATGGCAACAGGCCATCAGGTTTGGATGTATGAACAGGGCAGATGCATCAACGGACATGCAAATATATATGACCCAACACGACAAACGTCCACGGGTGTTAATTGTGATTGCACATACCATTTTCACGTGGAATGGGTTATATGTGGTTATAGGGTGGGGTGAAGAAAATAATATTAACACCTTCAAATACCAATACATATGCTGTACATTTCTAATAGCTGCACATATATACACACTACTGTTCTAACTACAGTTTCCTATATGATAACTATTTCAACTTGGTGATAGGACTGTTACTGCAACATCAATATACATTTTATTGTTCTTCATACACATTCATATCTAACTTTGTTCAGCTACATCATCCTGCTACATTTGCTTTATATAGCTGTAGACAAGTGTGGATGTTTGGTATATCAGACAATCATACTATCTGCATATTGCAGACTGAGAGCAACATATCCAGATTTTGGGATACACATTCCAGATGCAGCAACACTTTGAACAGATTTCGCTGCTTGGTTTTGATTCTCACATGCATTTCATTCTGTCTTGACTGCAGTATACTTTATTCAGGGGTTATTACTAGTGTATTGCTGGATTGGGTTATATATGGTTATAGGGTGGGGTGAAGCAAATAATATTAACACCTTCGAATACCAATACATATGATGTACATTTCTAATAGCTGCACATATATACACACTACTGTTCTAACTACAGATTCCAATATGATAACTACTTCAACTTGGTGATAGGACTGTTACTGCAACATCAATATACATTTTATTGTTCTTCATACACATTCATATCTAGCTTTGTTCAGCTATATCATCATGCTACATTTGCTTTATATAGCTATAGCCAAGTGTGCATGTTTGGTATATCAGACAATCATACTATCTGCATATTGCAGACTGAGAGCAACATATCCAGATTTTGGGATACACATTCCAGATGCAGCAACACATTGAACAGATTTCGCTGTTTGGTTTGGATTCTCACATGCATTTCATTCTGTACTGACTGCAGTATACTTTATTCAGGGGTTATTACTACTGTATTGCTGGATTCATGACACTTTCTCACACTCTCTCACTTGTTTTCATTTTACTATTCAGGATGGTACTTACTTCTAGGCTTTATTGACATGTTTTACCTGTAGTTATTACAATCCTTTCCAGCAGTCTCACTTCTGTCATGTTTCAGTATTTCAACAGGGATATATTTCACACATGTGATTTCATCATCTTCTGCAGCTATACTTTTCAGCCTGCTGCAGGTTGTGTACTATTTTCTTACAGGTGGGGCATTTTTATTTCAGAATTTATGTCAGATATTTTCATTTTTCTGTTTGGCTTACAGGCTGCAACACACTTTTGTAATCAAGCAATACTTGCAAACACTTTCACACTGTTACTTGCACATTTTATTCCTTAGTGACTACACTGCACTCTTTTGCTGACTGTCATACTTTTATATTTCTTTACAGTTACTGGTAGTGGATTACTGACCTGCCTGGTGGCGCAACCGCACCAGCCTATCGCCATAGGCTCTGCGGTTCGCAGAACGGACACCTGCCACTGTAATATAAATGAAGTAATATTGGAATACACATCTCCATAATATCAGCTAGTTTAATTTCTTACATACATAATTAAATGTAACTTACTCAGTAGTGGGGCGTTGGGCATTTGCCGGGCCTCCTGGATCCAAAGGTTCAATTGGTCCTGCTTGCGTCTCTTCAGGTCCGCATGGTGGTCACGGACCTGCTCACCAGTCCTTGGAATCCCTGTGGCACTGGTGAGATCATGAGCCAACCGGTCCAACGCCTCAGCCCTGTATGCTCCCCAGAGGACCTGGCCCTGCATGAGTTGGGTCTCATGATTGTGGACTAGGAGCCAGACCATGTACCTGGACTCCTCAATGCCCCACCTCTGTGCTCGAAAGCAACTACCCTCTCCTACTCCTGTCATTCTGGCTGCAGTTCAGTTCTGGAATCGTTTATGCTGTGTATTCCCGCCTATGGGGCTTATATAGTCCGTTTTTCCCGCACATATCTGTGATTGGCCATTTTGGAATTGTATCAACTTCAGTAAACCTGCATTGTCATGCTCCAGTTTGTATTCATTCCTATATATTACCTATTATTGCATTTATAGGTACTGCTGTTATGGCTTAGTGGTTCAGTACCTTGACTATGGTGTATAGTATCCTGGGTTCGAACCTAGCCACTACTTTTTATTTTTTATGACTGTCTAGACAAGCTGAGGGGTGTGTCTGTGTAAAGGCAGTTTTGATACGGCTTGCTCAACGTTGCCCGTCGGTTAGCTTGTTTGTGCGGTGCGCAGCTCCGCGCAAACGGGGTACGCTGGTTTAAGCCCCATTTGGCTATCAGCACGCATATTACACTCAGCTCAGTTAGGGGCACGTAGATTTAGCGTGTTGAACCACTACTCAGCTACGGGCACTCATTTTGCACCAGTTAAACCACTGCTCACCTACGGGCAGATGCACTCACCCTGTTAAACTGTAGCTCAGCTATGGGCACATCTGGCATTTTTTATTGTTTTGTTACCTCACATTTGTTCAATATAAATGGGCTATTTCATTACATTTTACATAAAATGTGATTTTATATGTACATATTTGTCAGGGACTTGTTTCGTGCTTATTTTGCTAAAAATAAAAAATTGGTGTTGTGGGGGCTCGAACCATGAATGCCTGCTTTTCAGCCAACATCTCTACCACTACGCTATTGCTTCCTGGCTTACTTTGCATATTTAGTTCTTATATGCTTTCCCACTGACTGCTAACTGTAGCTGCGCTATGGGCACGCCCACGCAAACGAGCGCCCTCACGGTTAAGCATCTTTACAATTTAAAAAAAAATTATGTGATGTTCATTTGTACATTTTATCTTCGTAGTCTGTGGGGACATGTGTTGTGTTGTGTTTATTCACATTTCCATGGACTCTGGCGTGGGTGTTTACTTTGGGCACTTTTACTCTTCTGGGGGCGTGTCCGCTTACAGGGCTCGGCCTACGGACACGCCCCCTACTGTCTTACACGGACCGTGTTAGCCTTAGGTGTGATTCAGCATGCTCTCATGAATATGCAGAGCATGCTGACATGACTCCGTTTAACTGCAGCCTCCGTGTATGAGTTATAACTCTTACACGGAGGCTTTGTGAATCCTGCCCTATATCTTTTTTTTTACATTTGGTTTAGATGCATTGGTCTCATTCAGTACATGACAATTTGTTGCCTGCTTGTAAAATTATTTTGCAGGAAATCTGTGACAAGCTTGTTGATAAAGAAAACAGTGGTGGTGTGAAGAAGAAATAATGGACCCAAGTTGAACTTTAAAATATATTTTGGTGAGTAAATCTTTGAATAAGTATAAGCATGTTTGCTACTTACTGCTTTAACTAAACAGCTAAGTAAAAGTTTATGACCCACCAGATTGAAAGCCAAGGTGAGATCAATGAATACTGAGCCTGTCAAATGGTTATCCATATTTTGGAGGATATAATCCACAAGTATGTAAATGGTTGTCATTGTGCCCCAGCATGACCATGACTCATGTTGATGTGGTGAGAGTATTTTACTGTTTTAAACATCTCAGTGAGTTGTATGAAAAGTAGTTTTTCAAAGATTTGTACTAGGGTGGGAAAATTTTCAATTGCCTTAAGACTTTTACATTCTGTTATTTGCTTGTTTTAAGGATAGACTTGAGTATGACCTGGTTCTCTTTAGCTGACATTATTTTCCTTGTGAGACCAAAAGTGTAGGGGTCATGGTGGGGAAAGAGGTATGTTGTTTGCACAGTTTAATGTAAGGGTAGCAAGCATCTCATGAGGTTCTTTTGGAACATTTAAAGAATCATGTACATCTGTTTTTCAGAATTTTAGTTTGATATATATTGCCTTCTGTGTGGAGTCTGCATGTCCTCCATGTGGTTGTGTGGGTTTCCTCTGGATGTTCCAGTTTACTCCCATGTTCCAAAGACATGCAGTAGGTGGATTTGAATTCTCTAAATTGGCAGTAGGTGACAGTGTTTGTGCAAGTGAGTGGCATGGATGAACTACTAGCAGGGCTAATCACTCAGTGGTGTAAACCTTGGCTTGAGATGATTGTCACTGTTATTGTGACACCTTGACCCAATGTGCAAAATGGGAAAAGAGGTTGAGGATAGATGGATGGATATATTGAAATAGAATGAAAATGTTAACAGTGGGCGATCTGTATAGGGAAGGGGAATTAGACTTAGTAAAGGGGATGGTGGAATGGAAAAAATATTTGATAAAACCTAGTTGAGGAATGTTTACCAGAGGTGTATAATTTTGTCTTCTTTAAATTGGTCTTCATATTGGATGTGTCTGGTAATGATGCCGCCAAAGTTCCAGAAGTTTTTTGACTATAATTTTTGTGAATTTTGCATTGTCTAGAGGAAGGTGGATTGATGCACTTTTTAGCTGGGAGAATTAATTTTGTCTGTCTCATCTATGGAATGACAATATTTCTATTTTTGCTTTAGTTCTTGATGATCCATTAATTTTGATTGTTTTTGAGTAGTTTGGTGATACTGGGAAACATGCCTACCTTGCAAAGCTCTGATATCTTATTTATTTATTTACTTACATAATATTTTTTCACAAGCTCTCAGCAATGTCAATAGGCTCGTCTCATAAGGGTATATGAGTATTTCATTTGCTCAACTTTTTCTCAAAAAGTTTAATTTTTAACTCCATCTTCCAACTCAGCAGTGAAATTTTCAAATTTCAGATGTGCAGTTTCAGGGAAGTTAGAATCAACAATATTAAACACATGATAAGGAATGAAATACAGCCCTTCTTTACAGTAGCTTGCCATAGAAGCTTGTTTTAACTGACACACTTATTACATATTTATTAAAAAATGATTAGAGCTGATCTCCCCAAACCTTAATTTACTTTGCCATTCTTATGAAAAGCTTGTTTAGATTTATGGTTTATTTCTGCAGAGGTTAGTGCTTGAGATACTTACTTGGCATTTGTTTGACATGTGTTTCCATTCCCTTGAATTGACCTGTTGAAGTGTTGACTTCAATGACCAATGGTTGTATCCTGGGAATTTTGACAAAATCAAGATATATTTTTACAGGTCAAACAAAAGCTATATCCTCAGAGTCATAAGAATTACTAAAGATGTGTAAATGGCAAACAGTTGAGCACAAACTAAAGTTTGTAGTGGTCACTCTTATTACATTCTGGGTCTTAAACTGGATTTTATAAGTCACACAAAACAAAATAAATATTTTCTTTAATGTTTTCTAAATAGCTTTCAGTATATCAGTAACTGTTCATGCACAAACATTTTATTCATTCAGCTGTGAGCTTTCATGTGAAACTAAGCCGTTTGGTCTGTGACACATGATCTTTGAGATATTTAGAGAAATATGAAAATTACACCAGAGATATATATATATAGTATAAGAACAAAATTCAATATCTCTTTAGCTGTAGCATACAGAAGTACAATATCAATGCAGATGTGTTCCCCATCATGGATGATTCAGGATGAAATCTTTCAATAGCTTGCATGTAGAATGGTTTGGAAATTTTTATTGCAGATATGTGCAGGTAATGTCAGATGCCTGGAGACATCATTAGGATGATCCTGGAGAAATGTCTGAAGGTACCATTAGGATTTAATGAGTTGTATTTTTCAGCATTCGATGGGCATTTTGTAGATAGCAAAAAATAAATAAATAAATAAATAAACAAATAAATAAATAAATAAATAAATAAATAAATACCAGGATGGACACAGGGATGGGATTCAGCCTGCAACCATGAGCTATTATTTATTTAATTAGTTATCTAGTTAGTTAGTCAGTATTAGTTAGTTAATTAGTTAGTTGCTTTTGCTTGCTTGTCCATTTATTGATTGATTTATTCATAAATTCATAGATAGTTACTACTCTAAAGACATGGGGAGCCTTTCTAAGCCTAGTCAATATTTCCCCAAAAATGATGACAACTCTTATCCAAATAGGACATTGAGAACCATGCATTTAAAAGCTACTGCTGTCCATAAGGGACATGGGTGCCAGGCCCAGTGTAAATTTCCTATTCCCTATCCACTGCTCTAGGTTGTGCTTAAATTGGGTAATAGATAAAATCAGCTTCATATGGATGAGAAGCCTATTCCATAGGAGGGAAAGTCTCTGGGAAATACATTTCTGACTCTCCAGCATGTTCTGTTTAAATTACAAACAAAATTCAGATCCTAGACCTTGTATTTCTGGTATTGTTTGCCTTTCAAATATCCACAAGTTACATAAATGTGGGTTTTGTGAATGCCTTGTAAGTTAGGCATAGGTTACCTGGGTCTATGTTAAATGTTTGAACATCCAAAATGTCGAACATTACATGGTCAAGACTAAGGGCAGGATTCACGAAGGCTTGCCCGGAGTGTAACAGACGTGTAACACTCCATGCAAGCCTCACGATCCAGGAACAGCCCTAAACTCCGTGTAAGAGACCAGCTAAAACGTCTCTTACACGGACTGGGCGTGGATATGCTAAATACCTCACTTGCAGCCAAATGGTATGCAAATGAGGTATATTAGCGATCCACGAAGCAGAAACCAGCCCGTGTAAGAGACGTTTTAGCTGCAGAAATGTACTCAGTTCACAACTGAGTACGTTTCTGCAAAAATCACAACAGAGCCATGTCAGCTCCAAATAAAGGGTGCATATGTGTCAGGCAGCATGCCAATGGCCAAATATGTGGCCATTGACAAGGTAACCCGATGCAAAATTTATAAAAATAATTTTTTTTATTTTCGGCGATCGCCGATGTTTAAACGCAGCGCAGCCCAGCGCAAACGGGCTGCGCTGTATAAAACATAAAAATGAAGGTTATAAACCCACAAATGTGGGTTTTATGCAATACATGGAATGACAATGCAGGGACCAGCAGACCAAAAGCAACATGGCCACCGTGTAGTGGTTGCTAAGGGGAGAAGCTGAGTCTAAGACATGTAACTAAACATTAGTAGGCAATCTCATGTAAATGAGGGTTAGGATACTGAATCCCACAGTCACATAGCAAATGAGTACAGTCTGAGTAGTGTAAGAGATACATAAGGGGGAGGAATAGAGTAGGAGATCGGTGACATCACAGGGGGGAATCGTAGAAAGAAATGCAGTTCATTGGAGTTCAGTGTAACATGACAGATGACAGACACAGATCAGGGAAAGAGGAGTGCCACAAGATAAGCATGGGAAAGTCAAGAAATGGAAGGTGTACACTGTTACTTACACCAAAGTTTCTTGCTGGGCGTGCATGCGCATGTGTGCGCACCATGAGGTGCGAGTAGGGCAGTGTGCACGCGTGTAAGGCAGACTAAGCATGTGGGAGCATGGTGGCAGATGTTTAACACTGTTTGCGCTGGTGTGCATGTGTGTAGGGCAGACTGAGCAAGTGGGAGCGTCTTGGTAGATGTTTAACACTGTTTGCACTGGTGTGCGTGCATTTTAACCCGAATAGGCAGATCCTGAACCGTGTAAGCATGTGTGCGCGCGTGTAAGCCACTGTGAGCGTGTTTCTGCTGGTATGCACGCTGCTCCCTCTGAGGAAACAGAAAGGAAAAAGGAAGCAACAGCATTAGTAGGAAGCTAGCAGGGAATACTGCTGGAGCTAGCAGGTGAAAACAATTAGAAGCAGGCAATTACACAGGCAGAATGGTAGCCCAGCCCAGCACTTAAAACTCTGCAAACAGCAGTGCAGGATGTTTCTCTCAAGAGACACTGCAAGACAGGAGTAAGCTATTAGAAGTGAAAACTGAAAAAGCTTCACTCAGAGCAGAAATGTTAGGGGCTGCCATAGCTGTCATAATGAGATATAGGCGACTTGCTGAGGGTGGTGACAATGCAGATGGTGCCAGACAACCCACAGTGAAGAGACGGAGAAGAGTGTACAGGCCCAGGGTCACCTACCACAGGTTACATGAGCTGGAGATAGTAGAGTGCTATAGAGTGGACAGAGAGCTCCTGCAGAAAATAGTTGAGCTGTGCAGGCCACGCCTCACACACAGAACCTACAGAGGGGAACCCATCCCAGTGGAAACCAATGTATGTGTTGGCCTAAGAATACTAGCAACAGGTACCTTCCAAAGACCAACTGGTGATATGATGGGGATATCACAGGCATCAGCCTCCAGGGTACTGCACCAGTTCCTGGATGCCAAGTCAGCACATGTCGGTGATCATGTATATTTCCCCAATGCCCGTGAGGTATTGGCCAGCAATATGCATCTCTTCCAGCAAATAGCGGAATACCCTGAGGTGTGGGTGCAATAGACTGCATGCACATACGCATCAAAGCACCAGCCAGTGAGCGGGGTAGGGCCCACATTAACCGCAAGGGCTTCCCCTCCATCAACTGCCAGGTCGTGTGTGATGCCCAGGGCATAATAATGAATGTGTGTGCTGGCTGCCCTGGGAGCTACCATGATTCCCACATCTGGCATTTAACGCAGCTGTACCAGACATTTGCCAATGGGGACATCCCACACGGACACCTAGTGGGGGATGCAGGTTATGATCTTACGAAAACAGCTGCAGCAGGACCAGCATAGGGCTGGGCCAAACATCCCCCCCCATTGCCAAGGCCATCACAGGCAGAGCGTGACTCGGAGGAGGAACAACCTGAGCCTGCCCCAGTAGGCAGAAGGAGGCGTGCCCAGTATGTCCTGGCCTTGGCAAAGAGGCAACACATAGCACATACACTGGCTCAGTAGGAACCCTGGGAATGATACCCCCTCTGACTCACTCAAATAATAACAGGGATGCCTAAAATGACATGACCTGCTCACAAACATGTACAGGGAAGTGTAATATGCGCATCCGATAGAGGCAGCCCTGCAGCACCACCTGAGGCATGAATGCCATGTGTTAAGTAATGTAACACCATGTACTATAAGCACACCTGAGGACCCTGACTAACATCCACCCTCACCAAGCATGAAGCCACAAAATGACGATGGGATGATCAATTGCAATAACTGGCTGAAGTAATGCAGTTCGTCAAAGTGGAGCCAATGTGTTTCAGCCTGGGAAGACATGTGGAGCATGACATGATGCACCACCTGCTAGGGGTGGTGTGCACCTATCAGTCCAGGCCCCATGGATACTGGCAAAGGCTGTCAGTACCCACAGCATGCCCTGAATAGGTAAGTCTCAAAACACAAACCCACCTTCATAGGTACCACAAGGGTTAGGAACCTAGATGTAATGCTACCCAATGCCAGAAGTCTAAACAGCAAGATGTGTGCAGTGTAAACGCACACAGTATGGAGAATGTTGATATCAGTCCTGTAATAGCAAACTGGGTCAAGACTCATATTAGCACCCTAACACTACCAGGTTACACCTCATACTGTGCTGTACAGCTGCAAAACATGGAACAAGCTACAAAAGGAGGGTGACTAGCAATAAATGTCAAGGATAACCACACCCCCATGTTGGTACCACAACAGGAAGCAGCATGGATTAGCCATGGTCAAATACCAATGGCTAAAACCGCCTCCCTGTATATAGCCTGCTGCAGACTACTGTCCTAATACCAGGAACTGCACCTGGCCTATGTTGATATGTATGGAGAATGTTGATATCAGTCCTGTAATAGCAAACTGGGTCAAGACTCACATCAGCACCCTAACACTACCAGGTTACACCTCATACTGTGCTGTACAGCTGCAAAACATGGAACAAGCTACAAATGGAGGGTGACTAGCAATAAATGTCAAGGATAACCACACCCCCATGTTGGTACCACAACAGGAAGCAGCATGGATTAGCCATGGTCAAATACCAATGGCTAAAACCGCCTCCCTGTATATAGCCTGCTGCAGACTTCTGTCCTAATACCAGGAACTGCACCTGGCCTATGTTGAAATACATGAATATATCAAGCCCCCCAAACCACATTATATTGCTTGACTGAAAATACCCAGACTTGCACTGGGAGCATTATACTAGCACCAACACAGTAGGAGAAAAGTTCCCAGAATCCATAAACCAAAATGCCCAGGAACAACGTACCACTCCCACAAGAGGGGTAAGCATACCGGATGTGATAATCAGCAACATGTGTACTGGATGGCAAGATGAGAAGTGTATCCCTCACTGGTAAGACCAGACCGTAGAGTAATCACACTGGATATACACATCCTGACCACAGTCCCTGGCCAGAAAACCACAGTGAAAAACATGTGTAAAGCATAGGTTGCACCCCTCAAAACCGATGTGGAATCCATGAAAGGCCCTGTGCAAGTGCAGAATATGGGACACACCGCAGAACATGTTATACAGGCATTCAATGAACATAGCCAGGAATGCTTGGAGTGTGCAATCACAAATAACAACAAGACACAATGCCATACATGCAGGCATCTGGCATGCTGGGCTCCAGCCATTACCAAACCATGCAAGAGAATGAGGAAGGTACTACATGATAGAGCAGACATAAAAAGGGAAGTAATCACTGATCAGTAGTATGGCAATAAAATATGTCCACACATACAATCTACTAAGGCCAGCCACAACAAATAGAATCTGTGAATCCAGAGGCAATGTGACACCTGGCCCAAGTACACAGACAACCCACAACTCCCCCCAATAAATACAAATATATGTGAGAGATGCAACCATGTATCCAAACCGGAGGATGAGCTCCCCCAACTCAGTACTGTCAAAACTAGACAGGAGGAGAAGGTAACCACATACACCACAAACCCAGTCCCACATAGACCTATCACAACTGTAAACCAAACACATAAACACAGAAAAACATTCCCAGAGGCCCTAATTACAAACACACCTCACCAACAGAAGCCTCCAAAGCAGATCCCAAGCAACCACAACCTCCAAACATAGCACATGCAACACATAGTACACAAAGCTGGTGTGCCAAACAGTCACAGGCCAGAAGGAGAAACAACATGCCTGATACAGTTGTAATAGGTGTCTGTATAGGCAGACACTCTGCTGTCCCACTCACCAGACTGAACAAGGGAAAGTGTACAGTAAGCTGCCTATAGGCTGCCACAATATGCCACATAACACAAGTACGCAGGTCACCCCAAAGCAAGCAGAAATATGATGCACTCATTGTCCATGCTGGTGTGAATGATCTGAGATGTACCTCCCTGGACTACATGAAAAGAGACATGGATGAGCTCTCTGAGTATGTACCCCAGGCCGGTATGACACTGGCCATTTGTAGCATCCAACCCTCACCAAGAATGATGCCACAGTACAAACACAGAATGATCAGCTTTAACAGGTGGCACAGTTACAGCTGTCAGTCCAAGAGGGTCTAATGTCTGTCTGCTTGAGATGTCATGCATGACAAGCCATGCTGCTGTTCCAGGGATGGCTTGCACCTGTTACCCCTGGGCGTCTGGATACTGGATAATGCCTTGGCCACCTCCATAGAGCCATACGTAGGCAAGGCCAAAAAGACTAACCCACCACCCTAGAAAACATAAGTGGTAAGAAACATAAGGGTAATGCTGACCAATGCCAGATGTGTAAACTGCAATATGCATGCCCCTGAGGCACTTCCCAGTATGGAGAACATCGATGCCTGTGCAGTGACAGAAGCCTGCTGCAAGCCTACTGATAGCACACCAGCACTACCAGGTTATACCACATATCATGCGTTATGGCCCCAACACCTGGACCAAAACATCAAAGGAGGGGGAGTATCCGTATGCAGCACAGACACCCATATGGCCAGATAACTGACAATGCACGAAGCAGCGGAGACCACCCATGTGCACCTAAGTGTAGTCAAAACTGCTGTACAGTCTGTAGCATGCGACAGACCACACTCTCACACACAAGAACCCCACCCAGACATCCTGAAGACACTGGACAGTATGAATGTCCCACCAAATACCAGACAAGGTACTCACAAATTACCACATAGGTGGTAAACAATTATGTATGCAAGGAGTAATCAGGGACCTAGGGACACAAGTCGACAGTAACCTGTCATGTGACACTCACAATGCCAATGTGGCTAGGAAGACTGTCGATATTGGACACCGTATCATGAAAGGATTCACATCTACATCAACAGAGGTCACTGTGCCCCTGTACTGTTCCCTTATCAGACCCATAATCTAGTACAATGACTCATATGGGATGTACCGTACCTGACACCTGCAGCGGTTCTGAAGACCTCAAAGGTACCCCACCAAGAGGATAAAGGGTGTCAAATATATGTCATATGCTGCCTGGCTGTAGACACCCCAGCTGAATGCAGTCACAGACTGCCTACACAGAGGCATTCTATGTCTGTTGTACAAGGCCATGTCCAACACAGGAGTAATGGACATGCTCCACCACAGGAAATCAAAGCCATTGGAGCTGTGAGAGTGACAGATGTCAGCCTCAACACATAATGAAATAGGATGTGCTGGAGGGACAGATACATAACCCAGAGGCTCCCCACACCCAGAAACAGGATCCCAATCCATGTTAGGCAGAGCCCCTCACTGAAACCCCTCAACAGGAATATTGCCAAGTGGATGGATGGTCGTACATGTACACTGGGGGTCTTCACTGTGTCACGTCCAGACAGAGGCACAGTAAAGAAAATCATAAATGGCCATAATAGTCACATAGCAAGGGACGGCGAAAGACACACACACTCTGGCTTGGCTTACTAATGCCCTAGGGTGGATAGCCCAGTATGAACCCATTAACCTATGAAGATACAAATTGTACAGGACACTAAGGATAATCACAAGGCTTACTTAACTGATGGTAGGAACCATGTTGGGAATCCACAGATATGCTCCGAATCACACAGATATAACAAACAACATACCAAACACACACACATATTGCCAACATACAACCTGACAGGTGCAGTGCAAACCCCCCCCCCCCCAGAATGCAAAATATCTATCCCAGCAGACTGCTGGTCCCCTGACATTGCAGATGCTGAGGTAACAGCCATCATCTGCAAAGCAAAACACACAGCAGCAAAAGTATGTGATGGTGCCCTGGGCTGAGGCCAACATGGACTCCAAGAATAATGGAATGCCAAATCACACTACTGCCCAGTGTCAGCCTTACCACAGGATATGTATCCAAAGAGCAGTGTACAACAACAGTGGTCCTTCACAACAAAGGTGTTGCCTGAATGGATACTGCAAACTACCACCCCAGGATCCTGACAAGCTTGGTCTGCACAGCTATGGAAAGGATCAGTATGTACCGCAGACATAAAGCTATCGTGGACCTACTGATACCGGACCCTACACAGTGTGGCTGTTGTAACTGCAGATCCTGCTCCTAAACATGTTTGACCCATTTGAAACAGCCATTAAGGTAATTGATGCGGGCAATGTGGTCCACACAACGTAGCTGGACTGTGCATATGCTTCCAGACAATACTCTACGAGTTCAGTATGGATATGTTCACCAGCTTAAATATATACCCCTATGTCAGTAGAGGGGTTGCAAACCAGACCAAGGACAGAACTGACATGGTCAGACATGCTGCATCCATGTCAGACTACAAAGCAGATATGAGTGGCATCCCACAAGGCTTGTTCCTGGGCCCCCTCCCGTTCCGTATATATGTCCCATAGGTACAGGCCAACATGGAAGGACTGTGACTGAACATGTATGCAGAGGAGTACAAACAGCTCACCATATCCGACCCCCAGCTGACACAAGCAAACCACAAAAGGGCCACCTAGAAACAGACAACTTGAGCCATAGCCATGTCAGCAAGCTAACTGCAGAACTGTGTATAGACAACCACCGTGGATATACAGTAAGTTCCCACAAATTACCACACAGGTGTTAACCCATTACATACCTAACATGTAATGAGAGACCTGGGGACACAAGGTGATAGATATCCTGCACTGGACAAACATGTGGCTGTAGTGTTCGCAGAAACATACCATATACCCACCCAATCATGAAGGTTGTCAGATGTAGATAAGGGGAGGTCACTGTGGCTCTGCAGTCATCCTTCATCAGCGTCACAATTGACTAAATAGCCCCTGTGGGATATACCTCAGCAGACACCTCCATCAACTGTAAAGTCCACAACAGTACCCCACCAGGAGTAGCAAAGAGCATGAACAGAAGCCATGTGTTGCCTGAGTAAACAAACTGCACTGCCATACTGCCCAGCCAGAGGCAAGCTGTGCCTGATGTATGAAGCCATGTCCAAGCTGGAATCAATGAACATGCTGCACCTTGTACAATCTGAATGGCAGTAAGCTATGCACATGAGGGACCTGAACCCCAGCACTGACATACATAGGACAAGCTGTACAGAATGATCCATAACACAGAAGGCACCCCCACTCTTGAGTAAACTCCCAGTACAGGTTAGCCAGAGAGTCACCTATCGACACCCCTCAAGAGGAATCCCGATGAGCGGATGGGAGATGGTAGGTTAACCCTGGGTATCACTGTTATGTCAGAGGTAGACGGAGGCACAGTATACTAACCATGACATATGTCATGGCAAACTCCAGTTACAATGTGTGTCAAAGGACAAACACACCCTGTGACTAGCATCAGAAATGGCCTAAGGAACATCGCTAGTGTTTGCCAATGTCCACCTATGTTGTGGAATACACTACCAATGTTGTACAAGCCTGGTGTAGGTAGTCCATATCTGAACATAATGCAATATGGTCATATGTGCACAACTGGCCCCTACACAGTCTGTTGTGCTCACTATGAAGATGCCAAGCAGTGATAGGACTAAAGCCCAGGATACTGTCCACCACAGTGAAAGTACTGAACCAGTACACTATACGGTACTGCAGTGTTAGGTCATTATGAAAGGATTTTGACAACTGTATGCAAAGTATCCCATGCAATCCCTGCAGGCACAGTATAATCCCTGTTGTGGCATGAAGCAGTTGGCCAGTTAGTACACAACATGACACCCAACACACAACCATAAACGTGAGATATTGTTGAAGTTCACACACACCCAAATATGTGGTGGACTTCAGAGTTCAACATATGGAAAGCTCACACTGGGCATGCTCGCACACTTTGATAAATGAGGCATATGTCAGACAACATGCCATGGAAAGGCTGAACTGGGCATGCTCACACACTTAGGCCATATCTCCGTTTAGCAGTTGGCCACACATATCTGGTATTTGTACGTGTCATTCCAGGAACCAACCAAAACACAGCAATCTGCCCAGTGCACACAGTAAATGACTACAGAGACATAAGTGATATAGTGGATCGCCTTCATATTCAAACATCTTCCACAGATACACAAGTTGTTCATAGGAACAGGGAATGCTATGGCAATAAAGACCTGCAAACAGTATAACAGCACAACAAATATTGTGCATCTGACAATTGAACATATGGGTGTAGAGGTCAATACTAGGCTTGTTGCCCTAGGGAATGACAGCTTAGCCAGAGTGTGCTTGGCATCTGCATCCCCAGTACAGTAGGCTACTGTGCCACTGTAAAGTAGGTCACATAAGGTGACGTGTGAGGCTAGTGAGCTGTGCCTCTGTCAAGCAGGGGCACAGTGGAGATCCCAGGGTTTGAATGTGCTAAGCCACAGCCATGTTGTTGGTGTGTGCTGGAAGAGGGTTGCTGAGGACCTCTAACAGTAAGTGGCCATCAATAACAGACTGAGGGGAGCCCTATCTGCATTGTCTGGATAATTCCACTGTCAACACTATGTTGTGATGATTATGTGGGAATGAAGTGTCATGCCAGAACTGTTCACAGATGTCCTCCCTCTGTGGGCTACAGCTCTGAAAAGTATTAGCTCACTCTGTCTGTTGGATGGCTCATATATGGCTGGTATACACCTGACAGGTATCTTGTTGTGGAGCAGTCATGGGTATGTGTGGGATAGCATGATCAATGTAAACCTTACACATGCTCATAGAATGCAATTGTCAAGGATTATGCGAGTGGCCAGTATAGTCCCCCAGCATGGGTCCTTTGAAGTCGTCCACCCCAGTCTTCACAAGTGTAGAGTCTGCTTGTGATAAATACAGTTTGTGTGCAGTGACAACCTTGCCTGGGGGTGGGGATGGGATATGGATGTCCAGGGAAAGGTGGGTATGGACAGATATCAACAATGGTGGTCTACCTCTGGTGTGGAACAGTGAGTACCCATGTTGCAGATGGACAGGTGCAATATGTATTCCCCAATGTGGCTGTGGTGTGTGGTTCTGCCATAGCACATGGACCCACAAATTGTAGTGGCTGTAGGGTAAAGTGTTAGAGGCCTGAGTAGTTCTCACACACAATATGCCTGTACCTGATGTTAACAACTGGAATGGTGTATGTGAACACCTGCATATCCCGGCACTGTTCCCAGGGAAGCAAAGTGTGTGTCCTGGATGTGGGAGTGGTGTTCTGGACTGGTTGTGTTGTGTGTTACAGGTCCTGTGGTCACGAAGCATGGTATAGAACATAATCTGCCAGTGCGATGTGCATATCTGACCCTGACGTAGGTGGCTGCAAATGCATATATATGCTATCCCCCACCTGACAGGTAGTACTAGATGTACATACCTCTGTAGAAATAAAGATGTCAGCACCCTATAAATACTGCAGGTGCAGACCAGATGCCCAAAAATTCGGTTAGCGTGCTCTGCTAATGCGTCTCCCTCAAGTGTCATAATATAGGTATTTAGGAGTTCGAACCATGCAAATGCTCAGTGTGTGTGTGTGTGTGTGTGTGGGTGAGCAGGGTTGATGTGTGTGCAAGTCTGTGTGAGGGAGATGTCCATTTTGGCAACTGTGAAAGTATTCTACAGGATGCACATTCCCCTATCTAAGCACGGATGATGTCAGCACCCTATAAGTAAAGCAGGAGAAGGGAAACCTCCCAGTAATTCGAATAGCGCGCTCTGCTAATGCGTCTGTCACGAGTCCTTTTGGCAAATACTGCAATACACCAGATGCTGCATATTCCCCCAGTAAACACAGGGGATGTCACCACACTATCAGCACAGCCAAATAGGGCTAGTTGGCCAGTGATGCCAATAGTGCGCTCCGCTACTGGGTCTATTACCATTGTCAGAGTACAGATAGGTATGTTTTGGAAACCCACAACTGCCACGTGAGGTTGTGTGACACATTATGACCTTGTGTGGGTCTTTGTGCATAACAATGCATGCCATTGCCTAAACCAGCAATGGCAATGCACACATGATGTATGTGTGTGACACATACACAAAAATATCTGTGACCTGCAGTAGTTTCCATGTCTGACATGTGCCTTGAGTGGATAAATGGTATTTGCAATGCATAACACTATGACTGTGTCTTACTGTGCAGGGGCCGCACGCGGTATGTGTCTATACAGTGTGGGTGTATATGGTAAAATACCTACAGCAGGGGATACACATCTGGTCTGGGCCATATAGTCTACATGTAGTCGATGTACAGGTGCTGCATGTTCCCACCTGTTGTGGGAGTGGTAACATGTTATTCCACTGCAATTCAGTGACTACATGCTGGGAACCTTTCAACTAGTGTGTTGTAACTACAGTAATGCTCACGCACAATGTTTGGCTGGATGCAGTCCAGCCATATAAAGACAGTTCTTGAGACTGTCATATTGCCAGCGTTGTTATGGAGGATAGGTGGGTTTCCTGTGTATGGGAGGGTTGTGTGTGCCAGGTTATGAACCAGAAGGCAGTCCGACACACTGTTAGCTGCACATGAATAGGCCCTGATGCTTTGTGCTGTGCCAACAACCTGGAGGTGTGTGTATCTGTGGTGCCTTGGGATACCACCCCCCTGTCCATGTGTGTTACATGTGTAGGGGACGACAGGCATGGTATGAGGTATAACCTGGCAGTGAGGTTGTGCATTGGACCTGTCGCAGCAGACTATGTCAGCAATATATGGCACACATACTATACATGATACTCAACTGTAGTGATATACTACTACTCCCATATGTAGCATGTGTGTGTCTCTTGGTGGATACACAAGTACATGGCCAGATATCAGTGCTCAGCCAACACCTGTGCAACAATACGTGCCACATTCCATACAACATAGTAGCATGCCCCATCGGTCAGCACACTGCGACAGGTCCAATGCACAACCTCACTCTGGGGGTTCATACCAAGTTACTGCATGTGGAACACTATCCACTAGTGTGATCTGGACACAAGTTACTCGGCCTGGGTATACATATCCCACCACCACCACCATCAGCACAGTAGACTACTTTGATATGTATGTGATTAGACAGTTATTCACTTGTTAGGACTGAGATGGTATCCATGCAGCCCACTGGGCCAGTGGAAACCACAACCCACACTGCTGACCCCTTTGCGAATGCTTCCCACGGACATCCCAAAGATTGCATGGAACATGCACACACATTTCTAACCCAGACCCTATGCACAAAGGTTAGGCATCCTGTCCCATGGACCCCAGCCAAAGGCAGATTGTATAACAATAGAAGGAGGCTACTGCAGGACAGAGCAGATTCACATTAAGGGAAGGCATCTGTGGTCAGCACTGGTAATAAGCTACGGTCTCTCATAACAACATCCATGGCCTACTCTGGGAGGGAAATGGCCACAAACACTATAGATAACCACAAGGCCTTCTTCAGTTATTTTACACATATGGACCAAATGCCTCAGATATGCTCTGAGTTAATACACACCTACTTAACATTCACCGAACACACAGATATTGGCAACATTCTTGCAGACAGGTTTGGTGCATGTATCCCCCCTCCTTCCCACCCACCAGTTGAAATAGTTATCACAGCTGAATGTAACCTCCCTATCATCTCACATGTCCAGGTGAGGTCCGTCCTCAGCAAAGCAGAACACACAGCATCAATGTGACCTGATGGTATCCCTGGATGTGTGCTACTTGAACTCCAAGAGGACATAAAACCACATATAAGACTGATATTTAACCTTGGCCATACTACAGGATATGTACCTGAACACTGGCATACAGCAACAGTGGTCCCACTCCACTAAGGAGGCACCTCTACTGACCCTGGGAACTACCGCACCATAAGCTTAACCAGCCTGGTCTGCTAAGCTATGGAATGATTCCGTATGGGACGCATATACAGCAATATTGGGTACCTGCAGACACGTGTTCCCGGCCAGTTTGCCTTTGTGATGGGCTGATCTTGCCTTTTGAACCTGGTTGACCTTTGAAAACAGTCACTACAGCCATTGATGAGGGCAACGCAATCCATACAGCCTACCTGAACTTGCCTAAGGCCTTCAACACAGTACTCCACTCAGGCATCATAGACAAGCTCATTAGCTTACATGTTACTACATATGTCACATGATGGGTTGCACACTGGTTGACATACAGAATCCATAATATCGATATTGTAGGAGCCATGTCAGACTCAATGCCAGTCACATGTGGTATCCCACAGGCCTCTGTCCTAGGACCCCTCTTGTTTGGCATTTATTTCTCAGATGTAAAAGCGAACATGTGCGGGTTGTGGATGACAAAGTTCCCAGATGACTTCTAACTAAGCGCCATAGTCGTTACACCAGCTGACACACACATCCTACAGACAGGCCTCACTGCAACAGAAAACTGCTGCCAGGATCATGGCCTAACACTGACTGACATGTAATGTATAGTCATCCCCTTTTGGTGGAACTACGTGCACACAACATATCACATGGACATACCTATAGATACAGACCTGTGACACATATGGAGGGTTCACAGTATGCAGACTATTAACCTGCTACTTTACATTACCAGTGTTTGTTGTAGCTGGTTGTGTTACCGCTACTACTGCTTCCTGCTGCTGCTGGCACGGCTTGCTACTGTCACTGCTGACAGCTTAAACTCAGTGTGTGTACCGTGTGTTGGTGTTTGTGTTTTTTTTTCTCTCTCTCTCTGTCTCTGTCTGTCTCTCTCTCTCTCTCTGTCTGCATCCAGACAGTGCAATGAACGTATTGCATGTGTGGAGTGTGAGTACAGGATGCTTTTGTAGGTATCTGCATAAGTCCATGTGATGGCCTCTGCACCAATTGTAAGCCAGCATTTGCTAATTGCATGCAGCCAGTTGTGTACTGATTGCAGTTCTCACTGTGATTTCAAGACAGTGCTATAAAAGGGTATGTGAGATAGGCATTGCCCTTTCAGATTGTAAGGGCGTAGACCATGCTGGTATGCTGTGGACACTGTTCTGTGAGTGTAAAGGTTAGTATCTCTCTCATGATTCAGGCTGTGTTGTAGATTCACATTTCTCCATTCCTCTCTCCTGTTTCCTGTAGTAAGTGTGTATTTACACTGACACCTACAACTATATATATATATATATATATATATATATATATATATATATTTATATGTAAATATACATACATTTATATATATACATTAACTGACATTATTACCTACTAGCTACCAACTAGCATGGCTGTTTCCGTTCAAACACTACTATTATGGAAATCCACTAGTTTTGACAGTAAGTATAAATGACATGCTTTGTGTACTACACATCCTATATTCCCTTTACATTCATTCCTACTATTACATGATATATTTATTTTAGCACAATGCTCTTGTATAAGAGTTATGGCTTAGTGGTAGGTCATGCAGACTACTGTTTCCTGGGTTCGGGACTGACAGTGGGATTTTATTTTGCTTTTGAACTGACTACAGGACCTGTCAATCAGAGTGACTAAGGCACTTTTAAGCAGTTGTAACCGGGTTAGCGCTGGTTTGCGCAGAGCTCACGCATGCATACTGGCGTTTAGCTCTGCACACACATGCACACACCCGCTTACAACCACTTAACAGTGCTTATTCTGGCTCACACCCGCGCTATTTTCTTTGAAAGAAATGAAAATGGGGAGACAGGAAAGTGGTGAAAAAGGGGTCACAAAGAGGGTAAGACAGTATGGAAACAAGCTTGGGATTTGCAGGAGGGATGTAGGTAAGGCCCATAGCTGCCCATTTCTTCATCAGCAACAGCTGTGCATATGTATGTAATTTGGTGTGACATTTGAAACCTTCCACCCCTGAGAGAGGTGTCAGGACAACAATAATACTTGTTGTACAGCCAATTGTAATTGATAGTTTCCATGTCCAGCAGACATGTGTGCGGAATGGGCAGCTATGTATGGGGCGTAATTTTTTTGTGGGTACAGAGTGCCCTTTTTTTTTTTTTTTTTTTTTCAGGTGAGAGTGGTATGTCAGTTGAAGGAAGTCGGTATAGCTGGGGAGGTAGGTTGGGTAGGTCAACAGACAAGACAAATAAGATGCATACAGGGGCGGTGTATGACACGTGTGGGGGGGGGTTACACAATTGACGGGGATGGATGTTTGGATATCCAAAGCCCATGAGCCCACAGATGGCAACAGTGGAACTGATATCCCCACCCATGGGCAGTTGCCACTGTTCCTTCACTGCCCAGGATGGGGCTGTGCTGGGGGCTGTGTAGGCCGGGCAACAGGCATGCCCATAAGTTGTGCCACTTGTGCCTCAAGCTGGCGTAGGGGCCCAAGAACAGAGTCCCGGATCTCCCTACGCACCACAGTCCGGACGCTACGGAGGGTGAGTGGTGGTTCTCCTCCAGCCACGCTTGCAGAGGGGGGATGAGCCCCATCCCCTGCAGCGCTTCCACCCGCAGGTGGCACAGGGCCACCGGAGGAGGGTCCAGACTGGGCACTAGTGCCAGGTGCACTCGCCAGCTGAGGTGGGAGAGGTGGGTCCACTGGAACCCGCCTTCCCTGTCGTCCTATGTTTTGCATTATGTCATGACAGTTTGGGTTAGTAACATACAATACCATTCACAATTAGTTGTAACAGCATGCATTAGTATTCCCATTAACCAAACACCCAGATATTCACACCATTGAACAGCGAGCATAGCACATGCATAATTTGAACAGCAATACACAGTCCAACAACATGCAGGGTTGATTGATGGCAACAGGCCATCAGGTTTGGATGTATGAACAGGGCAGATGCATCAACGGACATGCAAATATTTATGACCCAACAGGACAAATGTCCAGGGGTGTTAATTGTGATTGCACATACCATTTTCACGTGGAATGGGTTATATGTGGTTATAGGGTGGGGTGAAGAAAATAATATTAACACCTTCGAATACCAATACATATGCTGTACATTTCTAATAGCTGCACATATATACACACTACTGTTCTAACTAAAGTTTCCTATATGATAACTACTTCAATTTGGTGATAGGACTGTTACTGCTACATCAATATACATTTTATTGTTCTTCATACACATTCATATCTGGCTTTGTTCAGCTACATCATCCTGCTACATTTGCTTTATATAGCTATAGACAACTGTGGATGTTTGGTATGTCAGACAATCATACTATCTGCATATTGCAGACTGAGAGCAACATATCCTGATTTTCGGATACACATTCCAGCTGCAGCAACACTTTGAACAGATTTCGCTGTTTGGTTCTGCTTCTCACATTCATTTCATTCTGTACTGACTGCAGTATACTTTATTCAGGGGTTATTACTACTTTATTGGTGGATTCATAACTCTTTCTCACACTCTCTCACTTGTTTTCATTTTACTATTCAGGATGGTACTTACTTCTAGGCTTTATTGACATGTTTTACCTGTAGTTATTACAATCCATTCCAGCAGTCTCACTTCTGTCATGTTTCAGTATTTCAACAGGGGTATATTTCACACATGTGATTTTCTCATCTTCTGCAGCTGTACTTTTCAGCCTGCTGCAGGTTGTGTACTATTATATTACAGGTGGGGCATCTTTATTTCAGACATTTCCATTTTTCTATTTGGATTACAGACTGCAACACACTTTTGTAATCAAGCAATACTTGCAAACACTCTTACACTGTTACTTGCACATTTTATTACTTAGTGACTACATTGCACTCTTTTGCTAACTGTCATACTTTTATATTTCTTTACAGTTACTGGGAGAGGATTACTGACCTGCCTGGTGGTGCAACCGCACCAGCCTATCACCATAGGCTCTGCGGTTCGCAGAACGGACACCTGCAGCTGTAATATAAATGAAGTAATATTGGAATACACATCTCCATAATATCAGCTAGTTTAGTTTCTTACATACGTAATTAAATGTAACTTACTCAGTAGTGGGGCGTTGGGCATTTGCCGGGCCTCCTGGATCCAAAGGTTCAATTGGTCCTGCTTGCATCTCTTCAGGTCCGCATGGTGGTGACGGACCTGCTCACCAGTCCTTGGAATCCCTGTGGCACTGGTGAGATAATGAGCCAACCGGTCCCACGCTTCAGCCCTATATGCTCTCCACAGGACCTGGCCCTGCAAGAGTTGGGCCTCATGATTGTGGACTAGGAGCCAGACCATGTATCTGGACTCCTCAATGCCCCACCTCTGTGCTCAAAAGCAACTACCCTCACCTACTCCTGACATTCTGGCTGCAAGTTAGTTCTACAATCATTTATGCTGTGTATTCCCGCCTATGGGGCTTATATATGCCGTTTTTCCCGCACATATCTGTGATTGGCCATTTTGGAATTGTATCAACTTCACAAAACCTGCTTTGTCATGCTCCACTTTGTATTCATTCCTATATATTTGCTGTTATTGCATCTCTAGGTACTGGGGTCATGGCTTAGTGGTTCCGTACCTTGACTATGGTGCATAGTATTCTGGGTTTGAACCTGGCCACTGCTTTTTATTTTTTATGACTGTCTAGACAGGCTAGGGGGTGTGTCTGTGTAAAGGCAGTTTTGATACAGCTTGCTCAACGTTGCCCGTCAGTTAGCTTGTTGGCATGGTGCGCAACTCCGCGCAAACGGGTTACGCTGGTTTACACTTCATTTGGCTGTCAGCACGCATATTATGCTCAGCTCAGCTAGGGGCACACAGTTTCAGTGTGTTAAACCACAGCTCACCTACGGGCACTCATTTT
The DNA here is from genome assembly GCF_019279795.1 of Protopterus annectens. NCBI lineage: Eukaryota > Metazoa > Chordata > Ceratodontiformes > Protopteridae > Protopterus > Protopterus annectens. The sequence continues at coordinate 583,300,323 of NC_056744.1, read as the reverse complement.
GTACCTGTTGAACCATTGCTCACCTACAGGCAGATGCACTCACCTTGTTAAATTGTAGCTCAGCTATAGGCACATCTCACATTTTTTATTGTTTTGTTATCTCACATTTCTTCAAAATAAATGGACTATTTCATTACATTTTACATAAACTATGATTTTATATGTGTACATATTTGTCAGGGACTTGTTTCGTGCTTATTTTACTAAAAATAAAAATTGATGTTGTGGGGGCTTGAACCATGAATGCCTGCTCTTCAGCCGGCGTCTCTACCGCTACGCCATTGCTTCTTGGCTTTCTTTGCATATTTAGTTCTTATATCCTTTTCCACTGACTGCTAACTGTGGCTAAGCGACGGGCACTCCCGCGCAAACGAGCGCACTCACGGGCAAACATCTTTACAATTTAAAAAAAATATATAACATGTTCATTTATATATTTTATGTTCATAGTCTGTGGTGGCATGTGTTGTGTTGTGTTTATTCACATTTCCATGGCCTTTGTCGTGAGTGTTTACTTTGGGCAATTTTACTCTTCTGGGGGCGTGTCCGCTTGCAGGGCTCGGCCTACGGACACGCCCCCTACTGTCTTCCACGGACCGTGTTAGCCTTAGGTGTGATTCAGCATGCCCTCATGCATATGCATGACATGCTGACGTCACACCATTTAACTGCAGCCTCCGTGTAAGCCATGTATCTCTTACACGGAGGCTTCGTGAATCCTGCCCTAAATGTTCAACATTCGGATGTTTGAACATAAAAAAAAAAAAAAAAAAGAAAGAAAACACAGAAGAAAAACACTTTAACAGTGTAGGCAGGGGCCCCCATGCCCCCCTACTTAAATGCACCAACTCCGAGACCGCACTTCAGTGCAGAAAAGGGAAATTTTCCCTATCTGCACCATATGGTGCCATTGAAAGTCTATCTTCGTGCACTCAAAAGTTCAAATGTTTGGTCTCGACCATGTAACATTCTAAATTTTGAGCATTCGAAGATTTGACAGGTACCCGGTTATGCAAGGTGCTCTGCATAAGGCAAGTTTGTTACACCATGTACTCTTTTTGTAAGGAACCTCTGAGGTCACTATAGTTTCTGCATATTCCCTGTCAGTTACATATCAAAGGGAGTATTGTACTCTATGATTGGACTGATAAGGACAGAGTACACTGGAATAATGACCTCTTTGGACTTAGATGCCATTGCTTACTTATAAGTTGTGCAACATAATATGATTTTTTCACCACTGTGGCTATGTGGTTTTCAAAGGTAAGGCTAGTATCTACATGTGCACCCAGATCTCTGACCACTGGATCAACTCTTAGGGGTGTGCTATCAACATGGTAATTAGATGGGATGGTTGGCTTCCCAAAGGGTACAATTATACATTTCTTAGCGTTGAGTTTAAGACCATTGCTTTGGCATCATTTGTTATTCAAAGATAGGCATTTGCTTCAACTTCAGAGAAAGAGATGCCAAATAAACACAGGCCAAGAAATGAGCCATGGGGGACTCTGCTATTGACTGCCTGCTTGGTGGAGATGGCATTCCCTATTTTGACCTTCTGGGTCTTATCAGTGAGCCAGATGGCTATGCAGTGGGCAATAAAAGGGTTTATATATAATTTAGTGAGCTAGTCTATAATGCCTGAGTGGAGTATTGTATCAAAATTCTTTGCCAGGTAAAGGTAAGCTGTGGGCACATTCTTGCCCCCATCTATTGCTTTGGTGACCATCTCAAAGAAGACCTCCAGATTTACTATTAAGGAACATATCTGTTTATCCATTGACCATGCCATATTATTAAGCCCATATTACAAGCATATTTAAGGAAATATTATATAGAACATCTGTAGTCAGAAATATTCAACAATAAATCCCACATTTATGCTCAATTACCCTGGATAAGAGATTAAGCATTTGACTGAAACTGAATTATGGTAAAAAGCTGTCAGTGACAGATGCAGAAAACTCATTGCAGGATCAGAGAAGATAAATATAATTGAAATACCCAAATGTCAGAGATTCCAAAAGATTGTCAGATTGTGCTTTTCTAGGGAAGGGGTCTACTTACTCTGAACCTAAGTCTAACATTTTTTCTGAGAGAAATTTCTGAAGAGGAGCAAATCATAAATGGCTCCTCTGATAGGGAAGGACCATGGTCAGCCACATGCATTACTGCCTATGGTTAGTGTTCCACCTTCACTCGTAGATTTATAGGAGACCTGTCAATTAGAGGAACAGGCCCAAGCTAATCAGGCTTTGATAACTGTTGCTTCTTGAACATAAAATAGGAAATACAGAGGTATAGTAAAAGAATATACTTTTGCAGGTGATAGTTTTTGTAAGCATTAAAGTTGTAGAATTGCTACTTTGCAATATGCAGGCATACCAGGGTTTTCAATGGCTTTCTTTTCGCTGGAATTTGCATTCAGTTGTTTTTGCACATGTACACTACACCAGTGAGGGTTTGTTGAGTGGTGGCCTCTGCTTTTAGAGTGATCCCTGCAATGTTATACATAGCAGAATCCTCAGAGGTCCAGAATTTTTTTTTATCCACATCATACATGTATGTCATGGGCTTTTGCCTAGGATTAGAAGGGTGCAATAAGGCAGTCAACTGAGTCCTGTAGGATCTCTGATACTGCAGGAAAATTCTGGGAACATTCTTAAGAGTATGCAGTTCAAAGATCACAAACTCCTCTCTGTCCAGAAATCTATGAAATCTGCTGGGCTTGATCTGTACTTGTACCATGTTGCTAAAGCCTGGAACTCCTCATCTGTATCCATCAGGTTAATACCCTCCCTCCAGTCCATTAAAACCATTCTGAAAGACTTCCTGCCAAGAATCTGTCCTAAATATGTACAAGTATCTATTCATATCTTATATTTCCTTACTCTCATTTCTTCAGTTGCTTTTTTATTTCAATCAATTTTTCTCCCCTGATTGTCATTCTAAATAAGCCACAACCCTGTTTTTTTTCTGTCACTTCATATTGTACTTATTATTTGAAATATATTAACTTACCTTTTATTTCTCTATAAATTGACCACGATTTCTCGAAATATTAAACCATTGTCATATAAGTTGTATCTATTTTTAACCAATGTTTTCACATTATTTGTTATTTGGTACAATTATTTAAACCGTAGATGTTTTTTGTATTATTTTTGAAGACTGTAAAATTATTTTTCTTAAAATGTTTTTGTAATATTTCAAAGCTTTTCTACCCTGGCCACCACTGAAAATGGACACCTACCCAGTCAGACTTTCCCAGCAATCAAATGTCAATAATAAATAAACAAACAAATAAATGTTTTTAAAACATAGTAATAAGCAGTCTTAGTTAGTTCAGCTTTCATTTCACCTTTATATGTCTATGTCAAAGAAACTCAGGGCTGCATTCCTTAAAGCTCAACACGAAACCTGCGGACAACTTTGTAATATGCTAATATATGACACGAAACTCAGAATACCTCAACACATAATGGAATACTGCAGTTCCAATGACACACTATAGAAATGCACAGGTAATCTATAAGTATAAGAAACAGGTGTCCAATAACAATTTACATTACCAAACAAATGGAAAGATATCGCAAAGCAAAAATCCTGATAGTTGTTTAGAAACATAACAAAATTTGAACACTAACTTTATAGACAACTATGGAATGTTACTGACTCTGTACTGATAGCCCCAAAAATGCACACACACATTAAAAAGTCCAAGTATCCCAAACTAATCTGTATGGCAATCGTAATACAAAATTTCAGGAGTACACTCAGAAATGTATTAAACAATAATGGATATGTCTGTATTCCATCTACTAACTTATAATGCATGCTCCAAAGCTACAGGGCTACTTGTAGTTCATATATGAGTATATTCACATCACTCATTATAATAAAATCAGAGACAACTATGGGTATCTACATAATACATGTATCATTAAAAAATATTGACTTGAATTTACAGATTCTGATGGAATCCATAAATTTCTTAATAAAAAAAATTAAAGGCAAAGGGCATTCATGACCACTTCACCATAGCTAACAGTTGTTAACAATGGGTTTGTGAAATGTGTGGGGAACACAGGTAATGTACACACCCAAGAAAAGTGGGAGATGTAAAAGAAGATGTGGGGTATGGATGAAGAAGAGGAGCAAACAATAGGAATGTTGGAATAGGAAAATCTGATGGAAAGTTAGAGGGGCATGGACAATATTTTGTTGATGGGAATAGGCACCATTTTTTATTTTTTTAAGGAATTGAAGGAAAGTTAAAAATAGCGAGAGAGGAGGTGAAGGTAAGCACAGCAAGGTATACCCACCAAATTGACAGCACAACACAAGACAGACAAAGGCTGGAAAAAACAGTATGGACAGGATAGTTACACAGAGGGCACACTGCATTACACAGGCAACGGAAAGTGTCAAACAGGGTGGGGATCCATACCAGCCATGGTGAAATGCAGAAAATAAAATCTGCCTGTGCACTGTCACATTAGCACATGTTGCATAATGTGTGACAGTCATACCTGGATGTGTATGACTGATGTTAAATGCGAGTTCCAGGGTAATATAGTAGGATCACAGTACACATTGGATAAGTATACATATATATAATTAGTCCATCAGCAGTGCAGGTGTTAGCCGAACCACATCACAGATGAGCAAGTGCAGATCAAGAAATGGTATATATATCTCCAAAGAACAGAAACAAACCTACTACCATGCATGTGAAAGGCAAACAACTAAGCACAACAGGCATAACATCTGACAATCTTCTGAGACTGGCGGCATGTTGTTTGGCTGAACACACATCAACATGAGGATTGCAACTAAAAACAATGTGATATGTTCAATCAGAACAACTGTACACATATCAGAATTTGATGTATCAATTAATAGTAGTATTGCATGTGTACAACTGTATGCATTCTCTTCCAAAGCAATCAGAAATATGCAGGCTTATAAACTAAATATTTTTAAACATGATTGTTGATTATGAACTGCCACTATCAAATGGGTGCCCACTCAAGTGTTAGCCAGCCGAGGCTATAGCAGGGTTTTTTGTGTTTTTTTAAAAAAGGGTTGGAGACAGAAACAATACTACTGTTGAACTGCAAGGCATGCTCATTGTGACTTGCTTCTATCAAACTGGTACCCGCGCAAGTTTTCGTCGATCTAGGCTATAGCAATATTTTTACATACACACACATGTCCTGTGAGGCAGAAGACAATGACATACTGTCTGCTAACAGCTGTGTTAACACCATCACTGCAGACTCCCACTCACTCTTTGAATAGGCAGGCTTTGCACAACAGGTCAAACATCAGAAAACACAGCCAGACATACAAACGTGGTTATGCATCATAAGCAACAGTCACAGTACTTATACTTGTATGTAAAACTATCACCTTTCAACCTGTGTGTCAGATACACGCAACAAACTGTCCATTATGTTAATGGATGTATTTCTAAAACAATGTGAACAGACAATATGGATCAAAAAATACAAAATACATCAACACTGCAAGTTTTATACACAGTTGTAACAGCTACTATTTGCTGATTTCTCTTACCTTACTGATGCATGACAGGTTTTCCTGCATTCTAATCAATGTACATATATTTTTGAAAATTGCAGGCCTGAAAACTGTGGAGTATGCATCTCATGTCATAATATATATGAAATATTCAGCATACCTCTCTCCCTCCGCTGTTCTTCAAGCCTGTGCATCTGCTTGATGTGCATCACTCTGTTCTAAATGTGGTCTTCATTGTCTGAAATAAAAAAAATAAAATATTTAAAAATTATTAATTAAATAACAAGGATAAACATTTCACAACACACTTTGTGGACTGTTATTCTGAAGAAGCTTTGCTTAGCACAATACTCAGTTGACATTGTAACATTCAGGTGTTAACATCTTTGAGCATAGATTAGAGGATAAGATATTCAAACCTGTAGGAAAAACTTACATCCACACACTAAACCGGAGACCTATCTGTCTATTTAACACATCTGAACTGTGGAAGCATGTTTACCAGACAGTGAAAAGAGTTAATGTTATGACATCATCCTGATGGGGGACATTATACTAAGAATGATCTTGGCTTAGGATTGCAAACTATGAACATGTGCTGATCATGTAGCTAAACTGTTTTTAATTTACATTCATGTCAGCACTGTATTCAGGGAAGTTAACAGTAGCTGATAATCCATTCCTCATACAGTGTGACAGTGTCTTGTAGCATCCAGCTTGTGTAAACACTAGTTAAATACATATATCTTCCCTGCCCTTCACTGCAGTTGTTAGTGGGCCCATCACAGTCCCTCAAAATTACAGTTTGGGTCTGTTGTACAATTGACTTCAGTATGTCATGATAAAACAGTGTTTCACAGCATTTTAAACAGAATGTAATATTAACCTCAGATATATAACGGGATTTATCAAGATGTTCTGGCACCACTGTTAAATAGCTGATGTTAACGGAATGTTACTGATTAAGGATGCATCAGCAGTAATTCGATGAATAACTAAGCTATTCATAACAATTCTCAAATTATGCATTAATATCAATAAGTGTAAAATGCTTTGCTAAAAGAATGCTATGGGCATATGACCAGTATAACAGTTTAAGATATGCGTGTGTTCTTTTCAAGGCTTGAATGCACAGCACACATGAGATTCTGGTCTGTGTCCTCATAAGCTGAGTTAACATTCAGCACATGCTACTTATCAACAACAGGCAGTGCTCTTTAAACACTGTTATTCAACAACTGATGTTATTAGGCCGTTATGGATTATGGCATTATTCCTAGAAAAACTAGTTCAGTGAATCATTACTATGCATTACATAAAATATAATATAAACTATCACAATATACTTTTTAAAAAATGTTATGGGTGAATTTAACTAGTGTACCATGTTTCTCTATATGGCTTTGAACCCACAACACTTCAATATGTAGACATACTGGCCATTTGTTTTATAGGTCAAACCAAATTATACTAGCCTTTTATTGTAGACAACAGGCACTGCTGTTGTTTATTAGAAATCTTGTGATGAATAGCAGAATATGGAAAATGCATACAATTTTTACACGTCTCATAGTGAAGACATAACAGCTATCAACACATACGTAACAAAATATGTTAAACCAATGCCACTGGTATCAATTTGTACATTAGTTAAAAATGTCTGTGTACTTCTGTAGGAAGAATAGCTTGTAACAGTCCAATAGGTGATCCAGTGACACTATAATGGAAAGCTATGAAATGCGCAGTCATCTGTGGCTTAGGTGATATAGGCATCAGTGATGTACAAGGACAGTGGCTATGTGAAATTATGTAGAAGTAGTAAAAAATATGCACATCTTCAAAGGACACAGTTATGGTTATTATTTAATTATTTTCTAAAAAACAACATGGAAATTGAATCCACAGTCAAGAAGACAGTAGTTACAAAGTCCACTGAACTATCCATGCAAACTAATTCCCACAGCAGCTAAAACACATTTATAAAAAATGTATATGACGTATATGGGTCAAATAAATATCTGTAAAATCCATAGGAATACTAAAGAATACATAGAATATTAGTACTTGTTTGGGGTCTGTGAGCTGCCTCCATGCCAAATTCACCCTCCTTCGAAGTTCACCTGTGTCCCTCCAATGCAGGTCATCATAGCGGTGACAAACCTGCAATCCAGTGCGGAAGATCCCCATCCTCCATCAGTGCTCCCTCATGATCTAGTTCCACACATAGATCATAGTGAAGTTCTTAGGCCTGGCTTTCATTCTCTGCAACAATCCAGCGTAAACCATCAACATCTGTGTCGTCTTCTCCTTCGTCCAGTTTTGTGCATGGACAAGTCGAGCCTTCTCAAAGTCGCTATCACAATTTGCAGTTCTTTCATATCTAAAAAATAGAAACACAAAGAAATGTTCACTGAGATACCATTCAGTAAAGAGGTAGCAATGGTATGATCAGTAAATGTATCAAAATCAACATTTGAAAGCAGCATTGATGTCATGTTCTAAGATTATTGGAAGATAATGATCACATGCCACACATGGTACCATTTATCAATGCCTATTAGGTATTTATGTGGAACACCTGTTTTTTTTTTCGGTGCATAATGGCATTTTACATGGATGTGCATGAATGGCATTCAAAAAAACTTGCATTTTAATTAATCATATTAATTATGTATAGCACAAATGGGGTTTACTTCAGTAGACTGACCGCTCACTTACCCAACACCCAGTTGCTGGAGATGACAAGACCAACACCTTCAAAAGACCAGCATCCGGAAGACTGACGTTTCACGCAAGGTAAGTAACCGCTTGGCCATCCTGTTGAACTTTGCCCCTTACCCCCGCAGTAGTGCATTTTTGGAGTTGGTATATTTAGTTAGGGGGTGTGGGGGGGAGCCCCAAAACATAGGTAGGTGTGATGGGTGAAACCCCCCCCCCCACATCAGTGGGCTTAGTTTTTCTTACTTTAGTTAATTTAATTGGGATAGCCAAGCATTTACTTAACGCGTGTGAAACGTCGGTCTTTTGCTTCTGTGAGTCTGAGTGTGAGGTACATTGGCAAATAGTGGAATGGGAACTGGTGGAATTTCTGCAGTGGTAATTAGTACATCTGTTATTAAAGTTAATCATTTCAAAAAGTACATGTTTAAAGTCATATTTAATCCAAAACGTGGATTAACAGAAGTTTTACAGGAGCTGTCATAAAGTTCCTAGAGAGATGTTGTCTTGAAATTTATGCATACAAGTGTTGCTCTTCTAAATTGTTTACTTCAGTTCCATATGCAATTGTACAGACAAATTTCCAGTGCAAATGGTAACAGTATATGGATGAGGATTTACTGATCATCCACAATTCTTATTGGTGATTCATTGCACTCTGTGGTCTAAATACAGAAACCTACTGATTACCACAGAATCTGTAAGTAGTATGTAAGGTTGATGTAACAGATATTTATTAAATCATTTATTTATTTTACATATGTTGACCGGGATAGTCTGACTGGATACATGTCCATTTTCAGTGGAGACCCAGGGAGAAAAGCTCCAAGATAATAATACACATTGAACATTTAGTAAATGCTAGTTTCAAGCAGATTACAATCATAAGCAATACCAGCATTTAGCACATATAGTACTTATTATAAAACACTTTACAAAACATAACATTATTTTCAAAGTTAAACATACATAACATTACATTCAGGTTTAAGACACACTGAGCAGCAGTTATACAATTGACCCTTCCTGAAATGGAGTGGTAGAAAAAAGTTAGATGTAGTTGAAGGTAAGGTACCTAAGAAATAGAGAGGTCACCAGTCGGGGTTAGTGCAAGGACATAACCAATGAGTTTTGAAGTATTTCTTAAGTTTGTTTTTGAATGGAGTTAGTGAGGGTTCTAGGTTCAAGTCATCTGGGAGTCTGTTCCATATTTTTCCAACAGAGTTGGCAAACAGAGAGTCCCCAGCTGAGTAGTTGGATTTGTATGTTTGAACTAGGAGTCTAGTGGATGATTGCAGTGGCCAGGTGCTGGTGTAGGGGCTGATAATATTTTTTAGTGCAGGTGTATTTTCTGGTTGGTAAAGGACTTTATGTGCCACTATTAGCTGGTTGAACTGCAGTAGGCTTGGCAGTTCAAGCCATCTTAGGCAATTTAGGTTGTGACAGTGGTGTGTCCAGTAGGCTGTGCCAGTAGCAAATCTGGCAATGTGGTTGTAGCAGGATGATAGTTTATTAAGATCTGTTTTGTTTAAGTTGGAGAATACAGGTGAGGCATAGAGAAGAGTTGACAGAAGATGGGAACGGGCAATTGCAGTTCTAGCAAGTGGGGTAAGGAAAGGTTTGATTCTGTAAAGAGAGTCAAGTTTTTTATTAATAATTTTGATAGTTTGATTGATATGCGCATCAAACTTCAGGTTGTTATCAACTATGATACCCAGTAGTTTAGTTTGGGCTTCTGGGGAGATGATAGTACCATTGTTAGCAGTTATGTTGAAGGCTGGCAGGGGGGGTCCTGCATGTGGGGAAGAAAAGGAGCAACTTAGTTTTGTTGGGGTTTAAGATAAGTTGTTGATTGGAGAGCCAATTTTCCACTGTATTAAAGGTAATTTGGGTTAATGTGAATAAAGTAGCTGGTGAGGTGTTAGAACAAATCAAGGTGGAGTCATCCATATATTGAATGCAGGTAGCATCTGGGATGACTGAATGAAGGTTGTTGTTAAATATGGAGAAAAGAAGGGGTCCTAGTATTGAGCCCTGGGGGACTCTTAATGTGATGGGTAGGTGAGATGATAGCTTGTCCTGCCATAGGACTGCCTGTTGCCTGCCCTCCAGGTAGGATTGAAACCATTGGAGTGCATGGTTGTTTAAGGAGAAGGCCTTCAAGGTATTTATAAGCATGTTGTGGTCAACCATGTCAAAAGTCTTGGATAGATCTAGAAAGAGTGCTGAGGTTAGTTTTTTATTATTGCGGTTGTGGTTAATGATGTTAGAGAAAGAGAGGATGGCAGGAGTAGTACTGTGGTGTGGCTTAACACCATGCTGAAAGTTGGACAACAACTTGTTCTGTGTGAGGTAGTGCATGAGCTGTATGTGTACACACTTCTCCATAATTTTAGCTAGAGGTGACAGAATAGCTATGGGTCTAACGTTTGACAGTTCAGTGGAACTGCCTCCTTTATGGAGAGGTATGACATGGGAGATTTTCCATATAGTGGGTACAGTAGCTTCAGATATAGCTTTGTTGATCAAGATAGAGATGGTGTATGCTATGGTGTCAGCAGCCTTTTGCAGATAGTCTGCTGGGAGGAGGTCGGCAGCCAGGGTGGTGTGTCTTAGTTTCTTAAGTAGGGTATGAATAAGTTTAGTAGGAACAGGTTGGAAGGTAAAGTATGTTTGGGTACTGGGTGTGGCTACATTATAATTAGAGCCACTGGGAGAAAGTTGACTGCCTAGAGACTGGATAGTCTCTGTGAAGAAGCTGTTGGAAGTTATTAGCAATGTTTACTGGGGATTTTTATTGGGAAGCTGAGAGGGGTGGAGAGGCGGTTTGGCCTGGTTGGAGTAGTTTGTTTATTCCTGCCCAGAACATTTGAGGCTTGTTTTGGTGTTCTTGCAGTAGATGGTAGCAGTGGTTCTTTTTGTCTAAAATTATGAATTTTTTGGTGTCATTCTTAGCTGTCTGAAACTTAGTTGATCAAGTGGGGCTTTTGTTTTTTGGTAGGTGGCCCATGCTTTCTTTCTGAGTGAAATTTTGGTTTTGTTATCTTTAGAAAGCCATGGTGCAATATTAACTTTGGTTCTAATAGAGCGGGTGGGAGCATGGGAGTTAAGAATAGCAAGGAATTTGGTGTTAAATTATGCTACTGCTTCATCTAGGGGGAGAATTTTTAGTACTGACCAGTTGCATGTCTTAAGTTCATTTTGAAACTTGGTGAGAATAAAATTCTTGTTGTTTCTTAATGTTCTATAGGTGGGTTGGTAGGAGCAGTCTACTTTGAGCTTGATTACATAGGTGAGACAGTGGTCACTTAGGTCATCAGGCAAAGTGCCTGATTTACAAGACTGAAGATGGGTATTGACGATTATCCAGTCTAGGGTACTTTCCTTGTTATTGGGTTTTCCTGTCCTGGAGGAGGAGGCTATGATTTGAGTAAATCCATAGAGGTTTATGTGGGCTGTGGGGGTTTCACAAGAGCAAGTGTTCCAGTCAATGTTGAAATCCCCAAGAACAATTGTTTCTTAGGGGTGGTTATTGGATAACCAATATAAGAAGTCTTCTGTGTTCCTCCCTGGGGGAATGCAGACACAGACAATGTTTATATTTTTGTTTTTGTTAATTTTAGTTTTGAGATAAGAATTTCAGCATTATTGAACTGGGGTGGTTGTTGGATGTCTATGCTGAAAGATAGGGTAGACTTGTAAAGTATGACTACCCCACCACTCTTTCTGGTGGTACGGTCCAATCGAAACATACTATACCCTGGTGGCAGAATCTCATGGTCCTTGGTGGCAGGCTTCAGCCACATTTCTGTTAGGCATACTATATCTGGGGAATGAACAGCCAAGAGGGCATGCAGGTGCTGAGTTTTGTTATTTATGCTCCAAATGTTTAGATGGCAGGCCAGCAGTGAGCTAGGAGGTCTATTGTTGGAGCTATGGTGGTAGGGGTTATAGTAGGGGGATTAGGGCCAACAGGTGGGGATGGACCAGGGTTTAGGTGGATGTCACTATCCTTTGGGAGGTGGCAGTGTATCTTAAGTATGAGTTTTAAGATTTTGAATAAAGTTTTGTAATAGTGTCTAGTTTTATGACTAATGTAACTAGGTCTAGTAAGATTGTAGTATTTAGGGGTTAAGGAGGTAAGCATGAGGGGAGTGAGTAAGGGTGCATTATCTGTTGTAGATGGGATGGATGTTTGGAATTTAGGGTAGTGGAATCCTGGGTGATCCTGATATTCGTAGATGGTTAGAAGATATGGGATGAGTAAAAGGGGTAGAAGTAGAGTTAATAAGACTATTTTGGGTGATAGCATACCTACTGAATTGGACTTGAAACTTAGGCAAAAGGAATAGTAGAGTTGTAGGACTGGTGGTATCAGTTTGTAGGTGGTGCTGTTGAGTAACAAGTTGTTACTGATTGGTTTAAAAAAGTGGGGTATGGTCTAGTACCAATAAATGTAGCAGCACGAGGGATGGGAGGAATTTAGGGGTAGGTTGGGGTGCAAAGCAAGCCGGAGTAAAGTAAGGGCAAGCAGAGCAGGGATGAGCCAATGCCTGTACTAAGTTGTAGCAGTTTAACCGGTATGAGGAAAGAGGGGGGGGTGGGGGAAGAGAAGGCAGTAGGAGTGGTTAGAGGAATACCTTGACTCCTAAAACAGTGTTATACCATATTGTGTTACTGTTTCAAATATTTCTTCAGTGATCCTTGATAACAAAGGTGTTATCAGTACTGTGTCAGTTTACTATGGGTCTGTACTACCTACATTTCCAAAGGTATTCCACCACTTTCTACAAGTTGTTTAATTGTTAAGTAATTTAGTACTGTAATTTAAAATGCAACCAGACTGTTGTGGCATGATGCTGCTGTCCTTAGAACTGCATTCAACATACATATAATGTCAGGGGGTTCTAATCCCAGTCATGAAGTGTAAAAGAGTTATGTGTTTTGACATCTATCGTATGACACCATTGTTGATACTTTTCACGTCATGTCAGTATTTCAAACAGGTAGTGTTATACAGATGCTTGCATTGCACTGGAATGCATTCTGTTTATCTTGACATATGCTGTTTATTGAGGCAATTGCATAGACATACTTATCCATAAGTCTTATTATGTGCATATCAATGTTTTCCAGATTACCCACATCCTAGGGTTGACATCTTTTCTCCCCAGGAAAATGACATCATCATTAATGCTCTCCATCAACATGGAAGGAGAGTCCTACGCCATTCAGGCGATACTGCATGGAGAAATGAAATATGGATGGACCTTACCAACATGATCAATGCCTTTGTAGGCCACCATCAATCCTGTGAGGCCTTTAGATATCGCTGCTTGGACATTATTCTTTATGCAGCCCACAAAGTCACATGTTATGAGAGGTCAAGGGATGCCACCAGTGGTGGACCACCACTGACCTTCCCCTGATGACATCACAATTTTTTTGGCCTTACTGCATAGAGAAAGAGGGGAGTGATGAATCCCAGGTGGTAGGATTGAAGAGAGGGTTCCAGGACGGACATGTATGTATCCATGTTCAGTACTTGGATGAGTGTTTTGAGACTCACTGCATATTGCTTAAGCATGCACATTCATGTATTCCCATGTTTGATTTAAAGCAGCAGAGTTGAGCTGTCAACAAGCTTCCAAACAAAGTAAGGATGATGAACATAAGTACGATTACATGTTTTGGTAGATCTGAGTTACACACAGAACAGTACAAAATGCAGTGGTAATGTTTATTGCATTAATATTCACAGGCCCATCTACTTCAGGCCTACAGCAGGAAACAGCAGGTGAGTGTCTCTGTACTGTTTCTGTGCACACTACCTTGTTAGTTCCCACACCTCATGTAATGACACTGCTATTTATGTTGTTGTTTCTATGACTTTGAACTCTACAGGTACATCCAGTGGAGGGGCAAGCAATGCACTATCAAGTGAAGAAAGACCAGATATGTTACAGTGGCATAGTCAGAGCTTTCAACAATGTGTAGCACATATGATGACTGACGCTTTTGTCAATATTTGTCAATACAGGCCCTTCGGGTGTACACTTGCAACATGCATCATGTGAGTATTTGCTGTATATTACTGTGTTGTATATGTGATGCTGTCAGTATTAGGTTTGATAACTACATGACTGTACTGCCTTTCTCTTTACTTTCCCACTGCAGAATCCACAGTACAAACCACAATATCTACACAACAGGCATCCTCAAGTATAAATACAACATACAAATGGTATGTGTATGTCACACATTCATTATTTTTTGATGGTGTTCACTTGGTACAAGTTATGAATGATGTGATCCGTAATGTCTTTTTCCCTATATTAATTGAAGCTCAATACAGTGGATCAACAACAACATCCCATGAGTGTTTGCAAGGTGTGTTTCTATTTTTATGTATCACATATGTCATGTATGCTGGCCATGTTAATAGATTATGTAGTTATGGTAGGTCAATTCTGTGAAACATACATACCTTAGACTGCAAGTGAAGTCAGTATTATTTTTAGCATTGCAGTGAAATATATATGACAGTTGTGCTGTATATTTATCATGTGCTGTTGGTACATTCTCCTGATCTCTGTCTTTGTATCTTGTAGTACATCAACTGTCTTTAACATCCAACAGCCCATCCAGGGACATGATGTTGTTCATGATGTATATTAGCATGATATATGGGCCCTGGCACAGAGGACATTGAGTTGTTTGGAGAGTTTATCCATGAATTTGACATGAATGTTGCACCAGATGTATCCTCAGGAGTGGAGGACAAGTTGTCAATGGATTCAGAGGATGATGACACAATGGATGTTGAACTGGGTTAGGCCATTGATCTACTCACCACAGATGAGAGCACTGCTGCTGATGGATCCACACAACAGCCAGACACAGGGCATCACCCTATAAGTAGGCGAGCAGATTCTGGACATGGCCAAGTATCAGAGGACGTGCACCTCCTGTTGCAGGAAAATGAACAGGCACAGCTAAGCCATCATTTAGAAATTTATGCATGTGCCCGTGCCACATCTTGTGTGGTGCATGAGATATGTGTCATGTATGTAGAATAAGAGCACAAACATGGTGAGATTGTGGCTGCATTAGCTACTCAGAATGAGAGTTTTCTAGCTGTGGCATGGTCAGTGTAATACCTGTCCTCTACAGTAATACAGCAGTTACTTACTACAAACAGGATTCTGCATGCCATGACTATGCACGAAAGATTGCAACCTGTGAGAGGAAAGTCACCTATCCACAGAACCACCATTGGCCATTAGGAATTCCTGTCTGTGGTCCAACCTACATAGATATCAACTGCTGGCACATCTGCTGAAGTCCCGCCAGTCACAAGGCTTTCAACTCAAAGTCATGCTCTTTCATTTGAACATGGTGTTGTAGCCTCATCCATCTCATCTTGGGTTAACCAGAGCAGAATGTGTCTGTAAGTGGTTGTGACAGGGCGACCCATGGTGTGAGATGTCAATGGGGTTGATCAAGACTGAATTAGTGTGTCCAACAATGTAGTACACATAACTGAATCATACTATTTCAATATCACTGTACTGTAATATGTGTTTCTGAAATACAAATGTCTGCATGATGCTGTGTGTAATTTCTCATTTTTCATGTTATACTATTGCACAGATATGTAAATGTAGCACTGATGTGTGTCCCTTATTATTGAACATACAGTCATAAAGCACAATGAGTGAGTGTACATACCTGTGTCAGGTGTGCCCTGAGCTGATGCTTTTATTTTGCCACATTTGCATGTTCATGCTGGAATATGTTAGGCTCATGTTTTGTGTGATGCTCAGTGAGTACATCTAGTGGGTACTTGCCATTAGATGCAATGTGTGTTGATGTTGTGGGGCAAGACCTGGACATCATTGTTCAGTCTGTGTACTCATGTACATGTAGCTTGTCATGACTCAAATGGCTAGGTCAGAAGCTGCTATGTAGCCTGGGCCTGCACTTGTGGTCGCACCCTATGTTGCCTATGCCTGTGACTCCTGTCCTCTATGTCCTCCTACTCCTCCTCCGATAGCTGGGGATGTCCTCTTCAGATATTTGTGTTTCGTGTGATAGTTCACCCACAGCTGCAGCTGGAAGGCCACCATATGTTAGGGTTAGCATGTTATGGAGTATAGCATACACCATTATCATCTGTGCTGCCTTCTAAGGTTTGTATTGCAGTGGCTCCCCTAATGTGTCCAGATATTTGAACCTAGCTTTCAATGCACCAAACACACTTTCTATAGTATTTCTGGTTATGGTGTGTGCTGTAGTGTAGGCCTCCTGTGCAGGGTTGGGTGGGTCACATTATGAGGTCATTAGCGACGGCTCAAGCGGATAACCACAGTCACCTACTGGGGGAGTAAAAACACTTTTGTTCAGACTGGATATTGTTGACAGGGGATCCTTAAATTACTTCCTAGCTGTGTTCCTGTAATTACCCAGAAGCAATCTCTCCAAAATGTCACCATGGTGAACTGCAGCCCTTTGTCCACTTTCACTCCAAATGGCAGCATCATAGACCCTTCCAGGCTGTGTTGCTATGATATTTGTTATGCTGCTATCTGCTGCACATAACTTGGCAGTTGATGGCTTGCCATCCCTTTTTGTTTATATATCAGTCTGCTTCTGGATGTACTGGTGTGCTGATAGGTAATTGTGTGCAATCTGTTGCACTGAGTACCTGGAGTAATTTTGAGATGTTGCAGACTGGTGCATTATCAGTTCTCGTCTCCATGGATATAGATGAGAGTTGTAGGAAGTCACCCACCTTGTAGGGCACTGCATCCAGGAATTTTGTCAGGATACAGCTGGCAGTGTCTGTGATACTCCCACAGCATCCCCCACATGTCTCTGGAATGTCCCAGATGCAAGTATACCCAGGCTGATACAGACTTTGGTTTCAAAGGGGATGGGGATTCCTCTGAGGATCTGCACAGACATGTGTGGGACACACGTGTCACAGACAGCCTGCATCATTTTTCTGTCTAGATGGCATCTGTCGATTATTTCCTGGTCTGACAAATGTTTTAGTTGCAGCCTTGCTCTGACTCTACCTGGCTGTTTTCTAGGACATACAGCCACATCCTCATTTATGACTTGCATTACTGCTGCTTGTTGTAGTATATTAACAGCAGGTTGTATTTTTATTTTTTTTAGTTTTGCTACAGATTTCTCTATAATCCATAGTATTCACGTGAAATCCTTGGGGTCCATAATATATGAGACAAGAATTTCGGAAGTGGGATTGGCACAGGTATTTGTCTTATTTGAGTTGTTTTGTGTGTGCATGCTGTGTTTTAGAATCACACTGGCATGTGCAGAATCACTAATTATCCTACACTGAATACTTAAGTAGTTGGCTTGCCTTCAGCATGTCTTTTGGAATCGTATATGCAGCAGGTGTGCCAATGTCTTCCTTCAACATGCTGTGCTGTCCACAAATAGCTTCTGCAAGCTTTATGGAATTTGGCCCTTAGTGCAGTATCTTGGTGCTTCCTTATATATTTTGCTGCTGTCCTGGACTCTTCTTTTGTCCAATGTGTTTACTTGTTCTTACTTTTGTGACCCAGCTCTTTCCATGTACAGCATGCATACAGTATAGTAAAGTTTTGCAATCATCTTACTGTCTTACACATTTTTTGCTGTATATTATTTTTTCTTTTCATGCTAATTTTGTTATACTTTATTTGTACAGTTTTGCTCCCTGTACTGCAGGATTTGTTTATACATTTATAAACCACATTTGTTGCCTACTGTACATAAATCACACTTTCAGGGGCAACTTGGGGACAGCGTCAAATGACTTTCTCAGAGACACACTGTAGGCAAAAGGAGATGGAATTAATTAAACCTTGTACTCTTGACTTCAGGAAGTAGCTTGTTAATGGCCTAGTCTAATAATCTGCACTAATAGTTCCACTACTTTGTATTTACAATCTTCTATTATACTTCTGATCTACTGCTTCTATCTCTTTCCCCAGCTGAGGGGACCGTTGTTTTGAACAACCATATATCTGTCTACAAAGTATTGCTAAATACACTGCTAGTTGGGTTGAGGCTTAAACATAATGAATAACATGTTATCTTATATGGTCCTGTAATGTGTATCTGCCTTTAAATTGATTTTATAAACATTTTCTATGTTGCAGTTAGGAGATGGGCTAATTCTAGACTCCATAACTGAATGTATTGTTGCACAATATTTTTTTTTTCTTTTGATATATCAAGGACTATTAGATAACATAGTTCAAAATCTGAGTACAATACCGAATAAAATGAATTCTGCTTAGTAAAAGAGGAAGGTGGCAAGACAAAGTAAAAACAGATGACAATTCCATTTGCCAGGCTACAGAGACAGAAGACATGACAACCACCTTTGGGCTCTCCTTTGAGGAAATGTGCTGATACTTGATAGGTATCTCATTGTGTATAGTTTAATTCATGTCATAAATAACCTGCCCTTAATGTATAGTATATTCTGTTTGTCCTGCTTGTAGTTAAAGTTCCATCTTGTGTCCTATAACAGCTAGTAACTGGGTATTAAAGCTTTATTTTAGTAAGTGTGATCTCATTTCATCAAAAAGTATTCAAAGAATCATTCATATTTATTTCAACCACAAACCAAAAAGCAATGTTATTTAAACCACAAGAAAGACCAGTGAAAAACAGCTATACTTTCCACCCAGATAAATTTATTGATAAAACCTTATAGTCTCGTCTCTAGCGCCTCGGCTGTTGCCTTTACAGAGTAAAAAAACTTTATCCATTAATACATCCACATTATATACTCTCTTAACATTTCCAATAAATCAATTAAACAGTTAAATAAAACTTATTCATAATTGCTAATAAAACAATCAACATATAAAACCCTGCCAATTACACTCTTTCTTGAGCCACCTGGGCTGCAAAGTTTCGTATTTCATAATTAGAATAGCTTCTTTTTTCTTTAAAATGTATTTTAACAAATTCTCATCACCATACTGATTTTCTATTTGTTCTAAAATTGTAACTTTCATTTCTTTAATAGCCCCCCCCCCCCCATGTACTAACTGGAAATGTTCTGCTACTGGGCTTAACATTTTTTTTATTTTTAACATCCCTAATGTGTTCCTTTATTCTCTCTGCTAAACTTCTTTTAGTTTCCCCTATATAATTTTTACCACAAGAACATTTAATCACATAAATTACTCCCCTGCTCAAACAGGAATATATACCCATGGTGTTAAAACTTCTATCTCCTATTTTTTCTGCCTCATTTACTATATACTGACATATAGCACATTTTCCACAAGGAAATGTTCCCTTCTTAGTAATAACATTTCCTATCTTTTGTATTGGTCTTTTATATCTACCTTGGACTAAAAAATCTTTTAAACTACGTCCCCTCCGATAGGAGACACAAAGCTCAACATCTATTAGTGAAGGCACTTCTCTTCTGATTTGTTTCCAAAAACTTTTTACTATCTCATTCATTTTATTGGAAAAAACAGTATATTTAGTAACAAAGAACATTTTGGAACTTTCTTTCTTTCTATTTATTATTTCAGACTTACTGTTCTTAATAATTCTTACTAGTTGTTCCTTCATAACCTTCTCCATATAATTTAACATAACTTGATTTAACTTCATCTGAATTATAACCTCTCTCTATAAAGTTATACACAATTTTTTAGTTTCATTTTTTTGCCTCTTTAACATCACTACATAATCTTTTAATTCTCAACATTTCTCCATAGGGTATGGACTTTAAAGTGTGTTCTGGATGACAGCTAGTAGCATGTAACATCCTATTCATCTGATTAAACTTCCTATGTATCGTAGTGTGAACCTTCTTACCTACTTGTCCTTTCAAAAAAATATCCAAATAATTGATTTCCCCACCTATCTGTATCCCATCAAATTTAATTTTATAGTTATTATTATTTAAATATTCAACAAATTCATTAACCAAATTTTTTCCGTCCTTACAAAAAAAAATCATTCATATTTATATCAGTGGCTGCTGGTATGCCAAGGCAAGAGATGTAGTTAGCTTTGCATCAAATGTGAGAATTTTGTGAACCACTGACAACAGGTCAGAGACTTGGTGTTTTACTAAGTTAGATCAGTCACTGATATAGCTCTTCTACAGGAGATACATTAAGGAAAAAGGAAGCTGTGAAGCTGTTGGCTGTATAGCTTGCACCAGGCTATAACTTTCTGCAAATGCATTAGTCAGAATAGAGGCATGTCCATTCTCATCCATAAAGAATTTTCAGATAGCATTCTGAAGGAACAGCTTAATCAAGGAGGAAATTGGACACCGGTTAGATGGGTTACTCATTTTTGTATGATCACTCACATCATCCCCTCTTGTCACACTGGGTGGGCTGGCTCACTCAAGCAATGAAATAAAGGCGGTGGTCCCATAAATTATTTATTGATAAGATTGTGGTTGAGTTCAGTTTGCTAGTGAATAATGAAGGAGCGCTAGGCAATGATAAATGCGTTATTGAATGAATGGGACTCATCAGAAGCTTCACCGCCAGGAACAGCTATGAGAAAGGGGAGGGAATTGGCAAGCTTGCAGAAGTACCTTCCTCAGTGCAATGCCCATCAAGCAGCAATGCAGTGTGCAAAATCAAGTGTTTATATATGAGTAAGGTACAAACATTCAAGAGGTGGTGTGAGGTGACTAAGGGAATGAGGGACAGGCTGCAGACACTTTCCAACTATTAGAGGAGCTAGCAGCCACATATGCTGTTTTCTCTTTTTCTATGTCTAAAAACTATCCACCTGATAGTTCCACTGCCTGCATCCTATCAGCTAATCCATTCCTCAGAAGGAGTGAGGATTTGAGAGCCAAGTCCAATATTTTCCCAGACAGGGTGAAAAAATGAAAACTACTGCCCATTCTCTCCCTGGCTAAGGTAAGAGCGCTGTAATTCTAGTTGTTCCCCTACATAAGTGAGAATCAGGTATAAGCAAGCAGGCTATCTTTCTAATCTTGTAAGCCACTATCCCTCATCTAAACCATCACCCCCTGCAGCCAGTAGTTCATGTATATGGTTGCTGCTTTGTGGAGGTTTCAGGCATGCTTTCACATGCACATTCCCACCTCAAAGGCATACCTGCAGTACATAGGTAAACTGACATGGTAGCTGTCTAATGGTCTCCAAAGCTCTTATAACAGACAACAGTGTGAAGGGTCAGTCCTCTTTCCATAATCAAAGAAAGGGTGAGCCAGTTTCATCTCTCCTTCTCCCCCCTCCTTGCTGGTCATTACAGCTCCCTGGCAGCTAACTAAATTTTGACCACCTGAGATATGTCTATGTCACTGGGCCTGATTTGCAATCACACAATAGCGTCTTTATTACACAAAATAATTTGTGTAATAAAGATGCTATTGTGTGGTACCTCAGTGTATTTTTGGTTATATATAGTTCTGGTTTTTTGCACCTGGGTTTTACCTGAAGCCGTCTCTCTTTTTATACTGATTTGCAATCACTACTCTCAAGTTTAGAATGATTATTAGGAATGTGTGTGTGTGTGTGTGTGTGTGTGTGTGTGTGTGTGTGTGTGTGTGTGTGTGTATGTGTGTGGGCTTGGGACTAGATGCCACCCTCTTCATCTTGTATAGGATTACATTAGATGATCACGTGGTGGGCAGTTTTCAATGAAGGACTGATGAACAACCTGAAAGTGCAACTATCTAAACGATGAAGAATAGTAAACTGTCTCTTAATCCTCGGTGCATCTTACAGATAAATTTATCATCATCAACTCCAACCCCTGTTTTTCCCATTTTTTGAAATGGGGTGGGGATGTTGTGTTAACTGTCAGCCTCTTGCTCGATTCACTGCCGCTATCCAAGCCTCTTCAATGACCATGCATGACTGTTACAGATCTTCCCTCACACAACCCATCCATCTCTTTGCTGGTTGCTCATATTTTCTTTTACATTCTTTATGTTGCTGCCAAGTCTTCTTCACCAGATTGTCTTCTGCTTTCCTCCCTGGACTATATGAAAAGAAACATGGAAGAGCTCTTGGATCATGTGGCCCAGGCAGGTATGACCCTAGCCCTGAGTAGCATCCTGCCTTTGCCCAGAATGATACCACAGGATAAGGACAAAATGATTGACTTCAACAATTGGCTAAGCTTCTGGTATCATTTAAAGGGGATCCAGTATCTGTCTGCTCTGGGATGACATGATCGGCAGACCATAATGCTTTGCCAGAGATGGTCTGCACCTGTCACCGCTGGGATTCAGTTTACTGGCTAAAGCTCTTGCCACCCCCTATAGTGCCTTTTTTAGACAAGGTTCAAAGGACAAAACCACCAGAGTAACAGATACAAGCATGCAAAATCTGAAGGTAATGCTATTCAATGCTAGAAGTCTAAACCTCAAAATGCACTCTCTCGAGGCACTCCTAAAAATGGAAAACATCAATATCTGTGCAGTAACTGAGACCTAGTTCAAGGCTCCAGAGAGCACCCCTGCAATACCAGGCTACAACTCTTACCACACTTTTTGGCCACCAAACCAAGACCGAAACACTAAAGATGGAGGAGTGTCCATATTCACCAAGGATATTCACACCTCCAGGCTAGTTGCCCAACACAATGCATCTGAAATTCTCCAGGTGCAACTAATACTAGGTAAGACTGCAATCCAAATTGTAGCTTGCTACAGATCCCCACCCTGCTCCAAGAATGTCACTACACCTTTCTAAAAATACTGGAAAATATTAAGATACAACAAAACACCCTAATACTGGGTGATTTCAACTACCTTGCCATTAACTGGGAAAATTACTCAGGTACCAACACCTTTTCCCAACAGTTCTTGGAATTCTTAAATTCCAATGCCCTGGATCAACTAATACATTGTCCCACCAAGGGCTCCAATATCCTAGACCCGGTCATTATTGACATGGGAGATAGATGCTCCATACCTATGGTCACCCCCTCATTGGTCAGGTCTGACCATAAGCAAATCACCCTTGACATCCACATCCCACTCCCACCCCCCAGTAAGGAAACCTTTGTAAAAAAAACTTCTCCAAAGCCAATTTCATGCTACTCAAGTCAGAAGTGACAAACTTCATGACACCCATGCAGACAGGAGCTGAAAGTTTGACTGCTGAATTCTATACTAAGGCACTGTACGAGCACATCCACTCGAGCATGAATCATGCCATCCCAAATAGAACCAAGACGCTCTCCTCCAAAAAAAGGAAGCCGATCTGGTGGTCCCCTGCCATAAACAAACTATACAACAGAAGGAAGAAGCTGTTGCAGAAAAGAGGAAAATCCCAGGATGCAAAAAACTCCCTTACCAGCCTCAGTAAGAAGCTGAGATCCCTCATAAAATCCTCCAAAGCTAGTTACAAAAATAAAATTGCCAAAGATTCCAAAGACAATCACAAGGCATTCTATAGTTATGTCAAGAATCTAAATGGCAATGCTCAGATCTGCTCTGAGCTACAACAGAATGGCATTAAATATACTGATCCCAAGGATATTGTCAATACCCTGGCAGATTGATTTAGTGCCAACTTCACCCCCCTCTCACCCCCTAAAGGGCCCTGCTCAATACCAAAAGATTGCCAAATTCCGGTAATCACGGCCACACAGGTAGAAAATGCACCCTCCAAAGCTACGAATATAACATCCATGGGACCAGATGACATCCCGGGCTGTGTACTACATGAACTACAAAATGAACTGGCACCTCACCTAAGTGTCATGTTTAATCATAGCCTCATCTCAGGCTTCATGCCCACTGTGTGGCGCACAGATACAGTTATCCCACTCCACAAGGGGGATCCACCTTGGATACCGAGAACTACCATCCTATCATTCTGACAAGCCTGATCTGCAAGGACATGGAACGTATTATCATGGAACGTATAAACAAAGACATTGGCAACCCAACAAAAGGGCCTTACAGAAACAGATACTTGGTGCCAGAGCCATGGGCTCAAGCTTAATGCCAAGAAATATATAGTTATCCCCTTTGGGAAAAACCATGTACCCATGAATTACCACATAGGTGGCAGTACACTAAACACCAAAAGTGTGATGAGAGACTTAGGGACACAGGTGGACAGCGGTCTCACCTTCAATAATCACATCACCACAACAGTCAGGAAATCCTTCTATGTGGCACACCTCATCACTAAGGGCTTTTCATGCAGAAAAAAAGAGGTCATTGTACCACTGTACTCATCCCTCATTAGACCCATTATAGAGTACAATGCCCCATTTGGTATGTACCTCACAAGACATCTGCAACAGCTGGAAAGGCTGCAGAAACATCCCACTAAAAGAATCACAGGCCTAACACAGAAGCCCTATGCTGACCATCTGAAAAACTCCAGCTATACTCTGTGGCATATCGTCTACTCAGAGGCAATCTCTGCTTAACATACAAGGCCATGTCAACCCTCAGCTGTTGAACATGCTCCACTTAAAGAAATTCCAATCCCTCGGAGCCACATTCTCCAGGGATCTAAACCTTGTCATCACAATGAACAAAACATGCTGGAGGGATAGGTTCCTAACCCAGAGACTCCCCATACTCTGGAATAGACTGCCCATACATGTCAAGCAGAGCGCCTCCTTGGCCCTCTTCAAAAGGAACCTTGACGATTGGATGGGAGATAGGAAATTCACCCTGGGGATCACGTCACCCTGCTAGACAGGGGTCCAGGGAAGTAAATATTGTGGGAAGAAATGTCCAGGGAATTGTTATGGCTAGGCTTGTATAGGCCCTAGGGCTGATAGCTTAGTACCAACTTATGAACCTATATGTTCAGAGCATTGTAGCCTATTCTTTCTGACTTTCTAGGGAACTGGAGATTATTTGGCCTTTTGCTCTGATGTCCTAATTTCTTTGTTAGTTCCACAATGGGCATCCTACCACCCATCTCAGACACTTTATACCCATCACCTCTAGCTTCCACAAGTGCTCTGCATTCATTGCTCAAGTTTCTGTATGATACTGGTCACTCCAAGGTTTTGCACACCTTAATTTTCACTTCTTTACTATTCTTCTGTACACACTACCCCCGACACTCTGTGCCTGTTTTCTGCAACTCCTTTGATTCTAGCTTTCATGTGCTCATTCAGACTTCCTATCTCTTCTCCATAACTATCCCTTCCAGATAATTGAAGCTGTTAAGCTGTTAAACCTTCCTTCTATCTCAGCTTTCATGTTCTTCTGATTCCCCCTTTTGCTGCCATGACACCTGTCTTGCCTGTATTCAGCTTTATCCCATATCACTTTGGTGTTGCAATCCATTCCCCTAATATTTACTGAAGTTCTTGTTCAGAGTCTGATTTTAGTGCCACATCATCTTCATACAGCAACTTTGTTGATCTGCTCCTTCCAACTCGTTTGCTAATGTAGTCCATCACCAGTATGAACAGCAGTGGGCACATAGCTGAACCCTGATGTACACCCACTGAAACTCTCACTGGGAACCCCTTTGTGAATTAGAACACCATTCATACTTGTGTCAGTGGATCCCTGTACGTAGCCTGCATTCATTGTACAAATGCTTATGGGACTTCAAACCATCACCAGAGTGCCCAAATCAGCTTTCTTGGGACCTTGACATACGCTTTCTCCAGCTCTAGGTATGCCCAGTTGGACTCTTTCATGATCTCTACCTTCTTCTCAACTATCAGGTCAGTTGTGCTGCATACTAACTTGAATCCAAACTGCTCATCTCTCATCTTACTTTCTGCTGCTGTGTGTACTTATTTATCAGTCACCCTTTACAGCACTTTCATTCAGTGTGACAGGAGCTTTATACCTCTGTACTGCCTACAGTTGTGAATGTCCCCTTTGTTTTCGAACACTGGCACTAGAATGCTTATTCTCCAGGTATTTCTGATATGCCTTTCTCTTCATACTGCTATGAGTACCCTCTGAAGCCATTTTCCCTAACTCAAGTGGCTTTTCTGCACTATCAGTTCATCTTGTCTCCTGGAATCACAAGATGTCCAACCTCATCCTTACCATCATGAAATCCACTTCTAAGTTGAGTTCTATCAGTGAACCTATACTAAGCACAGCAATCCTTCACTCAAGTTTGGAAGGTAGATTGGTTTATGCCTAGCTTACACTCAGCAGAGCTATCATAGGTAACCCAAGCTGGGCAACTGGACACTGCCTGGCCAGTCACTTATTGATCCGGAGTTTCTGGGCTTTATGGTGATAAATTATGAGATCATTTTTCTTAGGTCATGGTGATCCAGATTTGCTGTCATTTGCAGAAATTGATACCTCCAACCCAGGTGGGGGTCATGGAGTGCATGATTAATACTGACCTGATAAAATACATGTAGATTGCTATCCCATTATATAAATTGCCACATTTTGTGGAAATATTGATCTTGGACTTACAGACAACAAGATAAGCTTTATATATAGGAATGGCCTTTTCATTTTATAATAGTGTTATATAAGGTTAAAATAACTTTCAAATATTTTTTATAAAAACAGTGTTTGCTTGGATGTGTTCTTCAGAAGTCTCGGTGTATTCATTTAACTTCTTGCTTCCTACATGCACACACATGTGAAAGCAGCCTTGCTGTGTAACACGTACAAGTATACTTGTAACAGGAGAATTCACTATACTCCTAAGATGAGAATAATCATCTCTGTCTTCAAAGTGTTATTTAAGAGAATATGATAGAGATGTACACCTAAAACTAAGGCACCTGTGTGTATTTAGTATGTTGTATGTATCTGTCCCTATTGTTTTTTTTTTTTTTTTTTTTTTTTTTTTTTTTTATGAAAAATGGCTGTATTACAGCCATTCCACCCCCTTCCTGTTTCTGTATTTTTATTATTTATTTTGTAAATGTAATAGTAGTCTTGCAGGCACTTAACTGTATTACTGTAATACTCTGGTTGCTATTTTTTGCCTTAAAATACAAATATTTCGCAAATTATAACAAAAAAGTTAACTGACTTTTATTGTACAGCCTCTCTTGCTATTGTACTAGCTGCCATTGTTCCTACAAGCTCATTTTGGTTACAGTGGAAGATCATGTGATTCCCTCCTACTCTAAGCACATCTCCACATTCCTGTCCTCTATGTAAATGCAGTTGATTGGAAAGTGCAGCAATGAGTACTGTGATTCTCCAAGCAGGTCTGGCTACTAATAATATGAGAACACACAAAAAAAAAAAATAGATTTATTCCCAAAAAGATCTAGTTATCTGTTAGAAAGAAAATATCAGTCATGCAGGACTAGTGTGGTGAGTTGAATTAATACAACACTATTAAGACATGGCAAACTGTGGAGAAACCACACTGCAAACGTATCTGGTAGTCATTTAAAGAGAGAAGAGCATACAGAAGTAAAGTCGTGACCTAACCAAGCTAAAACAGTACTAGTGGGTCTCCCAAATAGTGGCGATACCCAAAGATCGTGAGTGCTGGAAAATATCAGGGATTATGTAGTTACAAGCAAGCATTTTCATTTTCCAAGAATTTACTCATTCGCATCACTGTAATACATTGTACACTCACTGTCTTAGGGTAAAACTATCTGCATCTTTATTCGGTCCTTTGGGATTTTTGTCTGTCTAAAATTACTTGGGTTGTCTTGCAGTATGTGTTATCAGCTCTTCTGTCTGTTCCAGCATGATGTACTACTGTGCTCCAAACTGCTGCAACTTGCAGTTCTTCATTATTTATTATTTGCACCATGTTATTTTCTGGTTCTTGGAATTCCTTGACAACTGTGGCATCTGCATCATGTACAGTGTTGAAGCTTATGTCCTGAAGATCTAGGAGGCTCTTCATGGTGTGGCTGCCACCTCCAGTTTTACTTTATTTATTTATATTTGTTTACCAGGGTAGTGCACTAACTTCAATGGACCATTTGCAGGCAGAGCTCAGGTGAATGGGATCACATAAGAAATGAACAAAACATATTTAGAGATACAAGGATAAGCTAAAATACACACACGCATATATATTTACAGATGCAAGAATATGCTTCAACATTTAGTTCAAGAAGCAGTTTACAAAGTTATAACATGGATGGATAAATGTAACTATGCTTAGCAGAGCTTTCTGAATACAATGTAGCCATAATGACTGAGGTGGCTTATGCTTCAGGGGTATCAGCATATCATCATTATATAGAGAGGTATGAAGACATTAGAAGAGGAAAGTGAGAACAGTGGCAAGAAAGGATATCATGGGGAGAAGAGATAGAAAAGGTAAGAGAGGAATGCAGAGGGAAGAGTAGCAATGTGACAGAGATGCAAAGATAAGGGGAAAGTAGGATGCATGAGAGGCAGAAAGTAAGGACATGACAAGATGAGCTAAGGAAAGATGAAACAGGGATAAAGGGATGTGTTAGAGAGCTTTTTCACTTCATGCACTTTTAGCATGATATTCTCAATCTTCTGGAGATATATGTTGGCTTTCTCAGCTGATGACTTTACACTAGATAACCATATATTTAATTAATTAATTAATTAATTAATTTCATTTATTTATTGTTTGAGGGGTAGGAGGAAGTGTACTTTTTGTGTGCATAAATGTATATGCATGAGTCTAGATTACTTGATCAACTTATTAAAATATTGAAATTCAGATGGCAGAGACTGTGCAATTGATATTTTAAAAAGCTGAACAAATTGTATTGAGTTCAAGGTACAGCGGAGATCAAGGAATGTGCTCTATTCCCCATAGTAGTGCTATCCAAGAGTTGGTATACATAATTAGCAGAGGGGGTGCGGGTGTAGGTGGGCTTGCTACCCTGCAAAAATGCTGTTTGTGTTATAGTCTTGATTTCTGACTTTTTTAAATCTCAGTCACATGGTCTCACCCATGTGAATTTTAACATTTTAAAAAGCTGATCAAGTAAACTAAATGCATTTGTGTGTGTGTGTGTGTGTGTGTGTGTGTGTGTGTGTGTGTGTGTGTGTGTGTGTGTGTGTGCATACATGTATCTGAATGTATGCAGACAGATTGATAGATAGACAAATAGATACACAGATAGATATATATATAGATAGATAGATAGATAGATAGATGGATAGATAGAAACAATGTTACACTGACCATAAGTTTTACCCAAATGTAAAATTGAAGCTTTTGTACAATATAAGTTTTATTCCCTTAGTGCACAGCAGTGTATAGTAAAACAGTGGCCTTATTTATTTTAACTGCTAGCAGGTTTAATTTGAGCGCATTATGAAATGTTGGTCTCTTAACACGTTTTTGTTGTTATACCAGTCTGTATTTTACAGTTTCATTTCACTATTGCTGTGTTGCTGTGTCATTCATTTATTTCTCAGATTTAATATCTAATTAACAATTCAATAATACAGTTTAAAGTTATGACTTCTGCAGTAAGTTTATTGCAGCACTTTACGTAAAAGTTCCACTTTAGTATTGCTATGTTGCTAAGATTGTATGCTACTTGCTTTTTTAATACTTAGTAGCATATCTAAGGGATGACTACATCTTCTTTATGCAGATGTGCACTCTAGAATACCTGCTACTAATGGCTACCACATGTGCAGCTTTGTGCGATCTTGTCTTGGGACCATCCCTTTTTGTCACTGTCCCACCTCTTATATATTGTGGCATCAGGTGATCTCTAACCATTCCTGTTAAAGTTAGATGCACCCATTTTCCCCATATCAGCTCCAACAGGTGTTTGGTTGGGTTGTCATCAGATTGTTATCTCTGTTTACTATTGGAGCTACCCTTAAGACAGTACACCTTTTACTGCTGGTGTATATGCCACAATTCCCTTCCAGTATAACTGTGATGCTAACAATGTACTTTATTATTTCTTTACACAGCAGTATAACTTTAAGTGTCTGAATTAAGTGTCTATTTTGAAAGGTGGATGGTCAATAATTATTCAAAGGAAGTTATGTTTTACTATGTTTTATCATTTGTTGCACAATATTTAAATTCATTTAGCTATTGCTGTCAAAGTTCTGCTGTTTTCCATGATTTTTCAGCTTAGTTCACTCTTTGCTTTGTTTACTAGTAGCATCCATCAGGCCTGGTGTAGGAGCCATCTTGAAGCAAGAATGATTTGTACCGTGGCAGTACACCAACTGCTGCTATCTGTGGGTACCTAAGCACTATTTGGTCACATTTAGAGCAGTTTTTCATTGGTCTTTACTTTTTGTTATCTGCTTTATACTTATATCAGCCATGCTGAGTACACAACTGAGGTGGTTGTAGCTAGTTAATGGTTCATTTACACATGTGAAGTTTTCCCTATTGGCATCAGTGTAAAAGATCTTTCTTCCTTCATCTCTTGGGAGACTGGAACCAGCAAGTTCTGCGAGTTAACAGTTTGTGCCGGTCTGCATTGAATTGCATGGCAGGTGGCAACATGCTGCCTCCTACAGACTAAGTTAGACTGTATAATTCCTCCCTCTCCCACTACTCCCCTTACCTAAACTATCCTAAAATATCACTGGCGAGCATCTATCTTCCCTTCCATTGCAAACATTCTAGCGCTTAGTATCCTAAGGCAGTATAATAACTGTCACATGTTCAAAAAAATGAACTCTTTCTCAACAAGATTGATTCAATATTTGAGAGGTGTAAACTGATAGCTAATTTGGAGGCAGCTCTCTTTAAATCCCATTAATGCAGTGACCATACTGTTTTACCCTCACTCATAGCACTAAGCCATCGTATCCTGATGCCTTTAAGAAATAATTAATAAAGCCACCTAGAACCCATAAGATTAGGCATCAGTGAAACCTTCCAATACATTTAATGCACATCTCTTTCATTAACATTTTCCAAAAAATAAAACACCCCTGAGCCAATCAAGAAATAGTCAGCTTCTGGAAACATTGTAGCAACTGGTAACTACTTTGTGAGGTACAATGATTCCATGCTCACCACCCTGAACAAGGACAGGATTATAGCCATCTGTGTCTTGAGAGCAGGATTGCTGATATTTCAGGAGCCCTTAAAACCGACTCCAGACTGAGGTGAAAAATATTATCAAATATTAACAAATACTTTAATCAAAACTTCTGCAGATATATTGGCAGGATATGTTCCTGAATAATGTCACACTCCAGTGATGATGCTTCTTTATAACAGAAGCCCCACAACTTACCCAAGTGACTACAGACCCATTACCCTTACTAGTCTTCACTGCAAAGTCATGGGATGCAACAACCTCATAAACCAGGTTATTGATAATTTCATCAGGTTTGACCCACAGCAATCTGGATTTAAGGACAGGTCATGTCTCCTCAGCTTATTGAACTTCTTTAGAAAGGTCATGAAGTCCATGGATAATGGTCACACTGTTCATGATGATCCCCTTTATATAGAAAACACGTTTGATATCATACCACACAATGGGATTGGAAACAAGCAAATAGATTCAAAACTAGATCCCTGAGTGGTAAGATGAACTGCAAACTGGTCAAGGACAGAATGCATGTTGTCAGGGACAATGATTCCTTCTCACATAAGATAAAGGTGACCTGTGACATTCCCCAGGGTTCCATATTGAGCTGCCTCCTTTTGGGGATTTGTTTATCTCATCACAACACTGATTACAAAGATATTTAACTGACTATGTTCACCTTTGATTGCAAGTAGTGTGTATTTATCAAATCAACAGTTTATACAAACGTCTTTCAAATGGACCTATCATGCATTAACTCCTGGTGCACTGCAAACACCTCAGATAAAATGCTAAGAAATAAAATATCATCTCCTTCAGAAAACATCAAATTGCTACCACCTAATACATCAATGGCATCCCATTTTGTAATGAATTTGTTATCAGAGACACTGGCACCTGGTAAGTTGGCTCCCTCCCCTTTGATCACCATAAAAATACTGCAGCCAGGAAATCCTTCTAAATAGCACAATGAATTGCCAAGGGTTTCTTTTCTAAAACAAAAGAAGTTATTGTTCTGCTGCCCACTTGAAAAGGTTGATAGAGCCGGGGCTGGCTACTGATTTGACAAACATGCCCTCTGGTCTAACAGCTCTGTCTTTCCTATAATTTCCAAGACTCTGCAAACATGTCACTGCTGCATCTTGCTTTATGTCACAGCCCCACTATCATAGGATCTCTACTGAAGCTGTGAGGCATGGAACAGGGAAAGCTATAACTGTGAAAACTAATTTACTCTACAATCACCCCCTTGGTGTGCTTCACCCTATTCTATATATAAACTACCTCCAGGGTCTATTCGTCTCAGGGAAAGGGAACTAAAGCAGTTACTCAGAATAACAAAAATTCAGACTTATGGGCATTTGCAGTTCCATATTTTTATTTTTAAATGGATCTCCTTTAGTATCACTAAACTTCTAAAACTATGTGTTATGTATATACTTTTTATCTTGAATATCCTTGGTTGTTCTGGGGGAGGGTAGGTGCAGCCTTTGCTGTTTGTAGGGATTGGTATTGCCCTTACTTTTTCATTTGCAGTCTTTTGCAGAAACCATTATCACTCAAAATGTATGGTCAATTTCTTTTCAATTATTGTTGGTAATGAGTGAAAGAACATAGCTATACAGAGTATTACCTGCTGTCTATTCCTTTAGGGGATTTATGTAATCCACTGTTATCAGCACACTGCACTGAATTACTATGGCTAGTTCTTCTTTTCACTACCCAGTAAGGGCTGCCATACCCACAGAAATGGAGGTAAGTAAGATGCTGACATCCTGTGCTTAACAACTTTTTTACTTTTGTCCCCCTGAAGTTATGCATATCAATGATATTTACTTATTAATGAAAGTATCTAAGAATGGCAGCTGTTGGAATAGAGATTGGATTGTAATTTCTATGCTTATTCAGTAATGCACTGCACTGTAATGCACAGCTTTTGCCCCCTAGTACTTTACTTCTGGGGTGGCTGCCCCTTCACCCCACCATAACTATATTTCTCATCAATGATGATTATTGGTGCTGATTATGGGCACTGCAACTTATTTTTTCATATCTGACTTATTTTTCATACTCTGCAATGCTTCATTAAGTATGACACAGAAAGAAGATGGGTAACAGGCACACACTCTGAGCTATACAGTTTATCTTTTTTCACTTTGGTTATTAATATTATGAAAATTTGCATATTAATGACAACATCTCAATAATGGAACCCTCATCATTAGGAAGTCAGATATATGTGTAAGCTTACAGGATTTGGTACATGGTGCACAGTGAAACCTTCACTGTGCAATGTGCAGGGCTTGAGTAATTGAAAAGTGTTTGTGGATAGCTTTGTAAATAAAGAAACATTTTCCATATTTTCAGTAATAATAAGAAAGATGAAGTGGGATAATGTCATGTTAGGGGGCATCCATGCAAGCAATGACTACTGGACAAAAAGACAACAGAAGAAACTGTATAAGGTGCACATATCCAGAGATTTATCTGTTTTAGTGACAAGATAAAATATTAACAGTAAACAAATATCAAGACAAATTTCTCAAATGACAGGTCTTAAATAAGAAAGCAACGCAGGATCTGCATACTGACATGATTTGTCCAGCAAGCATAATGAGAAGACTTGAATTAATGAAATGTGTATAAAAGAAGTTATGAGAAATAAGAAACATATTGAATATTTACATTAACAAAGCAAAAACTGATTGTGATGTGCTCATGCCAAGAGACACTATGCAAGCAGTGGATGTTACAAAAAAAATAGCAATAGACACGCTTGGGAAAGGCAAACTCAAGCACAGGCATAACTATCTGTTTGAAATTGAGATATACTGTATTAACATTAATTGAGACTAATATCTTATAAATGGTAGGTTGTGCATGATGAACCAAAGTGTTGTTTGAACCTGACATAATCTGCTAGCCATACACAGTGAAACTGTCTGAGTGGGATTTATAGTGCAGTTGTTATTAAGGAACATTTGTAAACAGTTATGAAAATATGACCTTTTTTATTTGCACTATGCAGCCACAGAGTATAATACAGTCAGGCTGAATGCGGCATTTGCAAGCTGTGGGTGTTACTAAAAAAAACTGACATTATAACATAAAGGGCACTGTGAAGGCTTTCAGAGATATAAATGTTGATTTCTTAAAGCATTTGTAAATATAAGCTATATTTTCATATCAAAATGAATGCTGTCAAAGCTGTATAGCCTGTAGTTAAACAAATGCTGCCATCTTATACATAACATTAATTCACACAATTTTGCAACTCATAGCCGTAATTTAACGTGTGTTTTGTAGATTTTGGAGAAAACTCTCTCAGGAAGCAAGTGGTTTCTTAGCATAAAAGACTTTAGGAAGCCTGGAGATTAATTAGACTCCTGCTGTTCAGGACTGAATGAGTTAAAAGTCTAACAGGCCAAAAAAAATCAAAAACAAAAAAACAGAAAAAGGGAATCCAAGATCAAGACGTGATTACAAATCCACTTTAATGAAGGATAAGTCCTTTCATTTTGAATATGCAAAACCTCTTCAGACAATTTAAAATGAAATCAAAAATCCATGTAAAACCCTTTGGACAATCACATGACCAAAACTAGCCAGTGAAACTCTTCAAAAGAGCACAACCCCCCCCCCAAAAAAAATATGTAGTCTTTGAAATCTAATAAAAACAGTCAGAAAAGGTTGACAATACCTTAAGTAAGTTCATGCCAAATATATTACGTAACCATTGTTGCTGTTGTTGTTGTTGTTGTGTCTTTCAGCTTTTCCCGGTTAGGGGTCGCCACAGCGGAACTCTGGTCCGCTAATGATTGGCAGTAGATTTTTACGTGCCGAGTTGCTGGCCCTGATGCACAACCTTCAACGAAGGTATGCCCATTCACGCATGTCTCCACACAGAAAACTCTCTAGCTGAGAATCGAACAGGACGTCTTACTGTGAGGCGACAATGCTACCGCAGCACCACCACAGCAGTACGTAACCATAATGATAAAAAAAAAATAATTCCTAGGAAAGTACATAACCAAAAAGACATTACAAAGTAAAACAAAAAATGTAATGGTGATTTACCTTTTCAGTGCTCTAAGTTTTAAAATAGGAACTATGCTGGCTTGTTCATTTATTCTCAGCCAGAAATACACATTCCAAATATCTTTTAGTGTTTTTTCCTAATTTCCAAAATAGTTTTCCATGGACCCCGACTTGAATCCATTCTAATTTGCTCCAACAACGTAAATTTTAAAGCATGCCCAGGGTACTCCAAGATAGCTGAACTTGACTTAAGGAACTATTTCAATCATAATCCAAAGACTAGGATCCATATTTTAATGGAGGAGGAACTGGATTAGATCAGCTTTTTGAGGTGTCAAAGTGCTTGTATCATGACCCTGGATAAAGGGGGTGGACTGATATTAATGGACATTGATGATTATAATGACATAATCTTGAGTATCTTAAAGGGCCAGGCATATGCAAATGCCATCCTAAATGAACTCAATGTGGCATACTGGAATATGTATGCACAAATTAAAGATATGTTCATTGAAAAGATAATTTATCTGGATGAATTCAACTATCTTAACACTCTGGCGCAAAGAGGCCCTACTATGTTTGTCATCCCTAAGATCTGTAAAAGTATTCAGGATCCCCCAATGCATCCAATTATCGATGATCAGGGCTCTATATCTAGTTCTAGTGCATGGCTTTTGGATAGCAAGGTGAAACCTCTTTTTAAGGATGAATAAAATTTATGTAAGGACTCCTGGCAATTCCTGAAGAAAATTAACCAGCTTGAATTTGATAACAATGATATCCTTATCACTATCAACATTAAGAATCTTTACATGGTGATCCAGCATAAGTTGGAGGTCTCGTAGTTTGTGGATTATTTGAGCAAAAAGATCTGGGGCAGGAGCAAATTAATTTGTATGTAGAACTCATGGAACTGATTCTCAAAAATAATTTCATTTGGTTCAATGGCTCCTATTACCTACAGAAGGAGTGAGTGGCTATGGAGTCTTCAGTAGGATCCCTTTTTACCAATATGATAATACTAGATGGGAAACATTGATATATTCATGATTGTTCCTATCAAGTATATTTCAGATTCTACCAGCATTATTTGGACAATATTTTTGTCATCTGGAAAGGGAAAGAATTAGACATTTATGGTTTTATGGAATGCATTAATAATACAACCAAGTTTTTAACTTTTAAGCACAATCATAATGATTCCTGTCTCCCCTATTTGAATGTTCAGTTGGTTAAGGATGGTGTCAACAACCAATATCTATCCCGGATCAAGGAGGGCAACATTTTCTAACACTTTATTGTATTTTTTCGATGTCTCACCCATTCTTTCAGAAATTAAGTAGCGGTGAAGGGGCACCTGGACCGGGCTACCCATATGACAACTTTGGATCAGCAATTCGTGGAAGAATGTGGCATGATGAAGACCATGTTACTTATAGCAATAAACCACGCCTGGGTGTGGGTAATGCTAAATTTACCCACGGTTGGCGTGGTTTGGTCCCGAGGGCGAAGCCCGAGACCAAACAAAGCCAACCGTGGGTAAATTTAGCATTACCCACACCCAGAAGTGGGTTATTGCTATTATACCATGACATTATTTAAGAAAAGAAACTATTACTTTTCTTAAATAATGGCATAGTATAATGCCTGTTTACTGCCCTTCCGCAGATGTCTGGCATCCGCGGCAGTTCTGATGTACTGCGCGCCTGCGCAGTACATCAGAGCTGTGGGCAAAAGCAACGGAGAAAGCAAGATCTCTGTTGCCTTTTTAATGTTCGCTATGTTAAATGAGTTTAACATGGCGAGACAGTTTTAAAATAAGCAACGGACATCTCCGTTGCTTATTTTAAAACTGTCTCGCTATGTTAAACTCATTTAACATAGCAACTAAAAAGCAACGGAGATCTTGCTTTCTCCGTTGCTTTTAAAACACTGTCTCGCTATGTTAAATGGGTTTAACATAGCGAGACAGTTTTAAAATAAGCAACGGACATCTCCGTTGCTTATTTTAAAACTGTCTCGCTATGTTAAACTCATTTAACATAGCGAGACAGTGTTTTAAAAAAACGAGTTATACTAATGGAAAAAAGTCCGGGCGACCGGACCTTTTTCCATTAGTATAACTCGATTTACAACGGGCACGCTGGCCAATCAGGGTGCACGTTTTGGGGGGATCATGGTATAATAATAGGTGTTACCGTGAATCACTTACTTAGGAGATGATACAGGAGATCATCAAAAAAAAGGATTTCAGGACATTTAGTGTCATTACTTAATGGTAAGGCACAGGATCTTAGGGGAATGGGTCAGGAAGCAAATGTAGGTACTCTGTTTCCAACGTCCCTCATTATTTCATTTAGTTTGGATAGTGCTGCTATTAGATCCATACTCAGTAAGAACTGAGTCCTGTTAAGAGAAGACAGATCACTTAGGGATAAAGTGGGGGAAGCACCTGCTATAGTTTTTATAAGGAGCCACAATCTTAAAAATACTTTTGAGGGCAGATATTGTACAATGAAAAATAATTTGGGCATGTTTAAATGTGGCAAGTGTATGTCTTGTAAATACATCCTTACAGGTAATGAATTTTCAGTTAAAGGTAAATACTTCGAGATGTCTCACAGGGTGGATTGCAAAGGTAAGGAGATTTTTTTTTTTTGCACTCTGCCAACAATGTGAATGTTTCTATATTGGTAAAACTGAACAGAGGCTTCGTGAGCAGATTTATGAACACTTATATGAAATTAAGAAATGTAAAAGTACTAATGCATTATTTAGCCATCTTGAAATACCCTGGGAATGCTTTTAAATTTACAATGTTAGAGCAATTTAGAATGGATTCAAGAGGGGGCCTGTGGAAAACAATTTTGGAAATTAAGAAAATACACTGGCTGCTCATTTGGAACACATATTGCTGGCCAGGATTAAATGAACAAGCCAGCATAGTTTCAGTTTTAAAACTTAGAGCACTCAAAAGGTGAATCACCATTACATTTTTTTGTTTTATTAGATTTCAAAGATTGCATATTTTTTTCATTGGGGTACACCTTGGAAAAGTTTAATTGGCTAGTTTTGATCATGTGGTTGTGCAAAGGGTTTTAAATGGATTTTTGATTTGGCTATAAATTGTCTAAAGAAATTTTGCACAGTCAGAATGAAAGCGATTATCTTTCATTAAATTGGATTTCTAAGCATGTCTTGACCTTGGATTCCCTTTTCCTGTTTATTTTTTATTTTTTTGTGAGATTTTCATTTCCATTTTCTGGTGGCGTTAAAATGTTAACATTATGTTGTCATGCAATTGTTTTACTTCATGTGTTTAACACAACAGTGAGATTAAAGAGTGACTGATAAATTATTTTTAATGCAGGATGAAAGTATAAAGTATAGCCTTTAAATACTTCATTTAATCACATGACTTTTAGGTTCATGGTCCAGAATAATGAAATACTGATTGTGACTCGGATAGCCCAGAATGTACTAGGAAATGGGGCACCCGAGGAGCTGATAATAGAAAGCAAGAATGACCAGCTCACACAGGTTCTAAAATATTTGAGTAATGGAAGTAGTCTAGCCATTGAAGTGCTGTCATCTATTGGAGAAGAAGTGTATGGCACAGAGCACATTGTTCAGGAGGCAGGTCAAGAGACAAGTAGGCAACAATAATGGCTGCCTTCATGATGGATTCCTGTGATCTACCCTCACCAACAGGGAACAAATGTGCAGGTGAAAAAATGGATGCCCAATGGTTAGCAAACACTAGGAGAAAAATAACTTAAGAAAAGCAAGTAATATTAATATTATGTCATTGCAATGGCATGTAATAGCAAATGTTTTACACTGATTTCTCCTGCTCAGTACATGAATCTGAAGTGCTATGGTTATTTTATACCCTGTTTCTCACAATATATTTTTATTTCTAACCCACATTCATCCATATTTATTTTTACTTGTTATTATCAGTTGATAAGGACCATATAACAATTAAGTAATTCACATTTGCCAAGGAGAAACTGATATTCTAATAGCGAAGGTGGTGGATATCATGTGGCTCTTGAGTTAACTTAACATTTTCAGTGATAATCTGATAAGGAGTTTGGTACACATTTTCAAAAAGGAGGACAGGAAGGTGTGATAAAATCATTGAGGGATTACAACCTTCGACTTCTCTGACAAAGTATGCATAAGGGAGGGACTCCATCCAATAGCTGAACACTTGTTGTTCAGAAAAAAAAATGTGGATTCCATTTTGGACATGGAAAAGTACTTCAACTCTTTGTCATTTCAGGTATACTCAGTGGGTAAGGGGAGTTTATCAACATACTCTACTTGTATCTTATGGACCCACAAAATACATATAACCATGCACCATGGAATATATTTCGGGTTTGGGGGGGTCTCACAACCCATATTGTGCAGCAGTTACCCCCTACACTTTCAGACCAACAGCTACATCTGCATCTGACTGTTAGGCTGAATACATTTAAAGTGAAGCTTTGGAATTCACCAAGGACCTGACTTATCATCCCTCTTGCTCATGATTAGCATGGACAGAATATCAAGGTGTATGCATCTGAATATCCACCTTGAGGATGTAAGGGTTCCACATTTACTGTTTGCAGATGATTTTGTCCTTTTAGCTTGAACTGATCCTTAGTTCTGGCATGTGTTGAAGTGGTGTGCTGCTAAGTATGAAACAGATAAGATGAAAATCACAAGCCATGGTTTTGCCCCAGAAAAAAGCATAACAACCATTTCTGCAGGTGAGAAGGGAATAACAGCCATAAGTGCAATAGTTTAAATATCCTGGGGCCTTGTTTACAAGTGATGGCCACAAAATTCAGAAGACTGACATCAGCAGTGGAGTACAATGGCAGTTGTACTGCAGTCATCGCAGTGGGGTAATACCATGAAGTGGGGAAGTGAGAGATAAATCAAAGTACAAAGCTTTCAGTTTACTAGTCATTATATGTTCCCATCCTCAGACATGGTGCAAGCTTTTGTTTATAACCAAAATAATTCGATTCCTGATACAAGTAAGAGAAATGATGTTCTATCACAAGTAAGTGAGAAGTACCTCTAGGTTGAAAGGTGTTATTTGAAGTGATTTAACTATTTATTAGGATCTTTCTCTGACTGCATACCATAGAATTTCACCAGGCATGTCTCAATTGAGGATGTCTTGCAACATAGCCAAGAAATGATGGGAAGATTATATCATTCAGCTTGTCTGGGAATGTATCTTTCAGATGAGATGTTAAACTAAAGTACCATTTGCTTGAGCTGGTGTTAGCTCAGCTGGATGTAAAAGATCCTATTGGACTTATTGGAAGAGTTGGGAAAGTTTCCTGATGCCCTGCCCAAATTTCCCATAGGAGTAGAACTACTATACCAAGTATCCACTGATAAGACACCTTTAGTCCACTAGGACTAATTCAGTTAACAAAAATAAATAAATATATGTTATAGGTATTTTCTGGATGTCAGAGATCCCTCCAAATAAGAACTCATTGAGTTATCGCACAACATTTATCCCCATGCTTACTCCAACTTTGTTGATTATTGAAGAATTCACTATATGACCAGTAATTAACATGGCTCCATTCTATATGGGTCAGATTCTTGACTGCTGCCTATTAGACAGAGGCTTGCTTAGCATCCCCAGCACTGCAAAAGCAAGATAGAGATTGGGGAAGGAATTAAGTGGTAATGTCTGCACATGCTCAGAGGAAGACTGGGTGGTGATAACTCCATGGCTGAAACTAGGAAGTTCACTACACATGCTTTGGAAATTGGAACAGGGCTACATGGAGCAGACACCACATGCATAAATAAGGTAATAGCCTATGCCGTCAGCTAAATGCATATGCTCCTCCTGCATCTTGCAGGATGCACACATTGGTGAGTGTTAGTAGTGTAACAGGTAATGCACTCACCTTTTTGTACAGAAGGCTATGGGTTCTGTTCCCACACCAGGTAGATGGACTGCTGACACTGAACTTTATCATGTGGGTGTGCTGCACCCCTGAGTGTGCTTTCCTTCATATAAGACATTAAACCATGATCCTATCTGCTTGAGCTGGTGCTAGCTTAGTTGGAAAGTTCCAATGGCAACTATTGAAAAAGCCAGGGGAAAGTCCAGGATGCAATGGCCAAATTCTCTCAAGTAGTATACATACCTCCTCTGGCCTTCTCTAAAAAGGTGCTACTAGCCGAAAGACACAAACAAATTTCCCAACAACTCCAGTATCACTGGTAAGCTTGTATCATCTTGAACATTAACTTAGTAAAAACTCATTGAGTAGTTAGAATTTTACATGTGAAGCAATGCAGCTGGAACCCTAATGCTGCAGTCAAACATATAAGCTAAACTGCAGTAGAAAAAAATTCCCTGGATTTCAGAAAGGGTTACTTTGAGAAGGAAACGTTTAGACCAGCAGCTTCTCCCTCATTGCTACCCTTTCCTATATATAGACCATCCTACAGCTGAGGTTTCCCAATAGTGGGAATGAGCAGATCATGAGGCGATCCCAAGAAGTGGCTGATTCTAATTAGCCATGTGATCTCTCTCTCTCCTGGAAATGCCTGCAACTCCCTATTTGCAAGATTCTTAGTGTAATTTACACCTGAGATAATTACTGGAGTCCAGTGTTACCTTGCACTTTGGAGAATCACTTGGCTGCATACATTTCTGCAGGTAGAGGAGATATTTAATAACAGAAAATGACAGCAGTCACCCATGGATTCTCAACTGTACAGATTTTTGCAGAATGTCCAGATGTTTGCTTCATATTTTTATCCCATTTTCATAAAATTGTGATTTTCTGGCAAACTATTGGCAAATCTTTAAAGAGTGAAGTTAGAAAATAATGACAGACATTTGAGTTTTAGACTTCA
Source organism: Protopterus annectens (assembly GCF_019279795.1). Lineage (NCBI taxonomy): Eukaryota > Metazoa > Chordata > Ceratodontiformes > Protopteridae > Protopterus > Protopterus annectens. The sequence continues at coordinate 583,258,176 of NC_056744.1, read as the reverse complement.
TACCTTTTAGAAAATTCATGCTAATGCAATACCTGTTATTCTATCAACTTTCTAAGTTTGTAAGAGCAGCATTTAAAAATTCTCCCTATTTTGGGACTTTGTCCCACGTTTGTTTATGGCTTTGTCCAGATTTCTTGCTGTAAGAGTTTGAGAGGTATGGCCATAGTGCAAGTAAGTTGGACAATGTTAAGCAAAGACATGGTGGGTCGAGAGGGTGCCAGTGTAAGAATGTATGTTTGTGGAGGTGTGTCTTCATGTCTGTAAGGGCATGAATTAAGTGAGGCAAATATGTGCATGTGTGTGTGGGGGCAGGCATGTGCATACGTGTCTATATGTGTGGCAATTTGGATGTGAGTGAATGGCTGAGTGCATGCATAATTCTGATCAGCTGCAAAGGGGCTTATTTGATATCGGGTGGATATGTGTGTGTGTGTGTGCGTGTGTGTGTGTGTGTGTGTGTGTGTGTGTGTATGTGTGTGTGTGTGTCTGGCGGAGTGCCTGAATGAATGTGTGTAAATGTAATGGTGTCATGGCTTTACCAACGTGATGCATGTGACAGGCTAAACAGTACTACTGTGACAGGTCTGACAGTGATAGAGTTAAACAAGAGTTATTTGGAGTTATACTAATGAGCCAATAATGAGGTCTCCCTTGTTGTTTTCATAGCTGTCTCTGAATCATATTTTCTCACAGTTACATAATTTGCCCATTCCTTTTTTAGCCAATTCATGCAAGTAGTGAAAACCTTTATGAATCCTGTGGTTTGTCTTATGATGCAATGCAATACAATTTCATTGCCATGTTGTCCTCAAGCCATGACATAACTGTTTTGAATGAGTGTAAATATAGTTATCTGGCAGAAAAAGATAAAAGGAGACTACATGCTATGTATGCTAAGAGATAACTGCTCTATGTATTTTCCAAACCATATTAATTAAATTTTGCATTACTATTGTTTCATGCGAAGTGCAGACTTTCGTGGATTGTAAAACGGAGCAGACAAATTTGCATTCTTTGTGACGCGAGCCATGATATCCTTGTAGAATGTGTAGGCACCAAGATAAATCTGCACTATAAACAGTTGCAGACTGCTATCTTATATATAGCATTGGTTTATGCAAATTAGAAAAGGGTACATTTAATATATGGCAAAAAGCTCATGGACATTAAGTGATTATCTTTTTCTAAATATCTACACAGTAGAGATCAGTCATTTAAAACAGTGTGACCTAGTTATCAAGCTTCTGTTTAGACATATGTTGTAGGTGTAGGAAGCCCATAGAAATGTCAGTCATCCTTGAGAGCTCTCCCAGGAGATAATTTTGGTTGTACACATGACACCATTCAATGTGATAAGTAACATTAGTCATCACCTTTCTTTCGTTTTGACGAAACAGTTTTATGAAATTGCTCAGTCATTGAATTATTGCTGATATAACAAGCAGACAGTATCACAATGCCTCTGAAATAAACTTTTCTATAGCAGAATGAGACAGGAATTTGCTTATGTCAACAATTTTAAAAACAATTCCCTTTTTGTAAATCCCAGGTGAAACAGGAGAGAGGCACAAAGAAAACAGCCCCTGTGAAGCCTTACAGTTTCCACAAGAATGGTATCATAATACAGAATGATCTGTGATTGTATTTATTTAGTGGCACATTATATGGTCTTAAGCTTAGACGCTACCAATTTCAAAGTTAAGGAGGCAGATGGTCTGACAAAAAAGTAAAATATGTCAACTTGCATGCATTCTAGAGACACGTACTAAATATCACCCAGTTAGAATGCAAAGAGCTGGATTTGGTTTGTGGCTCAAATTAATTCTCACTGAGCAGAGCGATTGACATAGGGTTAATTCAACAGGGATTGTAAGCAGGTTACTATAAGGTGCTTCTTAAGTGATGGAGTGCCAACACCGGCGACTTTTAATTAAAACTAGTTGTTACACAACATCCCCTACCGTACTTCTTTACTGCACGTGATTCTCTGTGCAGAAACAGAAGCTACAGAATAAATGACTTTGTTTAGAATTATTCTTGCAATTAAGATAATCCCTTAAGAACAGCAACAGAGAAAAATAGTTGGAGCAGGACAGTTAAATAAAAGATGTTCTCAGAACTAGGGATCAAAAACATTTAAAATATAAGCTTTAATTCAACAAAACAGTCAAATAATTAATTGGCTCATTCCAGAATTTCAAAGCAAAAATGATCTTTTTAGAGCAGTGGTCTATCAGAACATTAAGCAACTCAAAACAGCTTAGATAAAAATACACTTTTTTTTTACTTTTAAATTAATTAAAAGCACAGGTCGATTCTCTGAAGGAAAACATCTTTGTTTATTGCTTGAAACATTATGTAGTCATTTCTTGATATGCAAATATTAAGTCAGTATGCACGTTGACAGCCATGTTTTAGCACAGGAAACACTAAACAAGATAAGCAATTACTGCATTTTGCAAAATGTCAGAGGAGATGTCATTTAACAGCTTTAGCAGCAAGAAACCTTTCAATAAACAAGACTTGTTTAGCCTTGGCTCTGTTCAGAGATATAATACCCTTTCACTGCCTGATACATGGATAATAAAAGTGAAACTAAAATCATAGCAACATTGTTCAAAATACTACTTATGTCATTAAATATGCCAGCATTTTCAACATATTGAATGCTTTATTATTAAACGACAGCCTGATCAGCTTTCTTGTACACGTTCAGCCTAAATTTCTCCTAGATATCTAATTGCAGTTAGGATCATATTTCACCATATGACAACAAGCAGTGAGCAACTCTTTTCTTACTGCCATAATATGTGAAAAGGGGAATTTTAATATAGTTACTTACAAAGTACAAAACTATTACCCAGAAGATAGTTACATTAAATGGGTGAGCTATCTTATTTATAAATGTTAACTTGTAAGTAGGCTGCTTTCATGACCTCTTTTATCCAAATCATCAGTAACTTGATATGTCACAGAGGACCCACTGATGGATGAGGTGACATGGTCGATTAGTAAAGCTGGGAGTGTAATTAATTATTTACTTGTCTGTTAGCAATGCTAGTGGGCTGCTTACTAAGACTGATTTTTATCCATGGGTAGAGATTTTTGGCACAAAAATACTGAAGTGCAGCACTTTGAAACCTGTTTATAATATGTTATAGTAATGGTTGTATGTTCATTATTTATTTTATTTATTTGGATTACATTTGTTAACTGAAATAAAGCACTGATCACAAGTGACTAGTTTCAGTCTCAGCCTAGGGTGTGGATAAAGTTGGAATACAACTAAAAAAAGACAAGTACATTCATGTATAAAACATTACTTGTCAATAAACTTGAAACATAGTACATGTCCTCAGGAAATATAGTGGAAGTACAGTACATAAGTTTTCGTTTTAAAATTATTTTTTCCATATGTCCCTTCTCAAACACAATAAGCATGCCATGCCAGTAATGTCAGTGTGACCAGTTTATTGTGGAACACAACTTTCAGTTAATAACCACATGTAATAAGATCATAATAAATTAAATATTGGCACATGAAATCATTTATAAGGAAAACATGAACTATGTTAGGTAGCATTATATAACGTTCACCTGGAAATGGTTATCTGCTACAAGAAGCATTAATACATACCACTCACCTAGAAAACAGTTACCATCTAGACACATCATTTCATATTGTTCAGCTGAAACATAGGAACTACAAGCAGTGTCATTTCATGCCACTTGCTGTAAATGTAACCACAATAGACCCAGCGAAGCATAACCACTGCTCATCCTATATCATACCAATAGCTCAAGGAAAGAAAGGGGGAAAGAGGGGTTTCTCTCAAAGAAGCAAAGAAGTAGAGCCCTCTAACAATGCCGCAAATTGTCTATTCACCTAAACTACTTGTGACGGCCGTGCCCTGGCCCAGCAATCAAGGAGCCTCACTCCTTACCACTAAAACCAGGGAGGGCGTCTCATTTAAGAGAAAAGGTTAACAAATACACACAGTAAAGTACAATTTACCTTAAGTGCACACAGAGATCACAGTCAGTCTGGAGCTGGTTGCTCCCTTGCTCCCCAGGTCCCCAATAAGACTCCCCATTGGCACAGCTATAGGGTCCAGATCTCAGCCTAGCTGGCAAGCTAACCTCCAGTACCTTCTCTGTCCCACCAGTGCTTTGTGTCCCTGCCCTGGTAGCTGACACACCACACACACTTTGAGATAAGTATTTACACAACTTCACAGACACTCCCGGGAAAGGCTGACACAGATTCTCCAGCTGTGCCCCTTTACCCAGACTATACAGTAGTAATTACTGCCACCACCAGTTAATACATATCAGCGACCCAAAGGCCCTTAAAAGGGTGTCCAATTATTACTGTGCAATATTATTATCCAATCGGTAAATGTAACTAATCAGTCTAAGGCTTATTAGAATGGCCTTGTACAATAAACTCTATAAATATGCAATGCACTCTAGAGCTTAACTTAACTCTACACAAACCAACTACAGGTAAAAGGTTTAAAAATTTTTAATAATAAATAATTAAAAACACAAGACAATATTACTACACCACAGTGCTATCCAAAAGTTCAGAGATCACACAGAAACTTAAAATAATTCGTAGTACAGTTCTGACATAACAGAAGAAAACTTGTCTAATCTTTATAGTCCTAGCAATTTCTACAAGAAAACATACTTCTAAAGTAACTTACTTTCATAGAGCAAGGCAGTGCTGAAGTTGGATATCAAGACAGAATGCTTACAGTCTCTCTCAGGGCAATAGTTTAAAATCACTCACACATTTCTTCTGGGCCCTTCCATATTACATCATTTTGACACCTAGGTTTTCCCAGTATACACATTACATCATTTTGACACTTAATCTGGAGTTCCCAGGCCAACAGGCTACATTATTTAGAAAGCTAACACCTTCTCAGGAAACTACAGCAATAAAAGACATTTCATATGTACTCTCTAGTAATTATTCCTTAAGTTAAAACAATAGAAAGAATGTGTTCAGCTAGCCTCTTTGGCACCACTATTTAGATCAAAGTGTATACAAGACATACATTTAACTTCAAAAGAACAGATGTGAAATGCTTGGCTTAGTTTTCCTTACAGCAGATGGCAATGTTGCTACAGTCTTGAAGTTCACCTTTTACAGTGTTTTCTTTCATTTAAGAAACAAGCCTGTATTTTACATTTATATTTACAAATGATAGAATTATGAATCAAATTCTATTTGGCTAGGCTGGCAGCCTTCACCCCATTCTCTACCCATCTTCACGCTACTTACAGAGTAACTTAAAACATGCTGAGGTGGGAGGAAGGATGTGAACCAACCAACCATACCAAAGAGGCCAGTACTTACTTAATGCAAACTGTGGTGTACATGACTTCTTCCACTGACCTAACCTCTGACTCTGCATTTCCTACATTCTTCCTTTTTCAGCCTTCCTACCATCCTTATTTACTATGTCATACACCCAGTTGGGTATATAACTGTACAGTGTTTCCTTTTACATAGCATATTGTCACTTGACAAACATGTATTGGTGGTCATGGTTATTATTGCTTATATAATGCCATAATGCAGGGTCTATATTATATCATCGAACGCTTAAAAAAGCGAACGCTGATCGATCGACCTAATTTAAGCGAAAGCTTACAATCTCAAACTGTCAGATCAGCGATTTTTTTCCCAGGGAAAAAAATCGCTGATCCAAAACACATACACACAACACAAGCACACCAAACAAACAGAAATCCACACACATACACCTAAAATCTGATACCTAACCCTACACTAAACTATGCACACACCATTAACTATCCACTTACCTTAACCCAAACCCTAACCCTAAGGTCCATCACTATCGCACACTCACCTCACCCGCTCCCTAACCCTAACTCACTTAAATCTGCCCTAACCCTCATGTCCACTCAATTGCACACACACCTAACCTGAGCCCTAACCCTAACTCAACTAAATCACCCTAACACTCACATCCACACAATCGCACACTTACCTGAATCCAACCGGTAACTTTCCACCATAACACTGAAAATACCAAAGCAACAGAAACGGACAACCAAATTCTTTCCCTAGGAAAAAATTTGAGTTTCTGCTGCTTCGATATTTTGCAGTTTCGCGAAAATAAGTTCGATCAATCAGCGTTCGCTTTTTTAAGCATTCGAGGATATAATATAGACCCAGAATGCATATATTCTGGTGGTCTGTATCTCAGTGCAGTAAGTATTTATACAAATTTGTTCTATAAAAGCAAAAGTCTATTACACCATCTAATGCCCAGTGGGTTATGCAAGTAAAATACAGGTTTTCTTGATAACAAGTATTGGAAAAAGTATCTTGTCATTTATGATGCTTACTTGCTTTGAGGAAAATCAATGTCATATCACCAAGAAGATATACATATTTGATTAACTTTGATTATATTTGCTAATCTAATGGCTCACTAGGTCCATTGTTGCTTTGTTAACTCTGTGTGAGGGTTGCAATTACACTCTATGGGCTTAACTTCATTAAATCTTAGTGCATGAATTAAATAAGATGTTTTAAACCTTGATAAATTGACTATTATTTATTTATTGACATTTGTTTAACAGGAAAATCCAACTGGATAATTTTACTGATTTTTAGAAAAGGCCTGGAGAGAAAAGCTCCACAAACAGAAGAGCAGAACATACAGACACACCAGACACACACATATACATATTATATATATATATATATATATATATATATATATATATATATATATATCTACACACACACACACACACACACACACACACACACACACACACACACACACACATATATATATATATATATATATATATATATATGGGTCTATATGACTTGGTCGACAGTTCATATGATCGACTGTTTATTTGGTCGACAGTTCATTTGATCGACAAGCATTTGCCCCCTTCCCCAATGTTGTGTGACCCTGGAGTTAACATATATAGTTAGGGGGGGTGTGGGGGCACAGCCCCACATTGGGGTGTGGGAAGCCCCCACCTAAGATACTTGTCGATCAAATGAACTGTCGACCAAATAAACAGTCGATCATATGAACTGTCGACCAAGTCATATAGACCCATATATATATATATACATATATGGTTCTACCTGACAGCTCCAGAAGATCGAAATCGAAGAAGACCGTGGCAGAACATCGACAATGCAGAAGACCGACACGACGGATGACAACACCAACGCCGAGGATGCCGACATGGGGAAAGGCTGTGTATGCGGTAGTGACGGACTTTAGGGTTCGAGGCAGTTAAGTGTGGAGATTGTCGGACTGTGGGGATAGGGGTGGGTTAAGTGAGTTAGGTTATAGGGGTGGGTTAAGTGAGTTAGGAGGGGTGGGTTAAGTGAGTTAGGGGTTAAGTGAGTTAGGTAGTGTCGCGATAGTGACGGACCTTAGGGTTAGGGTAAGGTTTAGTGTGGGCTTGTAAGGATTTTGGTGTGCTTGTGTTGTGTGTGTGGTTTGTGGAATGGGGATGTGTTTTGTTTTAATTGTTATTGTGTTGTCGGTTATGTGTGGTTTCGTGTTTATGGACTGTCGAATATGTGGTGTCGGTGATGTGGTTGTCGGTGTTGTGTGGTTTCGACTATGTCAGGTAGAACCATATATATATATATATATATATATATATGTATGTATATATATATATATATATATATATATATATATATATATATATATATAGCTTACCCTGAAAAACACAAACACAGAAATGCTGACTGCTCAGAATAGCGAGGAATAACATTGCAGCTTGAAATGTCAGCTATTCTGAATGTCGTCAGTTGACACATTGAAATCCGATGCCACCCAACCAATACTGGACCTGCGCCCCTCCCCCCTTGGGACCTATGGTAGCACTTGTTCCTGGTAACAGAGCGGTAGGGAATTTTAGTCCATATAAGAGCTGGTGTTATGCAGGTCAGTTCGGCACCATGTGTTCGTTGAGGTGTACGTCACTTTTGTGAGTGTGTCCTAATTCGTTTTCGTACAAATGTTGTTTGCACATACATCATGTGACTATTTATAGGTAAACCTATATATATATATATATATATATATTCAAAAACACCAAAACCAGTGTTCAGTGATATAGTGCCTGGTTTGCCAGCAAATTGCATTACACAAAAAGAACAAGCACAAAATAATCAAAAAGCAAACTGGAGGAAAACACAGAAGTCCAGAAATGGATGCTTAGCCAACTTTAATGGCTAACAGGTCAAGTCACCTCACCAGCAAACCAGGTTTCACCTTAGCGTCATCAATGCATGTGTTAGGGAATGCCTTCCCCCTCCTTTTATATATATTCATTTAAAGCCACAGTTAGCTATATGTCTTAAATGTTTCAACATCACATGGAAGAAAATAACAGAACAACATTATTTAGATTGATTTGATTCATATCAAGTAAAAAAGTATACTCTATCATTGTTGTTATAACAAACAAATTACATTATGTACATCCAAATATTATTGCCTTGAATTATAACATACATTTACCAGTGATCATTCAGTCCAGGTATAAACAAGGCACCCAAATTGACTATCCATTGTCTTTCTTTTTTCACAAGAATTTTTTGTTTGTACATCATTGATAGGTTGTCACCTACCACTTTATCTATACCCAAAAAAACAAAATGTGCTGTAGGGTGTACCAATATGTATTTATATAATGCACTTCTGTTTCGTCAACAATTTGTCACTCATGCAAAGCAATACGTTGCTTAAAACTAAGAGATGTTTGCCCTATATAAAAAGAGCCACATTGGCATACTGCCATATAAACTACACATTCCGCTGCACATGTGCTCAAATGATGGATGTCGTACACTTTTGATGTGTTGACAGAAGTGAATGATTTAGTCTTAGATATACTTTTACAATATATACAATGTCCACAATAGATGTTCCCCACTGCTATTGGGTTTATTTGATTATCTTGCTTTGCATGTCCTTTTTTGAAACCTGTCAAATGTTCACCTATGTTTCTGCCTCTTCTAAAACCAAAACTGCAATAATTTCCGAGTAATGAATCAAAATATGGATCTGACTCAAGTATATGCCAATGTTTTGCAATAATGTGTCTAATCTTAAATGTATTAGACCCATACTTGGTAATAAAACTAATTTGATCTTCCTTAGTATGAGTTTGTACTTTATCCTTCAGTAACTGACTTCTGGACTGGACCCCCGCTTGCTTTAACACTTCATCTACCTTTCTGTGGTCATACCCCCTAGCTAAGAACCTTGTTTTAAGCTGTTTTGCCTGCACCCAAAACCCATTGGTGGTTGGAGCAAATCCTTCTTATTCTAGTAAATTGGGCCTTAGGAATATTAGTCACTATGTGGTGAGGATGGCTACTGTTGACATGCAATATTGAATTTTTGGAGAAAGGTTTCGTATATAAAGTAGTATCCATTGTACCATTCTTGGCTTTAATAACTTTTACATCCAAAAATTCTACTGAATGTAAATCAATGTTACCACTAAAATATATGCCATATTCGTTGGAATTTAAATATTCCACAAATTCATGCCACTTCGAAATATCCCCTGTCCAAAAGTCATCCAAATATCTCTACCACATTGTGAGATTGTTCTTGAACCTATTTTTACTATGTAAATTATGTCACGTTCCAAAAAAAACCCATAAAAAGGTCAGCATATATGGGTGCAAAAGTTGCACCCGTTGCTGTGCCCTTTATCTGCAGATACCATGCTTTATTGTATGTGAAGGAATTATGCTCCAAAACCAATCTTAATAAAGTTAACAAAAAGTCCATCTCCACCTCATCATATCTGCCTGACATCTCCATCCAGTAATTGACTGGTCTAATACCCACTTCATGAGGGATGCTGGTATACAAGGCACGCACATCAAGTGTCCCCATGGTTGTGTCTTTAGAGATCAGTAAATCATTCATGAGCACCAAAAATTGATTTGTATCTTTTTTACAAGCTGTAACATGTACCAACAAAGGTTTCAACTTGCATTCCAAGTATTCAGACAGTGCTTTTATCAAAGAACCATGGCCAGCCACTATAGGGCGCCCTGGAGGTGGATTCACTTGTTTATGGATTTTGGGCACCCATAGATGCTGACCTTTTTATGGATGGAAAAGTTATTAAAGCCAAGAATGGTACAATGGATACTACTTTATATAGGAAACCTTTCTCCAAAAATTCAGTATTGCATGCCAACAATAGCCATCCTCACCACATAGTGACTAATATTCCTAAGGCCCAATTTACTAGAATAAGAAGGATTTGCTCCAACACTGATGAGTTTTGAGTACAGGCAAAACAGCTTAAAACAAAATTCTTAGCTAGAGGGTATGACCACAGAAAGGTAAATGAAGCACTAAAGCAAGCGGGGGTCCAGTCCAGAAGTCAGTTATTGAAGGATAAAGTACAAACTCATACTAAGGAAGATCAAATTAGGTTTACTAGATTCATTCATAAAGACACATTTTTTTTCACAGTCAATACAAGCAAAACATATTTATGTATGAAATTATATAAAATATTCCCTTAAAATCAAAAAACGTATTTTCAAGAGACAGGAGATCAAAATTTGTTCATCCAGACCAGGTCAGTAATTAGCACTGGTAAACAATTGCCAATACATCTCTTGCTTTTAAAGTAAGAGCAACCAAGCCCCCCCCCCCCCTGTCATTCACCTGCACTTGTTCCAGTATGCAAAACTTAAAATAATGTCCACTATGTGAATGGATATGCTTATACAAAGCATTAGTTTATTTCTCTGTTCTAATCTCATATAAATGTTCATAAATCCGATTTTTAAGTTTTATTTCATTCTTGCCAATATAGAAACTAGTGCAAATCATACAGCAGGCACAATATACTGCCCCGTTAGACTTACAGGTAAACTGTTTATAGATAGAGAATTATGACTTTTTCAATCTTCTACTGCCACAGATTAAAATGCATTTACAATATAAGCATACTCCACACTTTTTCATTCCTGCATTTGTCTTTCTCGCTATTTTTTTGTCTCAAAAATTGCGACCCTGGAGTTAGAATATATAGTAAGGGGGGTGGGGGTGCAGCTCCCCTCATAGTTTGGATATATATTAAGTTTAGAAAAGAGTAATTTATTGAAATTGTAAGTATCCATGTGCATAGTTCAAAATATTTAAAATTCCCCCCACACCCCCCCTTACTATATATTCTAACTCCAGGGTTGCACTACAGTGGGGAAAAGGCCTTATATAACTTTCAGTGAAATGTGTTTCAGTGAATTGTGTTTTCAGTGAATTGAGCTTTCAGTGAATTGTGCTCAGTCAAAAGTTTTTCCATGAAATGTGCTTTCAGTGAATAGTCCTAGACCCGTCCTCATGTTGATTCAGGAAATGTTTCCCCTTTTGTTAGTTATTTTTGGCATTTTTTAATTTCACAGATGGTACAGCAAGCATGCTGACAGGACAAATGAGTGCTTGACTGTAGTTATGTACAGCGTAATTGTCAGGGTATAGGAAGAAGAAAGAAGATACAATATGATGTTACAGGTAGAAAACAAATGCATAAATGAGAGGATGTGAGCAAGATTTCTATATTAAGAACTATTTAATTCCACTGCTCTTCTCAACAAACTACCTGAAAGCAGCTATGGTTGTTGAAATGAATATACTATGAACTACATGTCAGGAAAGTCTTAGAAAAGTACAGGGTTGGATTATAGCAGTGTCCCAGAAAGATGATGAAGATGATGATTATTACTTCATTTTTCCCATTTTACTATATATTACTGCTCAGGAAATGTCCAGTAGTGCAACTAAGTAAGCAGTGGCAGTTAAGAAAGTCAGCCATGAATGTAAAGAGCATCTTATCCAAATGCCATTTTGTTTTTTAGGATTCTTTGGATCCTCAAGTATAGCTTTGAAAAACTTAAAATGGTATTAATAGCTGCATCACATAACATAGATTTTCACATACAGGAAGGAAATAACAACTATTAAAAGCTTCTTAAATACTGAGGAAAAGATGTGAAACTCAATAGTTTTTTAACAAAACTATTTTCATTACCAGAAAACCAGAAACTCAGATTTTTAATACCACAAGCAAACAAAATATTTGAACTTTGAAATTAAATTCAAGCTCTCTAGCATTATGCTTGAATTACACCTCCATCAAAATAAACACTGCTATATAGCCAATAATAAAATATTTAAGAATGTCTTCAATGTATTAAATAAAGAAAAACAACACTTGCTAATGAACAGCTGAGAAGCTAAATACTTCATACTCATAAATCATTTCAAGATACTTAAAAGTATTATGCAAGCTGAGCTAATATTAAAGGCCATGACAAGCCCAGAGCTGTTGGACATGCTACACTTAAAGAAATCCCAATCCCTCAGAGCCATACGCTCCAGGGATCTAAACCTTGTTATCACAATAAACAAAACATGCTGAAGGGATAGGTTCCTGACCCAGAGACTCCCCAGACTCTGGAAAAGATTGCCCATACATGTCAAACAGAATGCCTCTTTGGCCTTCTTCAAAAGGAACCTTGATGATTGGATGGGAGAAAGGAAATTCACCCTGGGGATCGTGTCAGTTGCTCTGCTAGACAGGGGACCAGGGAAGTAATCATCCTGGGAAGAAATAGGCAGGGAATTGTTATGGCTAGGCTTGTATAGGCCGAAGTTCCCTCTACACCCACTGAGCAATCGATGAATCAACATAAAGAATTACAACAAGGCGTACAGTCGACGCCTGAACATCATGTAGAGCTGCGAGCAGTAGGGGAAACCTTAATGGCAACATCCAGTGTAAGCAATAAGGGCGCGACTGCTACTAACGCTGTATGTACGGCGTTACAACAAGTAGATCTGCATAAGAAGAAACAAACCAACATATCGTTTTTTTTACCATTTCGACTAAACTGTCCGGAAAAGGTTCCAGCATACAAAGTGAGGACAGAAAGAAGCCCAATGCAGAGAACAGCTCAACAAACAACGCAGGGAGCGAAAAGGAAGAACGACAGTCCGAAGAAAACGAACAAGACACCACGCAGATGAGTGATGCGGGTTCAATTTTAACTAAAGGTACTGTGAATTTAACTAGAAGAAACCTCCCTGAGGAATACTACAATCTACTGAATAATGGGTTAAAATTCATTCCGTTCACTACTGACAGTCTAGTGAATATGATAATAGACCTGAAATTGTTTGCCAGAAGTTTGATGTTGAAACTCTTGTTCCCTAATACCATCATTAATAATAATTGTTATAAGAAACTAAGTGTATTTGTCCCACAGTTATCGCCAGTAATAATAGCATTTATGAATATCGTGGAGGTAGAGTTAAGGGCAATGTGCTCTGGTAGAAGTGAAAGGAGATACAATTTGACATACAATGAATACAAAGCCCTGACATCTATAAAAAATGATAATGAGATTATCATTAAGCAGGCTGATAAGGGTGGGGCAACTGTGATAATGGAACGAGCATACTATATGAGTGTATTTAATACATTTCTTTCTGATGAAACAACATTTCAAAGAATTTCCTTTGTAGAGGTGAAAAACCAGATAATGCAGGTAAACATGCAGATATATGAGATGCAGTTAAATGAGCAAATATCATTGGAGCTATTTAATTATTTTTCGATCCCGTGTCCCAGGATACCTCAAATCTATGGCATACCAAAGATACATAAGTCATTATCTAACCCTCCTCTTAGACCGATTGTGTCTGGAAAAGGATGGGTAACAGAATCTATTTCAAAGTATTTGCAAAAAGAGTTATCAAAACTGTTATCCCATTGTACTACCGTTGTAAAGGACACTACACATTTCTTGCATAAATTAAGTGAATGGTACATCAATGCAAAGAAGAATAGTATATTTGTAACATTAGATATTGAATCTTTATTTACAGTAATACCCATAGATTATGGAGTAGAAGCTGTGAGGATGTTACTGTTGATGTATTCTGTAGTTCAACCTAATGACATTGAAAATTTGTGTTCATTGCTAGATTTAGTATTAACAAAAAATGTATTTATATTTGATGGTGTACCATACAAGCAACTTACTGGTGTAGCCATGGGGACATCTGTGGCTAACACCTTTGCAAATATTGTTCTTTACTATTGGGAAAAGAACTACATACTGAATGATTCGAATGACTTAAATAAGCACGTAAAATGTTATGCAAGATTTGTTGATGATTGTTTTTTTGTCTGGGAGGGGACTGAATATGAATTAAATAGCTACTTAGTTTACTTGAATAGCACTACACCATTTTTTAAATTTAAAATGAGTTATTCAAGTCAGAATATAACGTATTTAGATGTAAGGATTTATATAAAAAATCAAAAACTTGAAACTATGATATATAAAAAAGACGTACAAGTGATGCGATATTTAAAAAGAACCAGTATGCACCCGACACATATTTATAGGGGCATAGTAAAGTCTCAACTTATAAGAGTAAGTAGGTTAACAACTGAGGACGATCTCTATAGAACAGAAGTACAAGAAATGAAAAAGGAGTTCAAGAGTGGAGGATACTCGGATGTTATGATAGAGAAATGTATTGAGGAAATAAATAAAGGTAGAGATCAAGAATACAAACCAGTATTTAATCGTATGGCATGTGGGGAATTAACTTCACCAGTAGTACAAAAGATGACAAAAAATGATCAAGTTAGGTATGTAACCACATACAATGGATACAGCCAAGTGATGTGTAAAATAATAGAAAAAAACTGGCCGATTCTAATGGCGATGCCGGAAATACAGAAAATAGCAGGATCTAAACCTAGCTTTGCCTATAGAAATCAACAATCATTAAAAAACATCTTATGTTACAAGGATTTCTATAAACAAGTATATACACCACAAACCAAGCTAGGAACCTATAAATGCTACAATTGTAGCTGTTGTGATGATATTGTACAATCCAATGAACCCTTTAGACACCCAATAAGTAATGTTAGCTATATTTTCAAATGCAGAGCAACCTGCAATACATCTCAATTAGTATATCTTGCCACCTGTAACAACTGTGAAAAATTTTATGTGGGCAAAACAACAAGAAGACTGAAAGACCGTGTGGTCGAGCATAAGTCAGAAATTAATAGAAAAATTCAAACTAATGCTCTATATAAACATATTATGGAGGAAACGACACATAGATTTAAATTCAGATGTATAGACACAGTTGATTTGGGTGTAAGGGGTGGTGATTTAAATAATGTTTTGGAAATTAGGGAGTTACAATGGATAATAAGACTGCAGGCTGATGTGAATCCTGGCCTTAATAATGCCATTAGTGTGAAACCAGTGCTAGTGAAACGACAGTATGATAATTTATGATGAATAGTATTACTTAGAATTTATATATATATATATATATATATATATATTTTGATATATATATTTTTTTATATTTATATTTTTATACTAGTTCTATAGTTTATATGGATATTGTTTTAAATATATAAATATATAATATAATGTATGCCATGGTTTTAAAATTAAATAGCTTTATGCAAATTTTATTAATGTGATTTTAGTGGCTGGTGTAAACATGTGATATTAATTGAGCCTCTATTTAAATGTGTTTAGAATATGGTTGTATATGCTGATGAAGGGTAGAGTACCCGAAAGCTTCATTCATTAAAGTTGGCGTTTGGTGAAAACTGTGTGTCTTATGGTTGAAAACTTCTGAGTCCTACTAGCATATTAATAGCTGCATCACATAACATAGATTTTCACATACAGGAAGGAAATAACAACTATTAAAAGCTTCTTAAATACTGAGGAAAAGATGTGAAACTCAATAGTTTTTTAACAAAACTATTTTCATTACCAGAAAACCAGAAACTCAGATTTTTAATACCACAAGCAAACAAAATATTTGAACTTTGAAATTAAATTCAAGCTCTCTAGCATTATGCTTGAATTACACCTCCATCAAAATAAACACTGCTATATAGCCAATAATAAAATATTTAAGAATGTCTTCAATGTATTAAATAAAGAAAAACAACACTTGCTAATGAACAGCTGAGAAGCTAAATACTTCATACTCATAAATCATTTCAAGATACTTAAAAGTATTATGCAAGCTGAGCTAATATTAAAGGCCATGACAATCCCAGAGCTGTTGGACATGCTACACTTAAAGAAATCCCAATCCCTCAGAGCCATACGCTCCAGGGATCTAAACCTTGTTATCACAATAAACAAAACATGCTGAAGAGATAGGTTCCTGACCCAGAGACTCCCCAGACTCTGGAAAAGATTGCCCATACATGTCAAACAGAATGCCTCTTTGGCCTTCTTCAAAAGGAACCTTGATGATTGGATGGGAGAAAGGAAATTCACCCTGGGGATCGTGTCAGTTGCTCTGCTAGACAGGGGACCAGGGAAGTAATCATCCTGGGAAGAAATAGGCAGGGAATTGTTATGGCTAGGCTTGTATAAGCCCTAGAGCTAATAGCCTAGTACCAACCTATGAATACACATCACGATTAGATGGGTTCATCCTAGAATATATCACTATCTCTTACTATCTAGCTATCCAAACAATATTTTCCTTACTGATGTAGCTACTGTTAATGCTGTCATCATTGATAATATTGGGGGGGGGGGTGTTGAGAAACACATATCACACTGCATAAATTTGTTCCCAACATGTTTTCTCAGTCTGCTGTGGGTGTCTGATTTCATACACCAGAACAGTCCTTCCAGAATACACATCTACAGATAGGTAGCATTACTGCAGGCTGCTAGCCAACACCACATGCACATGCAATAATCCAGGGGGCAGCTAGTGCAAATTAAGTATGCAGTCATCCCTGGATCCTTATTCAAGATTGAATTATCATGGTAAAAGCAGTTCAAAGAAAAGCTTTGCCAGTCTGTTTGGAAGTAGAGTAATGAGGACTGAATGCAGTAGTTTTACCATTAACAAGCATTATCACCACAACAGCTAAGTATGTGCACACATGTGTGTGCATGTGCGTGTTTGTGTGTATGTGTGTGTGCGTGTGTGATGCACTTATTCATACGTGTGTGAATGTGTGTGTGTGTGTGTGTGTGTGTGTGTGTGTGTGTGTGTGTGTGTGTGTGTGTGTGTGTGTGTGTGTGTGTGTGTATGTGTGGTTGTGTATAAATGTGTGTCTGCACGGGAGCCATTTATAATCTCAAAATACTGAAATGTCGAATTTCAGTATCTCGAGGCTATAAACCCGAATATTTAAAATAGCGAAAGTTCATGGCCTTATGCTACGTGATGTCCGGGATTGTGTGTTTATGGTGCGCAGTGTCATGTGTGGATCTAGGTGTTTTGTCAGGTAAGTGAATGTTTTGTAAGGGATTTGAGTGGGGGTTAGAGTGTGTTTGAGTGTGGTGATATGTTTGATGTGTGTGTGAGGGACTGGAGAATGTGCGTGTGTGAGTTTGCTTTTGTTTCCTGTTTGTGTGATCGCGGAATTAGTATATATAAGTAGAGGAGTGTCGGGGGGGTGCAGGGTGGCTTGCCCCCCTGCTTATGTGTGTATGAGTTGTGTATGTGTGTAGTTTTTGTTTGTTTATGTTGTGATGTGGGTGTTGTGGAGTATGTATGATGTAGTGTATTCTATTTGTTCGGTGTTTTGAATTTCGCGGTTTTGGGCTCGGGGTTTTGTAATTTCGGTGTTTTGTGGATTCGGTTTCATAGTTTCGAGATACTGAAATTTGATGTTTCAGTATTTCAAGATTATGAAGTGAATCCGTCTGCACACAGCTTTTTTCTTTTCAGTTTCTTTTTATGTCCTGCATTGAAAAAAAACAGGAAGTCAGTTCTACAGATTATTATCAAAAGTACCCAGATTTAATAAATTATTTGAATGACAATATAAATTAAGCATGACTTTAGATACCTAACTTGCATCAGCTGGGATTTGCAGTGAACTCTGCATTGGGTTTATAATACTGAAACTTAAGAACTAGTAATAATCATGCTCTATACTGAGAGGCACAATAATGTGGCAAGGCTATTGCATTGGGATTGTGCAAACACTACAAGATAGACATAGCTGAGCATAACTGGAAAAAAGAAATGCAAAGCATTATAGAGAAGGATGAAGTGATCACCCATTACCAGCAGTTCAAAAAAAAGATGCAAGTAATTTTCTTGGGTGGCGAAAGCCAGGTTACATTTTTTGGCTAGGCTTATATAGGCCCTAGGGCCAATAGCCTAGTACCTACCTATGAACCTATATAACAGTCCATGAAAAAAGACAAAAGTAGCACTGCTTATTGAAACTGATGCACCCAGTGATCACAGTATTATGTACAGAAAGAAGCAAAGATGTCTTTTGAAACATAGTGATTTTTATAAAACACATCCACTACTCTTTTGATATGCTACAATATTAAACTAGAATGATAACGCGTGTAATAGGGTGTAGCAGGATAATTGTCCCCCAGCTAGATGACTCTGTGTTTGAAGAGTAGGGTTTGTGCTGTGTAACAGGAATTTGAGGTAACTGTTTCCTTTGCCCTTACTACTGTGTTACTTCTACATTATAACATGTGTAATACAAATCAAAACAACAACTTGGATCTTTATAAGAAAATGAAAGTGCCAGAAGAAAAACATGTGCCAAACTATGGACAGAGTCTCTGACAGCACTGGATTTAAAATCTCTGATAGTCATTCTCTGTTGAGTAACATAAGAGAAGTGTTGTAAAAAATGAAACTTTGCATTACTCTGGGTCCAACATGCCAGCAAACCAAGCTCTGAAAATATTTTATTTATCATGATTTAATTTTTTGCAGGCACGTCCCTGACTAAAAGCCCATTATGTTTTCTTTAAAATGCATCTTAGTAGGCAGCATCAAGAGTGAACTAAAAAATCATGCATATGCAAACCACAAGGAAAGTAATTTACGATAGCAGCAGCTTTTTCCATTTTATACTTGTATCAAAAAGCATTTCTTGATGAGTTTTACAGCCATTATTGAGCATGACTGTTTGAAAACAGGAAAACTATAAAACAGTTATTCAAAGAACTGCCAAGCAATTTTCTGCACTTCATTGACTCTCTACATTTGCCATTTAGACTGCATAATAATAGCATTTAGGACTTCACTGCATTACCATAGCCAGATAAATGCATTAGTGAACAGAACATTTTGAAATGAATGCTTTGTTATTGAAAACAATGTTTTCTTTTCCCCTTCTTGCAGTTTGGCATTTATTTCTGATATGTGTTGTTTTATGAGTGTGTGCGTATGTGCATGTGTGTGTGTATCAGTTATATATATATATATATATATATGTGTGTGTTTATATATATATATATATATATATATATATATATATATCTGTATCGATATACATAAACACACATACATACACGTGTGTCTTCTGTGCGCAAATATATACACACACATGCACACACGTATACATATATATATATATATATATATATATATATATATATATATATATATATATATATATATATATATATATATATATATATATATATATATATGTATGGACACACACACACACACACACACACACACACACACACACACACACACACACACACACACATATATATATATAATATATATATGTATGGACACACACACACATATATATATATATATATCTATATGTACATGTGTGTATCTATCTATATATACATATATATATATATATATATATATATATATATATATATATATATATATATCTACACGTGCATATGTGTGTGTGTGTGTGTATGTATGTGTATATGTGTCCCCCACTTTTTGTTGAATGCTGTTTCTTCAATAAACACAGGGGGTGTGGTTTAATGTCGATAGTGCAGATAGCTGAGTGGTGGAAATGTTGATGATGTGTAATTTCAAGACAGGTAAATGGGTTTGAAGGGGTAAGAGTGTTTGTGCATGTGTATGTCAGTTTGGGGCAGGGTTGGGGATGAGTGAAGCATAGGTTTTGTATGTTTATGTGCGAGTTTGCCTATTTTAGGGTTAGTCTCAGAGTTAGGCTAGGGGATAGATATAGTGTTGTTTGTGTGTCTTGGGAAGTTGCAGAGTAATGGGAAGGTTTTATTGAAGGTAAGGTACAGGGTCAGGGTTGAGGAAAGGGGCAGCATTAGAATTTTGGTTAGCACCCATTACTAAGATGGTGCAGGGGGATCATCGTAACACTTTGATCAAATCCCTGCATTCCTCATCTGTGTGTTTGTGTGCATGCGTGTGTGTGTGTGTGTGTGTGTGTGTGTGTGTGTGTGTGTGTGCTTGTATGCATGCGTGCGTGTCTGTTCATGCCTGCCTATATGTGTCTATGTCTGTGTATGTATGAACCAGAGATAGAAAGAGGACAGTGCTTGTATTCACAAAATCTCAAAGTCTTGGGTATATGTAGTAGCTTATCCTGTGCAAGGGCTTTGTCTGCATTTATTACTCTTTGGTTTAGCATAGCATATTTAAACAGAGAATTGGAAGGCATCACTCTCTTTGTGGTGAGTATATCTGTGTCTGTGGTGTGGCAATGTGATCTCTGTAATGGTGTTAGTGTTGTTAACAAAAATGCAATACCATCATGGCATTTGTACATACTGTCTGAGTATATCAGTTGTGCATGTTCTCCTATTCTTCCCAAAGCACTATATATTTTTCTTAAGATTCACAGACTAGTAATATGTTCATTTAGATCAATATATCTTGTTTTTGTACTGTTAGACCACTATTTATTTCCTGTAACTGTTATTGTATTTGGAGTGATGATTTGAAAAAAGTAACAAAGTGAGATGTGAGAAAAGTTTCTGTTATTATGAAACAAACGCACATCTGTTAATTCTTTATTTCAGGGTTGCATTTGAGATACAGTAAAAAAGTGACATAGCTCTGACATTTGGGTTTCTGGTAAGAACAATCTTTTTTTTTTAAATGTCATGAAATTTGGTACTGTCACTTTGAAATTTCATTACAAAACTCAGGGTAATATTGCATCTGTGAAAATTATTTTGGACAGCAACTTAAGGCTGCCACCATTTCAATTGCCAAATGTGTCACAGTTTTCTTAAAATATGACATTTTGCAAAGTTCTAGATTTAGCAAAAAAAGCTTACTCTTAAAGAATTTAAGTCATTTGTATTGTGTAGAATTACATTAATATGTTTCATAAACAAACATATTGCTTTATGGAACTATTTGAGGAAACTTAGAAAATATATTTTATTGTAAAATCCCAAGACATTTGCTATGCATAAAGAGGAGCATGTGGCAATCCTGCAATAACTGTGGCCCTCTTCATAAAGACATACCAAACACTAATCTAAGATCTGGATAAGTACAATTTAGGCGCAGATTAAATGACCCATATTGACACATTTTTAATGAAGAACTGCTATATTTGCCCATTTATGTCAATGCAAACAGAGAGCACTTCCTATTAAAAATAATATCACTTTTACGCTATAAGGCAAACAGGAGGCAGGCTTAAGTTGAAAACAGGATCACTCAGAGTGGTTTATATTATACTTGATCTTAACATGATATACAACTATAAAATATATGTACCAATAAGTAAATATATCTATTTGTCCATCTATCTATAAAACTAATCTCTGCATATCTAAATTTTTATCTGTCTCTAATCTCTTCTCTCTCTACACATCTACACAAAAAAAAAAAAAAAAAAAAATATATATATATATATATATATATATATATATATATACACACACATACACACACACACTCACACACACACACACACACACACACACACACACACACACATATAGTTATACATATATATATATATATATATATATATATTTATATGTCAGATGATCTAATGTTTGGAAACTTGAAATTCGTATGGATGAGACCATGTGATCGAATTTCCAAAAACTCGAACATCAAAACCAAAAAGCACACAAAAATCTACTTTTTTTGCATTTATGCAGGGGGAAAGCCCCCCTACACCCCCCATGTGGGGGAGGGGGGCTGCCCCCCCATACCTTCTGCACAATATATATACCACTTCCGAGATCACACTACAGGGAAGAGAAGGGTAAATTTTCCCAACCCAGCTGTACTACGATCTCCATTCAAAAGCATTGATTTTTCAAAAACTGCATTATATGGTCTTTACCATATGAATTTCTAGTTTCTGAAAACTTGATCAACTGATAGGGGTCCATATCTATCTATCTACATATATACATATATATATATATATATATATATATATATATGTATATATATGTATAGTGAGAGAGAGAGAGAGGAGATGTAATACATATAAGTCACACAGACAAACCATTCACTAAAACCTGTATTATAACTTAAACCTCCTGTTCTGGAAACCCCTGGAGATATATGCAAATACCCCTTAATGCCATATGAGTGTTTTAGCTTCATAGTTTTTGAATGCCCATGATTTTTTACTTAAGAATTTATGGGTAGAGTCATGCAATAAATATATGCTCTTCTAGATGCAGACATGCCATCTTTTGATCTTTTCTGACCTTGTTAATACAGCATAAGTGGACTATTTGGCTATACTTTAGAAACTTAAAGCTTGAAATCAAGCATGTATATAAAACTGGGTAAAGTACAGGTGGACAAAGACTGAACTCTCGAGATCCAATTGTTCAAGGTTCACCCTACCAATGATCGGACTCCTTCAAAGGAAATTGTGGCGTTGAATTCTGCTGACAGTGATGCCCTTTTTAAGGCAATTTCACCTTTCTTTGAGTTGATATGACCATGGGTTTGTGTATATATATATATATATATATATATATATATATATATATATATATATATATATATATATATATATATAAGATTGAAGGTGTGGAGAACTTCTTATGCCTGAAAAAAACACTTAAAAAGTGTTTTTTATTTCAGACTTTTTTTGGCAAATGCAATTCAATTATTCCAGTCCTCAGTGCATTCAGTTTCATCTGCTCATAGTGGAAATGATAAAACCACAGGAAAACTGATGCTTCTTGAGACTTGAACTTGCTTGCTCACAGTCCATAAAATCAAGAAAAAAGAACCATAAAGTGTAGCCAAATTCAATTGAGTCTCAAAAGAAATCAAGCACTTTAAACATGTTTATAAATTGATACTTCTTCAATAAAAAATAAAAGGTATTACATAGATGAACGCGTTTGCACTCAACAGAGCTAACTGCAGTTTACATGACTTGCAGTGTGTATATACTTTAACGCATAGCTCATTATAAATTCACTCAAGCTGGATTCATGCATGCATGCCATTGGCTGTTTGGTTTAGCTGAAGTAATAGAGGTCTCATCTTTATTCCCTCTTCTACATACATGCTCCTTTTGGTAGGTCAGAACTTATATACTGCATGCCCAGCCTATGCTAATTGACACAGACACTTTATAAAACTATTGTCACTGTCTATGCATATCTTGTGATGTGATAAGTAAATGTCATTTGCCAAATTTAAAATGGACAAGTACTAACAAAAAAATTACAAACAGCCAATTTATAACTCTTAAGTATTATGCTGCAATTATACTTGTCACTAGTTAGAACCATGTTGGGAACTGTGTGACTATCCCAGTTATTGGTTATACCTTCCTTGTATCCTTTATGTCACCCTTTCAATGAAAGAATGACATAACAATTACAAGACTGTGCCAAGGGCCATGCAAGAACTTTGCATGTGATAGGTCTAAGGAAAAACTGCACTATTCTATGACAGTGAAATAAACATGGTTAAATATTATTGCCTCCTATTCAGTATGACCCATTCAATGACAAACTATGAAACAGGTAAGTTATAAGAAGTAGGCAACAACGTGACATAAATTGTAGTTAATGTTTTGAATTCTAGTTACTCAACTATCATGATATTCACATGAAAGTTGCCACAGTTGCAATCCTTATCATGCAACATAGTCACATGAAAGTTACCACAACTGTAATCCCTGTCATGAAGGTAAGTATGGTTCCCACCATGGGAATCACTGAGAATGCAGTCATTGTATGTTATACTAGTGCCTGGTACATAAGGCTTTTGCAGAGCTGACTAGGAGAAGGGAAATCAATACTACTGCAAGGGCTGTCTGATCCATGTTAATATATAGAATCTACTTGATCATTAACTATAAACAAAACATTAGACTGCCTATAACAGAGGCAAGTTTAGATTCAGTCACAGCTTGTTGTTATAGTACTAAGAAGAATTAGGTATATTATGAAGAGAAGCCCATTGCCAATGTTCAAACATTGAAATTGTGCAGATGTTGCAAGCTGTAAAAGGAGAGTAAACACATATGTGCAAATATTTGTTGAAAAGAGACTTACCTGGGGATTTAATAAAATCTATGTAGGCGTAGTGCAAAGCCTACACTGAAGGTATCGTGTCCATGTATGAAGTACCCCCTCAGTAGGATGCCATGCATATTAATGAAGGTGCATTACTGAGGGAGAGCCATGTAACACGGTTATTGAATCAGTGTAGGGAGTGTGTTTCTGAGTCCAGAGATGAGTAACATACCCCCTGCACTGTCAAAGTGCCAGATATCAATGTATGCATATCTAATAATGTTTTAATTATTTCTTTCCATTTTTTTTTTTTTTTTATGTTTGCACAGCACAGCTTGCAGCAATGGACACATGCCAGATATCTAAAAATAGAAATCAGACGGATACATTTAATGATGATTGCAAAGGTCAAGTTTAAGCAAAGCTGAGCTGGTTTGAGTTGTGCGCCGCAGTGCTCAGCAGTGCTTAAATGTAGTAGAGAGGTATATATAAAAGTATAGCAGCATTTCACATGTCCATGTAGCCCAATGGTTAGAGTGACAGCTATATGTGCTGTAGCTAAAGGGTTTGAATACACAGACAGGTTATTAAGCAGTTATTTTGCAAATACACATTATGAGAAGTATTTTTTAATCCTGCTTTGCTGCGCTCAGCTAAGCTCTGCTAACCACAGCTAAGCCTTTTCAAGCACTGCTTAAACAAAGAATGTTTTAGCAGTGCTTAGCTGGTTTGTGCATTGCTAAGCAGTGTGAAGCACTGCTAAGCAATGCCAGTTTAACCATTGCTCAGCACAGCTAAGCTGTTTTGCACACTGCTATGCATTGCTGAGCATTGCCAGTTTAAGCACTATTGAGCAGAGCTCAACAGGTTTGTGCAATGCTAATCAATGTGTGACATATTTAAAAATTGTCCAATGGCAGTAAAGGGAGGGAAACAGGCTTATTTAAGCGCAACAGGCTGGGATAGAGTAGAACCAGTTGGAGTTTGAACTTGGCAGGAACATTGGCAGGTGTTGGAGAGGGTGCATGCTTTTGGGCACAGTGGTGGGGCATTCTGGAGTCCATGGTCATGGTTGGACTCCTTGTGAAATACCATGACATATGGCTGATACAAGGCCAGTACCAGGAATTGGAGTAGAAGTCAGAAGCCTGGGACCAACTGGTAAGCAATCTCAGCAGTGCAACAGGTATTCCCCACACAGGTGAGCAGGTCCATCATCATTATGATGATCTGAAGCAATGAAAGAGGTGGCTTTTTTACACCTGGCTCCGGGATGTTTGGGATAGGAATGTCCCACAAGTTTGTAAGTACTGTTAGTATTGTTATAGCAATACCTAATCTGAATGTGTGATAGACAGGTATGCATAATGGTGTGCTTCTCTCCCTACAGCTGCAGAGGATAGAGCATGCAGGGCACCTGGCCAGGTTGTACCATGAGTGTGGTGAATACAGATGTATCTTGCAATCTATACTCATATAAGCAAGAAAGAGTAAATTATTAAATGCCATTAGGTATATACAGTTTTGATTGCACTGCAATGAATGTGATCATACACCTGTACTGAAATAAGTGAGCAATGTCATGTATAGTTCAATAAAGATGAAAGAATGAAACCTGATAATATTAAGCAAATAAAGTTTCTATTGCATTAATTGTGGAATTACAGCTGTATTGCAACACTTGCATTATATGAACTGTTCTGCAATAAAGACTTGAACATATAACAATAATTGCATTAAGTCACCCCTAATAAAGCTGTATTGTGCAATGTCTGTATTTTGGGCTGTTGTTCATGAAATCAAGTATTATATCTGCTCTGAACTGAAAACACAAAAAATACCACTAAGTGACTCAAGGTTAGCTAAAAACGAGAATTCTGCTAAAGTGTAGATTTAGAGCTGTACTACAAGATATATGCATTATGATATTTGTTATGCACTAAGATTTGAAGCACTATCAGGGTCACCCAAAGTATATTGTGTATATCAGGATTGTCTTGAGGTAACCATTGCATTTCAGTTATATGCATTCCTGCTCTGAGGTATGGTGCTGCAGGCAAGTATGAAATTGTAGTAGCTGTAGACTGCAAATATACCATCTGCAACTGTATATGGGTCAGGTAGCCAACCCAGCATTTCAGTATGGTTTGTACACATCACAGATATTTTCATCCACTAGGGGTTAATTGTCTACACCTGCATTCTGTGTATTAATGTACAGTTCACCTAGTATCTCTGTCATGCATGAATCTCATGCATGTCTGTTCAAGTGTCACTGCAGTCGTGTATAACAATCTACTTCTATTATCAGGTCATATTTTACCAGGTGTGCTATAGACAAATATCATTCAATCAATTTGCAGCAGTGGCTCAGGAGCTCAGTTTGATAAATGCTAGGTCTAATGTACATTTTGTCACAAATGGACCAGGATTTGAATCCAGTGTCAAGTACAATGAAATATTATTGAATCAGTTATGTATTGTTAACAGATGTTCTCTTCACAGGATTTACAGGTAAATGGATGCAGTAGGCCTAAGTATGGGTTAATAATTTGTGTGTTAAGATGTACCAGAGTGTTAACAGCATTACTCAGAAATGTGATAAGACTTCAGAAAATAAAGGCAACAAGTACAGTACTAATAAAAGTAAATACAATAAATAAAATGTTTAATCTTGGAATGGCTGTGTGCCTGTTGTGTCTGTGTATATTTGCTGACAGTCTAACCCCATGCCTGCCAAGGATGGCATGATAGTTGTTTACCCTCTGTACTGTACAGGATTCATGTCTCTCAAGTGTCATGCTGTCACTGACTGTAATCACTATCGCCTAATCCCTCTGTCAGAGATCTATCATCAACAAGATTATGTCAATAGCACAGTCACACTACATAAGTCCACAGTACACCTTGGTAGTCATATAGGTCCACCTGACATGTAATAGTTATCTGTAGTTGTATAACTATAGGTTATACAGCTTGGCCCATATGGTCCCATGTGGATAGCTTGAGAAGTATGTATGTGCTACAGCAGCTATAGGGCACTATTATACATAAAGGGCAGGCCTGTAGACTAATTAACAGCACTGTTGCAAACTATATAGCCTATACTGGTACTAATGGACTGTATGTCTCTCTCTCCCCACCCCTTATCTTCATCATAATTTATTACTGTTATACATCAGTTATGGTTTAGTATTAACAAATGTTATTCTCTAAAAATTATGCTGGGCCTTGTGTTATTATTATGTAATACAGCGGTTGCATACTAACATATGCTGAATTGCCTATGTTGTTGGCCTTATGCCATAACTGTTACTGTCATGCTGTTACTATACTGACTGTTATCTCACTTATTTGTTGTGTTCCATATACTATGCAACGTTATGTTACTGGGTTATTTGCAATTTTCTGGCATGCTGTTATAACTACCAAAATGTTTTTATCTTCATTACTAACCTATACACATTGAAATACCTCAACATCACAGCTCGACTGGATATGCAGGTTCCTGGCGATCTGCCTACCCTACCTCAGCCAGCCATGGCACTGGGTCTGAGCATGTCTGGGACCAAAGCCAGTGTTGCCCCCTCTGCTGTCCCTGCACCTCCTATGGGTGGTACCATCTCACAGGATGGGGCCTTTCCCCCTGGGAGCGGGAGCAGGGGGGGGGGGTTGTGACCCAGGATCAGCTACCGGTGATGGTGCGCAGGATAGTGCATTGAGGTTATGAGAACTGGCTGTGCCAGATTAAAGGCAGACTAGCCAACCTGGAGGGGCAAGGTGACCCAGTGCCCAGCCAATAGCACAGCCCCTTTTGGGGCAGAGAAGGAGCAGTGTTGATTGCCACTGGGTGGGGAGCTCAGTCACACTACTGCTGTCTGAGCACACATGGATCTCTGATTCCACAACACCCTCCCCATCCAAGTTCTTTACGCCCCTCATGTGTCACACACTGCCTCTGTATTCTGTCTTGTCTGCCTTGTCTGTCTGCAAATGCAACCTCTCATATCCAACTTACCTCCCCACATCTACCTATATCCCTTCCCCAACATTCCACTTTCACCATAAACAAAGGCGGGACTTATACCAAAAAAAAAAAAAAAAAAAAATATATATATATATATATATATATATATATATATATATATATATATATATATATATATATATATCACCCCAGCACCCATTGGACACAATGAATTATTACATGAATTATTCAACACAGTTACGTTGCCCTCAGCCCTCTCTCTGCAGTGTGATGCTCCAAATTACAAATTCTGTGAAACCTGCATATCTGTTGCTATAGAAAAAATGAAGAGTTATGGTCCTTTCCTACACCCATCCTGCACATCCCTACTTGCCTTCAGAATGTTTTCCCCCTGCTTGCATCCATTTCACCACTTTCCTAGTACCCTTTTTTTTGTTTTCTTTTTTATAATTTGAGCAGGTTTAACTGGAGCTATGCGGTGCTGTGCATCGCTCAAACCTGTGTAAACCCATATAAACTGCCTTAATCATCTTGAGTGTTTTTGACAGTGTTAGGCACATCTGCAAAATAATCACCCCTGTCACATCTCGAACCTGGGCCTCTGTCAACTACAACACCATGCTTTAGCCCACTAGGCCACACAGCTCTGAATTACAGCAGGTGTTTCGATCAACATATCCTGATTGACACTGACGCATTGCAAGTACATATAATGGGGGAATTGGCAGTGTACTTGGGGCTGTGATGCAGACACTACACCAGCACACAACCCGATAAATATTAATGGATGTACGTGAGGCCTGGGATAGCATGTATAGCTGTCAATTGTACAGACTGTTGCAGAATGTCCACAGTTGTGCCCCCCAGTTTTGACATGGTTTCACAAAAACATATCTGCCTGCTAAAGTATTGGCACATCATGAAAGATTGAGGTTAGAGAAGCATGACAGATATTTGAGTGCCCCACCTCATACCCATCAGAAAACACATGCTGATACAATTCCTGTGTCACGGACTGTATGCATAAACATATATCTTGCAAATACACTTACTGCAGCTGTGACTCTGTAGCTCAGTCTGTTAAATGAAAAATATGTAGTGCATTTTGCCACCCACAGTCCTGGTTTGAATTCAGTGTGTCGCCTTTCAATTACATTCTTGTCAATACAGCAAATAATGACTGAGTCATGCAATTTTAACCAAAACAGGTCACTGCTACTGCTTTAACTGCTACACATGTTAGCAAGTCAAAGGATTGTAGGTGTGGACACACTGCACATATTCGTACAGCCTACCTAAATGTTGCATACTACTCTCTGATTGGCACTGTTACATAACAGATGCACCCTAGGCAGATGCTTTGAGTGGACTCTTATGGGTAACCTCACCCTCTCTATGCTGTGATGACAGAGCTGACACTGCTCTCTCAGTGACACATACAGCTTGCTGTCCTCCAGCGTGTTCACACTCCCCACTATGAGTCCTAGGCAAAAAGTAGTAGCTGCAGGCTGCAACATATGCAGCTGTATATTATGCTACCTGCTACAGACCTACCATACCTCCCAACATCCTAGAACAAGGGATCCATATGACACCCATACATAAAGGGGTGGGGGCAAAGGTCAAGCGACAGAGATATGTGTCACAGTCTGCCCCTACAAATGTACAGAGCTGTTAGACCACCAGCTGCTCCAGCAGCATGCATATTCTGACAGATATGATGTCTGACACCCACATGTAGCTACTCAGAAATCCTGTTGCCTTGCTCCAAAAGTCTTAACTATATTCCATAGTTTATACTGAATGTTGTCTGCAGTATTAGAAGCGGATCCGAAGCGAAGTGCATACAGAAACTGTTAATGCTTAGGTATTTAGAATCAGTACATAGTTGGTTCTGTTTTCTTTGTTCTTTATGCTATAACCCTTATTAATCAATGCATTTAAAGTCATCTGCTGTTTGTGCTTAGGGATTAGAAGCAGTACACAAACTGTTTTTCTCTGTGTCATTTATACTGTAACCATCAGTATTATCCTGCATTTTCTGTGTTTCAACAACAGCTGAGATTGTTTTAAGTAACCCTGTATATCTGTATTATTAGTCGAAATAGAAACCTACATACTGGCCTAGATACATTGTCTGGTTAAGCCTCTGCTTCCTCTCTTCCCTACTTTTTCTACTCTCCTTGCTTCACTTTGTTACACTCCACTGTGTCTATTCATCTTTCCCTGCTCAACTAATATTGTTTTGTTCTGCTCTCTTCTTTACAGTTGTTTATGCTGTGTTCAACTCTGTGAGTGCTTCCCATCCTATTCCACTTCATCCAAAGAAACCTCCCCATAAGGACATCCAAACTGGGACTCCTAAAGTGCTTGTAACAGATAGCCTCCCACAAGACTTAATTGAAGTGCATGTACTGGAATTTGTCATTATGACAGTTTTTAGTGCTTACATTACAGTAGTGTTTGTGCTTTCCTCGTGCTTGCTAAGCAGCTTACAGCGGTCCTTTAACTCCCCTTATTTTCCCTTTTTACCCACTTTATTTGGCCGTTCTGGTCCCACCAAGCTGTAAATTATATATTTTGTCACTAGGTGGCACTGCATACCCACTTATAGTGTAAAAGACATTTTGCTGAACTTGTGTTTTCTCCTGAGCAGACCCCTTCCTCTCATAAGATTCTTAACTTGCTGACCTGCTTTGACTAGAGTATACAATTTTCTTTTTCATTCCCCATTCTCCGTAGCCTAGACTCACCTCTGTTGTTCTTTCACTGTAGTCCCTCCAAACTTCCCCATTCCAGCTACAGCTCACAGATTGGTTTTCACCAGCCACCTTCTCACTGGCTCTATGCACTCTGTTCGCCCTTCGGACTCACTCTGCTCCCCTACCCTGCTCCTAATTCTCACCCACCCCCACTACTCCTACTTTTATTTCATCCTCTAACCCCTCCCCCTCCCATCCAACCAATCATCTCCTTACATTATCATCTCCCCTCTTATCACCACCTGCCAATTACAACCACTCCAACCCCACCTTCAAAGTCTCTATTCACATCTAAACCCACTCCTACTACCCACTCATACAAACATCCTAACATCCTTACATACTGCTAATATAGACTTACACCCTTCTACTATAGCCTTTCTACTACCACAAACCCTTCTCATCCCATCCATCAGCATATTATTCTTAATCCCATTATGCCATGCTACCGCCTACTCCTATAACCAATTCCCCCCTCCTTTCTGTCCTACACCCACATTTCCAACCTCCATCCTCTCCCCACAAAACCACACTTCCACACCATATCCACCTCTTTAGTTAAGCCCAACCCACTCCACTACTTCAGAGTACAAATTTTACACCCTCAGTAAAACATCATATACCTAAACTAATACTTCATTCTCCACAACAGTTTAAGACCAAATTGAACCTACTACCACCATCTTTCTTTGACTACCTCTGCTTAGCAAGAGACATGCACCCCAACCCTGGACCTAATACTTCCTCTAATGTCAATTTCCCAGTCACAAACAATATGACCAACCATAAATACCTCAAACTATTCACCATCAATCCCCAGAGTCTAAAAAATAAAGTAGCCCACTTTCACGCCTAGCTAAACCACAATCTGCCTGACACTGTAGCCATTTCAGAAACATGGCTAAAACCCCACATCTCTGATTCTGAAATCCAATCCCCTGGATTTCAAACCCTCAGACATGACCACTTAAATAGAAAAGGTGGAGGGGTAGCCTTCATCTACTCTAACCTACTCTCCATTACTCCCTACCCTAATCCTATTCCTCAGTTCAATAATGCAGAACTAGTAATAGGCTTACTAAAAATGAATAACCATAAAAGCATTTGTATCATGGCCATTGACATCCCCCCTGGTAACAATACCACAACACTTGAAGAAATTCTCCTATGGGCTTCAACCAATATTAAGCTTGAGACCTTCATACTAGGTGATGTAAACATAGATTGTAATGAAATTAATAACTCTAATCCCACCATATCCATCAAGCTATTTAACTTTACCCAAATAACCAACTCCATTACTAGACCCAATAAAACAACGCTCCCCAGGTACCACTCTAGACTGGATCCTAGTCACCCATCCAAATAAAATCTCAAACTCAGGCATCCTACCTGACTCTATAGGGGACCACGTGCCAGCTTTTATCCACCGAGCAACCCACTCCTCTCCTCACCTACACCAATATAGTCATACACATAACCTTACAAACTTCAACCCCACAACTTTCTCTAACTCCTTAAAACAAACAAACTGGAACTCTTTAAAAACCCTCCCTCTAGACAATGCCATAGAATTCTTTTAACTCAACCTTCTTAAATGCCCTCAACTCCCTAGCTCCACCAAGAACGAAAATAATAAAAAACAGTACCGCCCCATGACTATCCAAAGATACTAAAAGACTCATGCAACAAAGGGATAAATCCTGGAAACTTTACCATCAAATGAAACTCTTCTTAAATATAAACAACTCAGCAACCTTGCTAGAAAACAAATTATCAGACACAAAAAATCCTACTATATTAAACTCAAGTCTAACCACTCCAAAAACCCCAAACAATTCTGGAATTCCATTAACTCACTTCTCAGCCCAGATACCGAAAACAATGCCTGCCCTGACACCACTATATCTGATCCAGAAATAGCCTCTCTATTCAACTCCTTATTTACCAATTCCATAGCAGAACTGGCCAAGACCTTCCCAAACAACAACCCTTCCCCTCAACTCATCCCATCTTCCCCAGCCCCTACACTTCCCACTACCCCCAATCCTCATCCCATATTTGAACTTAAACCCATCTCAACCCTACTACATAAAAAAATGCTCTGTAAACTAAAACCATGCTCCAATGCCCCTGACAATACCCCATCTCTCTTCCTAAAAATTGCCACAGATGGAATCACTCTCCCAGTTAGCATCCTGATCAATAGATCCATACAGGAATCTTATGTGCCCAAACCGTGGTATGCAGCCTTTATTCTACCTCTCCACAAAGGAGGCAAAACAATAATATCTCTAACTACCACCCCATAGCTGTCTTCTCCCCAATCTCAAAAATTCTGGAAAAATGCATCCACCTTTAGCTTATGCCTTTCCTAACCAAGCACCAAGTAATCACTCCAACCCTACACGGTTTCTGACCTGGCCATAACACAATCACTACCCTTCTCTCTTTCTTAGATACAGTAAACCTTGCCCGTGGTTCTGGAAAAATAGTATCAATAGTTCTACTAGATCTCACCAAGGCTTTAAACACTGTCTCCCAGACCCATCTCCTGAGCCATCTTTCTAACCTTAATCTCTCTCAGAATACCCTATCCCAGTTCTCAAGTTACCTCTCTGACAGATCTCAAGCTGTGAAATGGGGAAAAGGCACCTCAACCTTCCTTCCTATCCCCACTGGTGTACCCCAGGTATCCATACTTGGTCCAATGTTGTTTAACATCTTTATCAATGATTTTTACACAGCCATACCCAACACCAAAGTCATACAATATGCAGATGACTCAACTTTAGTCTGCTCCATCTCTAACCTCCCGGAGCTCCAATCAATGACTCAAACTGCCTTCTCTACCAGTGAGAACTGGATGCTTCAAAACCACCTCTCTCTAAATGCCAACAGATCCAAAATATTACTTTTCTCTTCTTCAGAATCCTTCCTCTTGATAAAAACTCATTCCAAATTATCAGCCATGACTCAACCATAGAGGTCATTCCCTTCACTAAACTACTTGGGGTAACTATAGATGAACACCTAAAATGTGATACCCATATTCAGCAAAACATAAAGAAAACACATGTAAAACTTGGCATGCTATACAGAAACATCTACTTTCTCTCTTCTTCTGCAAGACAAACTCTTGCCACTACCTATCTGCTTCCCTCACTAATGCACAGTGCTCCTTTACTAGCAAACCTCTCTTCCTCTCTCTCCTCCAAACTGGAAGTCTGTTATAATAAAATTTCTAAATTCGCCACCAAAGCCAAATACTCCTCCCATCATTGTACTGCCCTCCACATGTTAAATTAGCTAGGACTCACCTTCAACTTACTACAGCCCACAGACTAATATTTCAACCTACTAAATGCCCTGCACTAACCAACATCCTACAACCATGCAACCCACACAGAACTCTAAGATCCGCTCACCAAAACCTAATCACTGTCCACAAACCTAACCGTTCTGCTGGTCAGCTTCTATTATCCTTCTCCTTAGCCAAAAAATGGAATTCTCTAACTCCTTCACTTTGGACTTATGAAAACCTTGATAACTTTAAATCTCAGCTCCATTCGTACCTTTCATCTAATTGGAAATGCAACTGCATTCTCCCCACCTAGCCTAATAATCACCCTTCTCCATCCTGAATTACTAAACACCTGGATAACTCTGAATGCAAGCTTGTCTAATGATATTTTCATAACTGTATAGATTGTAAATAGCATATTCCTCCTTTACTCTCTCTTTCAATGAAGTCATCACTGCCATCTTGAATATTTAAATGCTATGTAACCAAAGAACAATTCCTGTCTCAAACATGTTAATTATAACTGTTTTTATTTACTCTGACTGTATCTGTAACTTAACTATGTACTGCAGAGCTTTTCTTCAATGGCCACCACTGAAAACAGGCTCCCTGAGCCCAGTGGACCTCCCCAGTCATCAAACTGGAAATAAATAAATAAATGTCTCCTCCCCTTACTGAACTTAACCTACAATGTTCAACACTGAACTGTCAGATAATCATAAAGTCAATTGCCAATGGCCAAACATAGCATGCAAAACTGTGGACATACCTCATAAATCTCAACAGTGGACAGTATTAGTACATACCCTCTGCAATGCTGTAGACACAACACTTCACTAATGTCCATCTCACAGACTATGAAAGGGGCTAAGACCTACATGAAGACTGTTGTGCTATGTCATTGGCTAATGATATGATAGCAATTGACTTTATGATTATCTGACAGTTCAGTGTTGAACATTGTAGGTTAAGTTCAGTAAGGGGAGGAGACATTTATTTATTTATTTCCAGTTTGATGACTGGGGAGGTCCACTGGGCTCAGGGAGCCTGTTTTCAGTGGTGGCCGTTGAAGAAAAGCTCCGCAGTACATAGTTAAGTTACAGATACAGTCAGAGTAAATAAAAACAGTTATAATTAACATGTTTGATCATAAACTAATCTCACTGGAAATCCACATCCCGCCCCCACCCCAAACAATAAAGACCACAGTGAAGAACTTCTCTAAAGCAAACTTCACACTACTCAAGACTGGTGTGGTGTCCTTCAAGGCCCCTGAGACAGTGGAAACCACAACCCAAGCTGCGGAAGCCCTTACAAATGCCTTCTATGAACACCTCCAGGACTGCATGGATCGGGCAATCCCAAATAAAACCAAGACTCTTTCCACAAAGGGCAAACGTCCAGTCTGGTGGACCCCAGCCATTAACAAACTTTACAATAAGAGGAGAAAGCTATTACATGATAGAACAAAATCCATAAAAGGGAAGTCACCCCTGATCATTATTAGTAAAAAAATACGAGCACTCATAAAATCAACTAAGGCCAATTTTGAGAGAAAAATTGCCATGGATTCAAAGGACAATCATAAGGCCTTTTTCAGCTATGTTAGGAACCTGGGTGGAAACTCCCAGATATGCTCAGAATTAGTCCAAAATGATACAAAAATCACTGAACCCACAGACATTGCCAACATACTGGCAGACAGGTTCAGTGCAAACTTCACCCCCCCCAAAAGGAGAGATAACTATCCCAGCAGAGTGTAGCCTCCCAGACATCTCAAATGCGCAGGTGAAAGCTGCTCTCTCTAAAGCTAAAAACACAGCATCAATGGGACCGGATGGTGTCCCCGGCTGTGTGCTACACGAGCTAAATGAGGAATTAAACCCGCACATAAGGCAGCTGTTTAATCTCAGCCTTACCACAGGATACGTGCCCAAGGAGTGGCATACGGCAACTGTGGTCCCACTCCACAAAGGCGGTGCCTCTACGGACCCTGGTAATTACCGCCCCATAAGCTTAACAAGTCTAGTCTGCAAAGCTATGGAGAGGATCATAATGGAGCTCATAAACAAAGATATAGGGGACTTGCAGACATTGGACCCGACCCAGTTTGGCTTTGTCAAAGGCAGATCATGCCTTTTGAACTTGGTCGACTTCTTCGAAACAGTCACCAAGGCCATTGATGAGGAAAAGGCAGTCCATACAGCCTACCTTGACCTTGCAAAGGCCTTCGACACAATACCCCACTCG
Source organism: Protopterus annectens (assembly GCF_019279795.1). Classification (NCBI taxonomy): domain Eukaryota; kingdom Metazoa; phylum Chordata; order Ceratodontiformes; family Protopteridae; genus Protopterus; species Protopterus annectens. The sequence continues at coordinate 583,221,520 of NC_056744.1, read as the reverse complement.
GGTATTGTAGAAAAACTTACCAGCTTAAATGTAAACCCATATGTCACAAGATGGGTTGCAAACTGGCTTAAGGACAGAACCCACAGGGTTAGAGTTGCTGGCGCTATGTCAGACTCCAAGCCGGTCACAAGTGGTGTCCCACAGGGCTCAGTCCTTGGCCTCCTATTGTTCGGCATCTACTTCTCAGAAGTACAGGCCAACATGGGAGGACTTTGGCTGACAAAGTTTGCAGACGACTGCAAACTGGGCCATAGTGGAAAGTGCATCGGACACAGATATCCTTCAGAAGGGACTCACGGAAACAGATAGCTGGTGCCAGAGCCATGGCCTGAAGTTAAACGCCAAACAATGTATAGTCATACCCTTTGGGAAAAACAAGGTAACCCCAAGCTACCATATAGGTGGCAATCCACTAAGCACAGAAGAGGTTATCAGGGACCTGGGGACCCAGGTTGACAGTGGTCTTTCCTTTGACACTCACGTTGCTAAAGTGGTTAGAAAGACCTTCTACATTGCCCACCTGATCATGAAGGGATTCACATCCAGATCTAGTGAGGTCATTGTTCCCCTGTACTCTTCACTTATCAGACCAATGATCGAGTACAATGCCCCATTCATGATGTATCTCACCCGACATCTGCAGCAATTGGAGAGACCCCAAAAGTTCCTCACCAAAAGGATAAAGGGACTCCAAAATCTGTCATATGCTGCCAGATTGAAGAAACTCCAGCTCTATTCAGTTGCATACCGTCTGCTCAGAGGTGACATGTGCCTGACATACAAGGCCATGTCCAACCCGGAATTAATGGACATGCTCCACCTCAAAAAATCCAAATCCACCAAAACCACTAGAGCAAGCGACTTAAACCTTAGCACGGATATAAATAGGACGTGCTGGAGGGATAGATTTATCACTCAGAGACTCCCTATGCTATGGAATAAAATCCCGATCCATGTGAGGCAGAGCACCTTGCTGGCTCTGTTCAAGAGAAATCTTGACCTGTGGATGGGAGATCGTAGGTTTATCCTGGGAATCATCTCTGTGTCACTTCTGGACAGAGGCACAACAAACTAATGGGCACAGTATTTTTTCATATAAGGGGTGGTGTAAGCCACAAAAATTTGGGCTAGGCTTATAAATGCCTTAGGGCAGATAGCCTAGTATAAACCTATGAACCTATGAACCTAAGCTGTTTTGGATGCAATTAGCAAGTCTACACCATGGACTGGTGTAAAGGCAATTACTTCTTACTGAGCATTACCTACAAAAGGCAAGCAACTGCCTATGGGAAACAGGTCTGTAACTTACCATACCAAGACAGACTGCAATTTACCAAGCATTGTTCTTCAGGATTTCTTCACAAAACGATTATGTTACTCTACCAGTTATGTAATACAAGTCCCCATATAATGGAATGCAGATGGGAGGATGCAGTTATGGTTGAATAGGGATTACAACAGTAGGCCTGTAGTCCATCTCTGGGAGTGACATGTTGATACTCTGCTATCCAACAGCTACAGAAATGCCTCTCAACTGTGCCTGCTGTGAATTACATCACAGCTGTGGCCCTCTCGCTCCCTCCTACAATTATTGGCTCCTGTACGACTTCTACTGGATTATGTGGTAGACATATTGTCAGTAAACGAGGGTGGAAAGAGCTATCATATCACATGATGTACTGTCATTCAGCAGCTCTCCGTCTATGAATGTCACACAGGAATAGGTCAGACATTGTAAAGGTGTCCATGACTGTCCCTGATGTACTCTGACTAGCTCACAGTTTAGTTGACATTCATATGTCATTGCTTGAGACCTATGGCTAACATACCTGGCAACCCCCTACAACAGGAAGTCAGGTCAGAGCCCATATTACTGGGGAGACACATGCCAAACCTCAGCAATAGAGTGTACATTGTGGTCATACAAAGTAACAGTATGAATAGAGTGACAGATATTACTGTAGTATAACTGTTTTCTGAGGGTTCTGGTATGTCAAAGCACCTTAAAATGTATAACCATTGCACACAGATGAGAACGACAGGCATACTGCTGCAAGGGGATACATTTACACATACACACACTCACAGAGTTGTCCTTATTGAGATTAGAACCCCTACCTATCTAGTAGTATACACTATTGCAGTAAGTACTTATCACATGCACCGCTGAGCTTGTCTGTTATGAGATTGACAGTCAGTGCTGTTAAGGTGGATGACATCACCAGGCTTTGTAAAGGAGACCAGTGGGGGGGGGGGGTTGACAGGTAGGCATGAGCCTTAAAATGTATAAACATTGCACACAGATAGGCAAGACAGGCACACCGCTACAAGGGGACACATTTACACATACACACACACACACACACACACACACACACACACACACACACACACACACACACACACACACAGTTTCCCTTATTGCAATTACAGCCCCTACCTATCTAATAGCATACACTATAGCACTAAGTGCTTATTGCATGTGCAGTTGAGCTTATCTGAGATTAACACCTGTTCTGTTAATGTGGATGACATCAGCAGGCCTTGTAAAGGAAGCCAATGGGGGGGAGTTGAGAGGTAGGCACAGGGTATTAGAATGTATAACCATTGCACACAGAGAGGCAAGACAGGTACACTGCTGCAAGGGGATACATTTACACACACACACACACACACACACACACACACACACACACACACACACACACACACACACACACACACACACACACACACACACACACACACACACACACACACACACACACACACACAAACACACACACTTGTCCTTATTGAGATTAGAACCCCTACCTATCTAGTAGTAAACACTATAGCACAAAGTACTTATCCCATGCACCATGGAGCTTATCTGTTATGAGATTGGCATCCAGTGTTGTTATGGTGGATGACATCAGGAGGCCTTGTAAATGAGGCCAATGGGGGGTTGGTAGGTATGCATGGGACCTTAAAATGTATAACCATTGCACACAGATAGGCAAGACTGGCGCACTGCTGCAAGAGGATACATTTACACAAACCCACACACAAGGTGGCTGATGTGAGATTAGAACTCTTACCTACTATTGCACACTACAGCTCACAGTAGTAGTTGGATGTGCCACCAGTTAAATTTGCTCTATATTTGGCTGCAACCATAGTACTTTTGGTCTACACAAAGTGGCCTTGCGTTACACAGCTTGTGTGGCCTGCAGAATGAACCTGCCTTATGCTGTTATTTTATCTAGTGTTGTAGCAGTGGGGTATCTGTTAATACCCCTGCTATGTGTATGCAGGTACCACTATTGCTATTTCTGGCCATTTGCAGTTTGCTAGGTGGAGAATTGACTTGCAACAATATGGCCTGTATATGTATATATATATATATATATATATATATATATATATATATATATATATATATACATATATATATATATGTGTGTGTGTTTGTGTGTGACATGCTGATAGATATGGTAATCATGTCTGAGGGGGATAGGGAGAGATAGATGCTTATACATAGCTGTCTGTATGTACAGAGATAATTTCACATCTCAGTTCTTTAGGCAGATGAGGCATCAGACATGGGCTGAGATTAGCTAAGTGTAGGAGCATGTCCAATGTGACCATCAGTACTTACAAGGTGACTCTAGGCCAGACCTACCTGTTCTTATGTGTGCTACAGCCAATTGGCTGCTGCACCTGATATGACAGTCCAGCACCTCCCTGATATTATGTCCAAGGGATTCTCCAGCTGTGAGCTGAATACATGACTTATCCCTAATGACTGTACAGATTGCAATAGACTGTAGAGGGTTTTGCATCATATCTATGGTATGTTTTGCATAGCACTGAGATTTTCTGGTACATTAGTGAAAATAATTATAGCTTGCCATTAGGAAATGATGACAGACATTTGAGTTACTCACTCTTTTCACACCAGGGATCCCATGCTACTGCATGACCTGTTATTCTCTCCACTTTCTACATTTGTCTGGCCACTAGTTAATCCTTATCCTTATATTTGGCCCTTTGTCCCACTCCTGTTCATGGCTTTGTCCATGTTTCCTGCTCTAAGTGGTTGTAGGTATGCTGTGACTGGGATACATTATGTAACACCACAGACAGGGTTACTGTCTTCACACCTATGACTGTACATGTTTTTCAATATGTTCCATATTCCACTCCATATGTCTGCTCTGCTCCTCAGACAGTTGCATTTTTCTGGTAATATACTACTTAATGGTGCCCACTGAAGTCTTGTCCATACTGACAGTTACATGATGGCCTTTACATCCTGCTGCTACTCTGACTTTTTACAACCTGCTGTTATACTACCCACCTACTAGATTGCTCAGGGCATGTATAATATCTGTAAGTTTGGCCCTCTGTCCGTCCATTGTCTCTGGCTTTGTCCAGCTTTCTTTCAGTAACAGATTGTGACATATTGACAGTCTGTGGGACTCCTACCATAGAAGTACCTCACATGCAAAATTGTAGATGTAGCCAGCTTCAAACCATAAACACCATCAACCCTGCTAATGTACTTAGCCCACTGAGCCACACCAGCCACCAGAATGTGAAGCTTAATTCCTGACACTATCAACAGCAGACAGACTTATATACTTTGACCCCTGCCTATTGTGATAAATAGGAAATGTAGCCAGGTTGTTTGGGACAGCCCTGGGATTGTGTGGTCTGCTAATATATCCTTGTGAACATACTCTGTTACTGCAGTTGTATGTGAACACTGATGTGTTTGGGGTAGGAGTGTAGGGGACTGTATCACTGAGAGTCATGCATCTGTCCTATGACCCCATTGTTTGGCAATTTCCATAGATACCACAGTGGGTTATGCTGCCTTGTGGAATATTGCATATTATGGGGCAGTCACTATTGGACATAGTACCTGTTGTCCACACAGCTGTTTGTTTTCTGCAATTAGCCCAGTTATCCACTCTATTCCCTTGCATAAATGCAGCAGGTCCATACGTATGCTATGATAGTCTAGTACCCCATACATTTGTTGTAAATGAGAGTGACTTACCTTGTGCATGCAACAGTTGTGATACCTGTGTTTCAGGGCTAATGCTGTCTGATGTATGCAGCACACAGCCAATACATGGTAAGGTACAGGTTGTGTGGTGTGGCTGGCATACTTTTTATTATGTATGCGAGTCAGACTAAGGAGTCCCTAGGACCCTAGGTTGTCAGTGCATGTGCTATGTATGCATTGCCTCTTTGTCAAGGCCAGGGACTACTGGGCATGCTTATATCTGCCTACACAGACAGCCTCAGGGAGTTCCTTCTCTGAGTCCCCCTGCGGGTGTGGCTGTGGGGACCTTGGCACTGATGAGAGGCTGTGTGTTCCTTCCCTGTGATGATTCTGTCTCAGCTGTTTCTGGAGGATCATATTGTGTAGCAAGGCACATACTGTGAGCATCTGTGCACATGCGGCTGGAGAGTGCTGCAGGGCTCCACGATATATATAGAAGGCACCGGAACCATGACTTGAGCAGCCCAAACGCATGCTCTATGATGTTTCTAGTTTGTGCATGTGCCTCATTATGGCATTCTTCGGTAGGGGTTTGTGCATTTCTGATGGGTGTCATCATCTAAAGTTCCACTGCATAGTCAGCATCCCCCAGTAGATGGCCCTATGGGATGTCCTCCCTGGCAAACTTCTGGTACAGCTGTGATGAGTGCCAGATATGGGAGTCATGATAACTGCAAGGGAAGCTAGCACACACATTCACAATGATGCTCTGGGCATTGCACATGACCTGACAGATGATGTAGTGATACCCCCTGCAGTTGATGTAGATTCTACCCTGCTCACTAGGCAGTGCTTTAATGTGTACATGAGTACAGTCTATGGCACCTAGTAACTCAGGGTAGTGTGTTACATGGTAGAAGAGACACATAGTGCTGGCCCTCTCCTCAGGGGTGCGGAGTACTCAGTAGCATGTGTTTGCATGGCAGCCAGGAACTGGTAGAGTATCCTGGATGCAGATGCCTGTGAGACCCCCATCATGTCCCCAGTTGGTCTTTGAAAAGTACCTGTAGCTAGTATTCTAAGGGCTACACAAACCATTGTCTCCACTAGGATGGGTTCCTCTCTGTTGGCTCTAGATCTCAGTTGAGGACGGCAGAGCTCAGTGAGTTCTTTTAGTATGTCCCTGTCCGTCCTGTAGTGCTCTTCAATCTCCAGCTCATGTAGCTCCTGGAAGTTTACTCTGGGCCTGAACACTCTTCTCCTTCTCAGTCTAGGCATATTGTCAGTGGCAGCATCAGCAATGACCTCAGCCTCTAACACATACAGATGTAGCAGAGCAGCCACAGCCCCTAGCATTCTGTCAGTTAAAATTGCCCGGTCTGTACTCCAATGGAGCAGAGTATGGGGGAAAATCAGATTGTAGGGTGTATGCATACTTTATTGTGCTCTACTACAGATGCAGCCTGTGTTATTGGCTAACTATGATGCATTCCACCTGCCAGGTACATCACTGAGGGATTTGAATGGGCTGGTGTAAGTGGAATAGGGGTTATCAGTATTTTCTACATGATTGGCTTTCCCAGGCAATTTCCTTTTTTTTTAAACTGCCTTCCCTGCTAAGCACTGCGGCACAGCGTGCAAACCCGCAGCACTGGTGTAAACACTGCTCAGCAGTCTAGACACCCCCCCATGCATGGGCACACTCAGCATAACTTCAACCAGGTAAAACATGCACCCCACAGCTAAACAAAGCGTATTAGCACTGCATACATCCCCCTGCTTAGCTGAGAGGTGTGGCACACAAACAGGCACCTCTGAGCTCCAATCTGCTTATACATATAGTGGCACACCTCCTTTTGACCTTTTGATGTCAGCTAGCTCTTTTGTGGACACCAACATGGTTCTGGTGCTACACAGATTTTATTTGCAGACATAGTGGTCCATTTTTACTATTCAGTAACCCCAGGTCATTTGCATACAGATGCACACAGCCTGGATATTTCACTATTCCAGGGCCTGCCTCCTTAGCAGCCACTGAAATCTACCATTGTACATACTACATGCAGGGTTCTTAATGCATTATCCTCACATGTTTCTTATTTTTAGTTTTTATACTTTTTAATATTTTTTTGCATAATGGCACACTTGCGCATTGCTGCATGCCGCACAAACGTAATATGGGTTTTAAAAAAAATTATTTATTACCTTAATTTGCATGAGTTTTTGGACACACAAGGCATAGGTTTGCACACGACTATGCCTATTATGCAATTTCTGACCTTCTACATGGATTTTTACAGCCCCTGTTCCATTTTTATTTTTTTGTACACAGATATTTTCTGTGTACTCTTCAAACACCAACACGGGGTCTGTACAACTGCCTAGCTACTTACTGGATCAGTCCAGCACCCTAATTTGCATGCAGTTCATCTGCTTATGAGGTGAGTTGCATGCCATGGACTCTTCCATGTCCACAAGCTCATGCAAACCCCTCTGCTCTGTTTACTAGATCTCACGGAGTCTTACTTGCATGTTAGCTCCATGCTACTATGCTTACACAGAAAATCCATCCATGTAGGCTTTATTGAACTTCCCCTTCAATGTAATTGTGAGAAACTAGAGTTTAATTATAGGAAGTGGAACATCTATTTAGGAAAGGAAGACACCGTAACCTCAGTTCCCATACCCTGGGTCTGGGGAGGTTCACTACAAAAGCTGTTTGGGTGACTATGCTGTTAGAAAGGAAAAGGTATAATATGGACTTCAGATTAGAAAAAAAACAGAAGACTAAAGTACCTGCACCTATCTACTAATCAGATCAGTAAAAAACAGCACAATGCCATTATACAAATTACATGCATTTTTTTGGATGTGGTTAAAAATAATAGTCTCAATTGTGCTGGCCATAATAGATGCTTACCAGTATGTGAAATTGCCACAATAAATACCAGGGAAAAGTCAATGTATTTCAGACGTTTGCATAGGTACCTTTATCAGATTCTCTTCCCAGTAACCATAATTATATTATTTTTTCTGCATGGATCATTGCAGATTATTCTAAGGGAGAGTAAATAGGTCAGGACAATAAAAAGAAGATATATTTCAAATAGCAATAAATGAAAAATGGCACAAAGCAAAATTGTATAAAGAAATTGTTAGTGGCCTCAGATTGTTGTATGAGTGGTACAACAGGTAGCACACTTATCTTTGGTACAGGAGGGTGTGATTCCTATTCCAACAACAGGTAGACTGATTGTTGACATTGCAGCGTAATATAAGGGGTGCTCCACTCCAGAGTATGCTGTCTTTTGGATGGGATTTTAAACTAATGCCCCATCTGCTTAAGTTGGTGGTAGCTCAGGAGAATGGGACATATCAAAAAGAGTAGGGGTTCCTTATTGATTAACACAGCTTATATACATTATTTACATTATTTACATAAACATTATTTACAATTATTTACATTTATCATCTACCATATAACACAATTCTATATAATCCTTATTGATTAACACAGCTTCTATACATTATTTACATTATTTACATAAACATTATTTACAATTATTTACATTTATCATCTACCATATAACACAATTCCATATATCTTAATTATCCCCCCACTCTTTTTTCCACAACCAAAAATGTCTCTTTTTTCAAAATTTAAGACAATAGCCCTTCACCATTAAATTTGATTGTCTTCAGTCTTTCATTCCATACACACCATAAAACAATTTCTTTTGCAAATCTCTTTCAGCACTTTTTTGCCATAGTATCCATATTAATATTTTGATCTTCAGCACTTTTCTAGTCTTTCAATATCTTAAATATTCACATACTTTTTTCCATAGTTCCTTTACTCTTGCACAGTTCAAAAATACGTACTCTGTTGTCTCAACCTCCCCACAATAATTACACACCCTGTCTTGTATTTTTTAGAAGGCATGTTGGCTTTAATAGGCAATTTTCCTACTTTCAATCTCCCGATAAAATCATTACATTCATATTTTTTCTGCACCAATCAAGTCTTGTCTTAAACACATTTCTTTCTTCATTTCCTAAATGTTTGCATGGGTATATAAAATAATGATCATTCATTATATTAACATACCATTCTTTTCTATGTTTTTCTACACTGCTTATAATCAAATTCCATAAAAAAGATTTTATTCTTATGCCCTTTTATGTCTTCATTTATAAAATCATTCCATCTTTTCCCAGAGCTTATTCTCTCCCAAACATTTTATCTTTCATTGTAAGATTCATTAAGGTCTTGTATTTTTCTTCTAATCCTGCCACAACTTTATAAAAATTCACTGAAGCTGTATGAACAATTGCATTAATAAATTCCAGTTATTTCTCTTCTTCTTCTTTAAACATACAGATCTCTCTTCTAACTGGATTCAACCTAGATCCCCATATACATGAAAATACAATAGATAATAACTATTTTTCAAGTTTTGATGGTGTCATATAAACACCTGTTAAATAAACATTTTACCTAACAAAATATAATCTATTAAATACATTTTCTTATATGGCAATTTATATGATCTCTAACATATACAAACTTTTCTTAAATTTTATATAATTTTCTCCCATTGCTTTTCCCTATACTTTTTTATCCCAAATCTTATTCCTAAGTTATCTATAAACTCATCATTGAATTGAATCCCTTCTATATTATCTGTTAACCCAATGCAACTGCTTTTATTTTAATTTATACATGCAGCAAGCATTTTTAAGTACTGATTTAGAATTCTAATTCCTTCATAGCTAAAACTATAATAGCTGCATAAGTAAGAATTACTGAAATTTGAATTTCTCCTGTTATTTTATATCTTGCCATTTCCAACTCTCTATTCATTTAGTAACAACTACATTTATAACTAATGCAAATAAAATGTTGCTTGCTGGACATCCCTGCCATATCCTATAGTCTATTTTTATTTCTTCACTTAACCAGCCATTTAGTATCACTCTCATATTATTATTCTCATACATTGACATACGTATTTTAATTATTTTATCACATACTATAATATGTTAATATCCCACAACATAGTATATTGTATTCTATCAAATGCTTTACTTATGTCTTCTGCCATAACTTAAGTTTCTACCCCTTTATTTATATCATTATCACCTCCTCTCAATAGCCATAATAAATCTTGAGTTCCTTTACTTTTTTTACTGAAAATCATATCATCAAGTAATTTAATTACACTATTTCCCTATTATCTCAAAAATATCATATCAGAGCCACACGCTCCAGGGAACTAAACCTTGTTGTCACAATGAACAAGACATGCTGGAGGGATAGGTTCCTGACCCAGAGACTCTTATTACTCTGGAATAGACTGCCCATACATGTCAAGCAGAGCACCTCTTTGGCCCTCTTCAAAAGGAACCTTGACAATTGGATGGGAGATAGGAAATTCACCCCAGGAATCACGTCAGTCACCCTAACAGACAGGGGTCCAAGGAAATAAACACTGTGGGTATAAACAACCAGGGAATTGTCATGGCTTGGCTTGTATAGACCCTTGGGCCGATAGCCTAGTACCAACCTATGAGCCTATGAACCTATATAATCTGTATTATTCAACACTATCAGTCTCCAGTTTAATTTATCCTCCTTTTCTCCTTTTTTTCCATAATAATTTCATAACCCCTGTACATATTGCATTTTTGACTATTTCCTTTTCTAACCATTCATTTAATACATCCAAGAAATATACATTTTCCATTCTTCCATATTACAATACATATAATACTAAATACCATCTATTCCCATGTCTTTTTTCGTATCTAATTCCTTTAAAATTATATAAGTTCTCCTACACCTATATTTTCCATATTGTTATTATCCACTTTACTTAATTTTGCAAACTTTCCATGTCTACCTCTCTTCTATGTCCCTTTTTAAATGTATTTTCTGTATACCTTATTACCGCAAGTATGTTTTCTTGTGTATTTACCCTCTCTCCTTCATTATTCTTCAGTATCCTTATTATTCTCTCATTTTCTCTTACAGTCTTATTTAAATATGGTGCCACCTCTTCTTTTTTTCCCTGTAAAATATCTTTATTTATAAAAAATGTTTATGTTCTGATTCATTTCACATATTTTCTTCTCCTTTTCATAAATGACTATCTTATTTGTTATTACTTCTTTAAATAACTTCAAGCATAGTTGTTTATATTTTAAATTGCCTTTCTTCTTTCTCATTGCTTGATATTCCAGAAAACACTTTTTAATTTTTCCTTTAAAATTTATCCACCAATTAGTCCAATTTTCATAACTTTTTTTTTATATTCACATGATCTTTCCATAACTGGTTAATCTTCTTTCTGTCCTCCTCATCTAAGTCTTTAATTAAGTCTCTTAATGCCTTTACTTAATCTTATATATCCTTCATTTTCTTAAGCATTTACCCATTTAGCTAAATGATTCAAAAATCCTGTTTCTTTTATTTTTCCCTGTACTACTTTTAGACTGTCAGATATTACAAAATAATTGATTTCCATTTTTATCTCATTTCCTTTCTAACTCGAATGTTTCTCATCCCACATATATAATGCTCCATGTTCTATTATTCTATATGCCTTCCTAACGTCACTACCTACTTTTCTTTTTTTTTCTTAAATCACAGCTGATCTCTCCCACTGACATTATTTCCATAGTCACCCCCACATAGTTTAGAATATTTTTAAACATTTCTCTTTCGTTCATTGTAACATATGCATAAATCGCAATAATTCTATACACATCTTTCTTCCATATTATTTCTATCTCTATTATTCTATCTAATTATACTATGGTATAATCTAAAACTTTTACTGTTTCATTGCATAACACTGCAAAATCTGAATATGTATCTTTTCTCCATATTCAAAATACTGTTTCCACCACATAATTTTTCAATTTGTAATCTTTCTTCTTCTGTTAACATTCATATGTCTTCTAGTATGATTATATGCATATCATATGATGTACACCATTCTAAAATGCTTAGTCTTTTTTAATATTCTTTATAATATTAATGTTTATTGCTAAGATTCTCAGGCCTTTTACTAAACTTTTACTATCTCTTTCACAACTATACTCTTGAACTTTTTTTTCTATATTTCAACCTTTTCTGTATAGAATTCCTTTCTACCTCTCACCACTCTCCAATTTACATATTTATCTTCACTTGTTTCTTGTATCAGTTCTTCCATTTCATTATTTTCGTTTTTTCTTTATTAACAATCTGCTTACCACACTTTTTTTTGCACTTCTGTCTATGTATTCTTGTATTTGCTCTTGTTCTTTAGTTTCTATATTTTCTTCACAATTGATCCATGCATGTCCCATTTTCCTACATGTTTTATAAATCATATCACACTTCTTAGCTTCATGCCCTGGCTTCCCACATATAAAACATTTTCTTTTGTTATAATTGCTAATCAAATGATCATCTTTTCCACAAAAGAGAATCAGCCAAAATTCAATACACTATACACAGTCAGTTTCTACCATGTGCACACATGTTAGCACATAGTTTTAGATTCAGTAAGTGCTGTATAGATGTGTGCACCACCACACAAACAAGGCAAATACCTTGGCATGTTAATTACAGCATAAGCAGCTGAATTGCATGCTAATCAACCAATCCAACATGGTGGCTCTATTCAACAAGCTATAATGCAACCATATAGACTCAGTGCTGATTTTCCTCTGTGAGTTCCAAAACCTATTGGAAGGCAGCCACAGAAAGGAGTCTACACAGACAGAATGGTAGGGGCTGCTTCTGCTTTAATTCATTTGTATGTGCAACAGGCTGAAGCCTATGCTACTGCTGCCAATAGACCTAGGCCAAGAAGCAGAAGAGTTTTCAGGCCATGTTTAACTTTTCACAACCTATATGATGAGGAAATTGTAGAGCGTTCCAGGGTGGATACAGACACACTTCAGGAACTCTGCAACCCCTGTCATCCTCAACTCAGAGCCAGGACCAACTGAAAGGAACCCATCTCAGTGGAGACAAAAGTATGTGTAGCAATTATACATGGTGGAGGTGTCACAGGCATCAGCATCCAGGATCCTCCAGCAATTCTTGAATGCTATGCTCCAACATGCCAGTGACCACATATATTTTTCCCATACTCCTGAGGATAGGGCTACAAATATGCAGGAGTTCTACCATGTAGCACACTGCCCTGCAGTACTGGGTGCCATAGAATATACAAATATAGGCATTAAAGCTCCACACGGTGAACAGGGTAGGCTCTACATAAACAGAAAGGGCTACCACTCTATTAACTTCCAAGTCATGTGTAATACCAAGGGAACCATCTTGAATGTGTGTGCTGGTAACCCTGGCAGTTAACATGACTCACATATTTGACACACCTCTAAACCATACCAGAGGGTCATTTACTGGGGGATGCAGGTTATGCACTGGAACCACGGCTGATGAAACCCATCAGAAATGCACACACAGACACTGCAGAATGTCATAATGATGTACACTCTCAAACCAGAAATATCATAAAGGTTCTGTTTGGGGTGCTGAATTCACAGTTCCAGTGCCTAGATACATCTGGAGGAGCCAAGCAGTATAATCCATACACATGTACTAAAATAGTCACAGTATGTACCATACTACTCAACATCATCCTGATAAAACAGCTTCAGCAGGATCAGCAAGGGGAAGGAACACTCGTTCAAGCACCAATGCCAAGATCACCACAGCCACAGGCAGATGAGGAGTCAGAGGGGGAGCCACCAGCTGCTGTGGGTGTAGCAGATGTAGGCATGCTCAATATGCCCTCACATTGGCTATGAGACAATGCAAAGCACACTTACTCACCACCTAGGGGCATAAAACCTTTCTTCTACACACAAACATATTGTAGCATTGATGCCAGGCACTGCTCACAACCTTTACCTCCTCATATATTGTCTGTGTATTGCTTGCATCAGACAGAGTTAGCTCTATAGTAAAACTGTAGCAACTGCTACATTTACAAGGTAAGTTTTGGACCTGGAGCATATTCTGTAATAATATGAATGAGTGGTATATCCTTGTATTTCATTGCTTGGTAATGTAAGCAAGTAAAAGGTGGGAGATTTGTACAGAAATAACCTTAACATGTGACAGCAGAGATTTATTTGACTTATATGCACCCATTATTAAGTAATAGGCCTCAAGCATCAAAGATTCACACAGTCATACCTCTCAAAAGTACTGACAATCACTGCATGCCCTCAGTTTAGCACCATACATTTGTACTGGAAAATCATTAAACAGAGAAGCTAGAAAGTAATGATACAGATTGCAGTTTTTGACTTTCACAACCTTCACAAGATCATTAACAATAAAGTTGGAAAATTCTGATGCTTCAACTGTCTAACTTTCCAAGGCCAATATAAGTCAAAGATACAATTACCATTTCAACACCACAAATGCAGATATACTAAGCACTAAGTCAGCTATGCACCCTGAGCATCAGACACAAAAATTATGTATCTCTGAATCCAAAAGATAGAAAACAGGGATAGGGTATAGTTATCATCACTTGCACAGAGTGTTGTGTGGGGCATCAGGAAGTCTAGGCTGACATAAAAGGTCAGTAAGTGCATGTGTGTAAGAAAGTGAAGCAGGCAGACATTTGGATAAACCAACAAATAGCCAGTGTGACAAAATGAGTTTTAAGCTGCACAGCTGAAACTTGTAACTGTTTTGTGTGTGTGTGTGTGTGTGTGTGTGTGTGTGTGTGTGTGTGTGTGTGTCTGTAGTGGTTCCCCAGGTGAACTTGCTGCTTGAGTGTCTGCAAGACACAGCCAAGCTCTGTGCTAGCTATACATCTTGCTATGTTGGACAGGTGTGAGACATGTATGGTAGAGGTGGCAGTTCATCATTTTTGCCCCTAGCTGTGAGTACTGGCTCTGCCAGGAGTTGCACTGGCACATCCACACCAATGATCAGATGCAATGCTGCTACCTGAATGTGACGATTTCTGCTGGAAGTGCTCCCTTCATGGGGATGACCAGGACCACAACCCCATCCTGCCATGTCTGGTTGTGCACAGCTGACCCACTGATGGAGTAATGGAAGTACTGCCACTATGGGAGTGTGATCAGTACAGCCATGTTGGCTAACAGTAGATGATGTTGCTGACCTACGCCCAGAGGATGCTGGTCACCTCCCAGCAGATGTTCAATCACAGACAATGCTCGTTCCATGACAGACACCCATAGTTCCATCACAAACACCCCACATTCCAATGTGTCATTCATCTAATCCATTGAATCAGCAACATGGTGGAGGCAGTCATGCATGTCAGCCTGTGCCACATCTACAACCCTAAGCATTTGTCTGGAGCACCTAGAGGAACATGATGGCCCTAAACATACATTGAGTGGCATGGGAACAGACACCTGGAGCAGGTGGAGGAGGGACAGTAGGCCTCCTCTGAGCACTTCTAACAACCCTCCTGAGTGGCACCTCACCCACACTTTGGCTACAGCCAGAGTCAATATGCACTGAAGCTGCAGTAGCCAAATTTCCCTGATTGATTGTCTCACCTTCCACCTGTCCAATAGCTGTGTGCTCACTGGAATGGGTAAGTGTAGGCCTACTTCCTGAGTCCAATGGAATTGCAAGGGAAGGCTGTATGTCAACTTCAGTGTCAGAATCAACCTCTGCACTCTCCAACTGTGCCTCTCTTTGGCTACCATCATCATCAGAGCCTGCTGATAATCTGACATCAGGTGGCAAAGGTCCCACACTTCAACTGTCATGATCACATGTGATGAAAATCAACAGACACAGGAAAAATTAATACCTGCACTACTATAGTCCATTATATGCTAACAAATTAACAGTAGTGCCACTATTACAGACAGTACAGCAATACACACAACAGGCCTGACATCAACATCACACACTAAAATATTTCTTTAAATTGTTCAGCACTATTGACATAAAAATGTTTGGCTTAACATCTGTAGATGAAATTCTCCTGTGCAAGCCAGATGGTCCTGGAAGAAGTTAAGCAAAGGGTAAGGTGAACATCATAACAATTAACAGTAACACAGACTGTAATACTTTTACCTCTTTATATGTCCATTAACTATACTTTCAACAAGAACTTGGCTGACAAAAGCTAATCAATCAGAATGTGTTGTTAACTGTAGCAATCTTCAACCCCCTTCAAATAATTCTTGTCACACAGAAGTAACGTATTGATTTCAATTGTTTTAGTGTACAGCAGCATTCAACTGCTGAGATAACAAAGCCTACATGGACACTCCTCCTGGGACATGCTTGCAGTCCCTGATGCTGTTGCACAGACATCAAGTACATGCTATTCTGCACTCTGTTGGGAGCTGTCTGGATACCAAACAGTGGCCAGAAACTCTCATTCACTGTTAGTGGTGCTGCCATACAGACTCTCCACAGAAATCATCTGGTCATGGCCCACTGTACCTGCTGTCCTTGGTGCAGATGTTTATAGGTTCATAAGTTCATAGGTAGGTACTAGGCTATTGGCCCTAGGGCCTATATAAGCCTAGCCAAAGGTACCCTGGCTTTCGCCACCCAAGAAAATTATTTTCCTGTGCCACTGTCAAGCAGAGCCACAGAAGTGAGCCCCAGGGTGAATTTCCTATTTCCCATCCAATCATCAAGATTTTTCTTGAACAGTGCTAATGAGGAGCTTTATTTGATATAGATAGGTAGTTTGTTCCAGAGTATGGGAAGTCTCTGGGACAGGAATCTATCCCTCCAGCATGTTCTGTTTATTGTGGTGATGAGGTTTAGGTCCCTAGAGTGTGTAGCTCATAGAGATTGGGATTTCTTTAAGTGGAGCATGTCTAAAAGCTCTGGGTTTGACATAGCTTTGTGTGTTAGGCAGAGATTGCCTCTGAGTAGGCGATATGCAACGGAGAGACGGTCTGCATAGGGCATCTCTTTGAGGCCAGTAATCCTCTTTGTGAGGTATTTCTGTGGCCTTTCCAGTTGTTGTAGATGTCTTGTGAGGTACATATCAAAAGGGACATTGTGCTCTATAATGGGTCTAATGAGTGATGAGTAGAGGGGAACAATGACCTTTTTTTCCTGGATGAGAAACCTTTTGTGATGAGGTGTGCCACATAGAAGGATTTCCTGACTACTGTGGCGATGTGATTATCAAAGGAGAGACTACTGTCCACTTGTGTCCCAAGGTCTCTTATCACACTTTCAGTGTTAAGTAGACTACCACCTATGTGGTAGTTCATGGGTACTGAGTTTTTACCAAAAGGAATGACAATGCACTTTTTGGCATTGAGCTTGAGGCCATGACTTTGACACCAGGCATCTGTCTCAGCAAGGCCCTTTTGTAGGATGTCCACATCTTTTGGAGTTTTGATTATGGCTCCTAGTTTGCAGTCATCTGTGAACTTCGTTAGCCAAAGACTTCCTGTGTTAGCCTGTACTTCAGAAAAGTAGATACCAAACAGGAGAGGACCCAGGACTGAACCCTGTGGTACACCACTTGTCACTGGTCTGAAGCTGGATTTGGAGTCTGCTACTTTCACAGTGTGGGTTCTGTCAGTGAGCCAGTTGGCAACCCATCTTGTGACATAGGGATTTATACCTAGTTTAGTGAGTTTATCTGTAATTCCAGAGTAGGGGATGGTGTCAAAAGCCTTGGCGAGATCTAGATAGGCTGTGTGAACCACCTTACCCTCATCTACGGCTTTGGTGACTGCTTCAAAGAAGTCTATCAGGTTTAAGAGACATGATCTGCCTTTTACAAACCTGAACTGGGTGGGGTCCTGAGTTTGGAGATTACCAATGTCATTGTTTATAAGTTCCATGATGATATGCTCCATAGCCTTGCAGACCAGGCTCGTTAGGCTAATGGGGCAGTAGTTTCCAGGGTCTGTGGTGGCTCCCCCTTTGTGGAGTGGGATAACTGTCACTGTGCGCCATTCAGTGGGCACATAGCCTGAGGTGAGGCTATGATTGAACATGGTACTTAGGTGGGGTGCCAGTTCGTTCTGTAGTTCATGTAGAACACAGCCTGGCATGTTGTCAGGTCCCATGGATGCTGTGTTCTTGGCTTTGGATAGTGTGTTTTTTTACCTATGCAGCCGTGATTACAGGAACTCTGCATTCTTCTGGTATAGAGATGGGCCCTTTAGGGGATGACAGAGGGGTAAAGTTAGCACTGAACCTATCTGCCAGGATGTTGGCAATATCCATTGGTTCTGTATATTTAGTGCCATTGTGCTGTAACTCAGAGCAGATCTGAGTGTTGCCATTGAGAGTCTTGACATAGCTATAGAATGCTGTGTGGTTGTCTTTAGAGTCAGTGGTGATTTTGTTTTCATAACTAGCTTTGGAGGATTTTATGAGGGATCTCAGCTTCTTACTGAAGCTGACCAGGGAGTTTCTCCAATCATGGGATTTTACTCTTTTTTGCAACAGTTTCTTTCTTCTGTTGTAGAGTTTGTTTATGGCAGGGGACCACCAGATTGGCTTCCTTTTTTTGGTGGCTAGCATCTTGGTTCTGTTAGGGATTGCATGATCCATGCACTCATGTAAGTGCTTATAAAGTGTATTTGTGTAGGATCCAGCAGTCATACCTCTATTGTCCGCCAGCATGGGTGTCGTGAAGTTTGCCACTTCTGTCTTAAGAAGCGTGAAGTTGGCTTTGGAGAATTTTTTTACTGTGGTTTCCCTAATTGGGGGGGGGGGGAGAGATGTGTATGTCTAGGGTGATTATCTTATGGTCGGATCTGACCAACGAGGAATTGACCTCTGGTGTGGAGCACCAGTTGCCCATGTTGGTAATAACCAGGTCTAGGATATTGCTGCCCCTGGTGGGGGTGTGGATAAGTTTATCCATGGCATTGAAATTGATGAATTCCAGAAAACGTTGAGCACAAGTGTTGGCACATGAGTATAGTTCCCAGTTAATGGTAGGGTAGTTGAAATCACCCATTATTAGGGTGTTAGGTTGTACTCTAATAATTTCCAGTGTATTAAGAAATGAGGAGTGGGAATCCTGGGGCATGGTGGGGGATCTGTTGCAAGCTACAATTTGGATTGCAGTCTTGCCCAGAGTTAGTTGCACTTGGATAATCTCAGATGCATTATGCTGAGCAACTAGCCTGGAGGTGTGGATATCCTTAATGAATATGGACACACCTCCGCCTTTAGTGTTTCGGTCCAGGTTAGGTGGCCGAAAGGTGTGGCATGAATTATAGCCTGGTAATGCAGGGGTACTCTGTGGAGCCATGAACCAGGTCTCTGTCACTGCACAGATGTCGATGTTCTCCATTTTAAGGAGTGCCTCAAGAGAGTGCATTTTGAGGTTTAGACTTCTAGCATTGAGTAGCAATACCCTCAGATTCTTCTTGCCTGTACCTGTTAGGGTGGTGAATTTGTCATTTGAACCTTGCCTAAAAAAGGCACTATAGAGGTGGCTAGAGCCTCAGCCAGTATCCGGAATCCCAGAGGCGACAGGTGTAGGCCATCTCTGGCAAAGCATCGTGGCTTGTCGATCATGTCATCCCAGGCAGACAGATACTGGATCCCCTTAGAATGACACCAGAAGCTTAGCCAATTGTTGAAGTCAATCATTTTGTCCTTGTATTGCGGTATCATTCTGGGTGATAGCAGGATGCTACTCAGGGCTAGGGTCATACCTGCCTGGGCTACAAGATCGGACAGCTCCTCCATGTCCCTTTTCATGTAGTCTAAGGAGGTACATCTCAGGTCATTCACACCCAACATGGACAATGACAGAGTCATATTTGTACTTGGTGTGGAGTGACCTGAGTGCATGCATTATGTGGTGGATCCTGGCACCCGACAGACAGCTGACAGTAACTTTCTCCTTGTTTAGCCTGGTGAGTGGAACATCAGTGTGCCTGACTATAGAGTCACCTATGACTAGAGTATTGGGTACATTGTTATGCCTTATGGGCTGTGGATGAGTGGCACACTGAGATTGTGGGCTATGTGTCATTTGGGTTGTGTTGGGGGGGGGTGGAGGTTGCTTGTGTTTTTGCTTTGGAGGTCCCTGTTGCTTGGGCAGATTTTTACTGAGAGCCTCCATGAATGTAGGTGTGTGTTTTGTGTTTCTATGTGTGTGTTTTGGTGCTGTAGGTTTTGAGGGACTATATGCTGAGTGTGGTGTGGTGCAAGTGTTTACCTTCTCCTCTTGACTGTCTAGTCCAGTCTTGGGTGAAGAGAGCTTTGCTTCCAGTTTGGCTATATAAGTGCATCTCTCACAGGTTGTAGTGCTGGGTGGTAGGATGAGAGGGTTGTCTGTGTGATCTGGTCAGTGGTCCTATTGTGCACCTGCTCATATGTCCTGCCATGCCCACCCACAACATTCACATCATCCATGATCTGGCACCAAATTTGCATTCTGTGTGCCATATCTCCCTGTCCCCTTTCAAACAGGAAGGCACCATGTTGCTTAAAGGCATCCACTATCACCTGATTTTCAGCATCAGTGAAGGGTGGTCTCCGAGGTCTGACATGGCTGGGTGGCATACTCCTAGGTGTCCTAAAAGACAACAGAAGGATAATACAAGTAAGTATCATATATCTACAAAATAACTGTTCCAAAATAAAGCAGAAAAAGTACCCTCTCAGTATTACCCACTGGAGAAACACAAAACAGTGTAGAGAGTAGCAATAGCCAAATAACCTTGTTTGTGCCATAACAGTAACTCAGCTTTGCCCTCCCAAAACAAGAACAGGCAAATGACAACATTTTGCTAACAATCTATCTTTGAAATGCTAAAAGTGCTTTAAAAGGAACTGTCCCTGAAACATTTGTACATATTTATCACAGAGTATTCCATTTTCATGTACTGGCAATTATGTATACCTGTGAAATGCCTTGACAAAAATGCCCATGGCATCAGTATACGTCTAGCTAGTGCATACAGATACATGTGTAAAAGGCCTCACTTCAGATTTTTCTTAATTACATTCCAGCATACGCAGTATGTAGCTGAAAAATGGAAACAATACCTTCTGAAGTTCAATAATCCTCTGTACAGATGTATCCCAAAGAAATGGTATATGTTCAGTCTTCTCCACATAAACAAGTCTCATCACCATCGGTTTGCCTAGCTACACAGTTGACTTTTTATATGGTGTAGATTCAGGGTTTTTTAGCATGGTGAAAATGCAAATGAGGTGTGACCTGATTAGAAATGCCGAATCCCAAATACTTGGATCTGTATAGGAGATGCAAACATAGTGCAGGCACTCCCTCAATGTTTGTTTTAATGGATTGCAACTTTGAATTATTACTGGTTGAGAGAAGAAATACACAACAGCACTGCAGGCTGCCTTACATCCAATGGGTGTGTCAGCTTAGATCTATAAAGTGTTAGATATATAGTTGTAAATGTAAGTAAGCAGCACACAATTCAAAAGTTGTGTTCATTAACATACAACCTCCCCTTCATTTGTTGCCAACTGCATATCATATTATTTTCAGTTAATCATCATAATCATCATCAGCCCCCCTTTTTCCCATTTTCTACATGAGTTCAGAATCGTGTTAACTATTGCCATCTCCCTCAGTTGAATGCCACATTCCTGCCTTATTTGACACTCATGCATGGCTTTCATAGATCTTCTTTCACAAAATCCACACCTCTTTGTTGGACATCCTCATTTCTTCTTACCTTCTTCCTGTCTGTCTCAAATCTTCTTCACCAGATTGTCTTCTGCTTTTCTGCACGTGTCCAAACCACTGCCATCTATTCCCTTTCATCTTTTCTGCAATTGGAGCTACTTTGGCTTCAGCTCTTATGTCCTCATTTCTTCGTTTCTCATACAAAGTGCAGCCTACCACCCTACTCAGGCACCTCATTTCCTTCACCTCTAACTTCTTCATCTACTCTGTCTTTTCTGCCCAGGTTTCTGTACCATACCATAGTATTGTACACCTACCTTACTTTTCAGCTTCTTTGGCATTCTTCTGTCATAGACTACACCTGACACTCTATGCCAGTTGGCTGCAGCCCCTCTGATTGTTGCTTTTACCTCTTCATTCAGACTTCCCTTCTCAAGCAACCCTCACAGATACTTGAAGCTATTTACCTGTTCCGCTATCTTCCCTTTTATCTCAATTCTCCACTTCTTCTGATTTCCCCAGTTTGCTTCTATTAACACTGCCTTATCGGTGCTAAGTTTCATCCCATTTGCCTTCAGTTTTGCATTCCATAGCTCTATACTTTGCTGGAGTTCTTGTTCAGAGTCTGCCTATAATGTCACATCATCTGCATACAGCAACTTTGTTGATCTGTCCCATCTAACCTGTCTGCTAATGTAGTACATCACCAGTATGAACAGCAGTTGGCTCAGAGCTGAACTCTGGTGTACACTCACTCCCACTGGGACCCTTCTGTGAGGCCAAACACTGATCATACTTGGGTCAGTGGGTCCTTGTACTTAGCCTGCACTAATTCTACTAATGTTTCTGGGACTTTGAACTACTGCAGTACTGCCCAGATCAGCCTTCTTGGGCCATTGTCATTGTCATATGCTTTCTCCAAGTCTAAGAATACCCAGTTGGACTCTCTCCTCATCTCTAACTTCTTCTCAACTATCTGTCTCCCTGCAAACATTGAGCCAGTTGTGCTGCATCCTGATCTGAATTCATTCTACTACTCTGCATATCTGTTTATCAATCACCCTCTCTACAACTTACATGCAATGTGATAGGAGTCTGATTCCTCTGTACTGCCTACAGTTGTGGTTGTCTCCTTTGTTCTTGTATACAGGCAAGAGTATGCTTATTCTCCAGTCATCTGAGATATGCCTTTCTCTCCACACTGCTATGAGTACCTACAGGAGCCATTTCTCCCCGTCTCACCCAACACCTTTATCATATCTGCTGTGACCTCATCTGAGCCTGCCGCTTTCCCTGACTTCATTTTTCTTAGTGCTATTCTTACTTCTTCTAGGGTAGGCTCCTCTTTGTATCTCATTGTAGGCTGTTTCTGGGGCAGTACAGCTTCTGTGGGGTTTTCTTCATTCAGACATTGCTGGAAAAACTCCTTCCACCTGCCTTTGATGTTCCGTGGACTGGTGAGCAGGTTGCTGCTGGCATCCCTTATCAATGTGCCTGACTATCTTCTTTATCTTTCTGTTTTTGCCTTGCAACCTGATAGAGTTTCTTTGTGCCACCTAATGAGTCACTTTCCTGAAGTTAGTAGAGTGCTTCTGATGCCTTATACTTTCCTATTTCAACTACTTTCTTAGCTTCTTTATTAGCCAACCAGCATTCATTCCCAGCCTGGTCTGTATTTTCTATCTCCCACTTTTTCCTGCACTCCTTCTTTCTTTTGATGACTTCCTGGATTTCTACATTCCACCACCAGCTTTCCTTATGTATCCTATTTCCATATCTGACTCGGCCACATATCTGTTCTGTAGTCCTTACACATGCTGCTTTGCGGGTCTGCCATTGTTTTTCAACTCCACATATTTCCTCCTCTTCCTGGGATGCTAGAACCTTGAATAATTTCTTTAAATATTGTATTTTCTCTCCAGTCAACTTCTAGGTCTTCAGTCTGGTCTCTGTTGACCTTAGAGCCTTCTCTGACCACTGCTTGCAGCTGATTGTGGCAACCAGTGGTTTATGCTGTGGGCTGACTGTTTCAATGGGGATGATTTTGCAATCATTGATTCTTCCCTATTGCCTTTTCCTCACTAGGAGGAAGTCTACCTGAGTTGCATGTTGGCCATTCTTGTATGTGATCTTGTGGCTACTATCAAGCTGTTTGCTAGATAGAAGTCTAGAATGGCCTTACCTCCTTTATTCCTGTTGCCCCACCCATGTGGACCCAGGCAGCTCTCATATCCTGTTCTGCCTGCCTCGATATGTGCATTTAAGTCACCATTATCAACTCCAGTTGATGTTGTCCTACTTTATCTCGTTGGTCCTGCAACTGCTCTCTGAATGCACTCTCTTCCTCACTATCACAACCCTGCTGTAGGGCATATGCTGAGATTATAAATACTGCCATATCATTACACTGGAGTGTGATTGTCATGAGTCTGCCTCTAATTTTGATGATATCCCTCACTGCCTTCTGAAGCCTCTCTCTCACCACAATTCCCACACCATTTCTAGCCTGTCCCCCTCCTGAGTGGTAGACTCTGGATCCCAAGCCAAGTGGCTTTGCTGCACTGCCCTTCCATCTTGTCTCTTGGATACATAGGATGTCCAGCCTCCTCCGTATTATCATGTGATCCACTTCCAAACTGAATCCCATCTGTTAAGCCAGATTAAGTGTAGCAATTCTTAGTTCATGTTTGGCAGGTTGATTGGTTTTACAGCCAGCTTTCACTCAAAAGAGCTAAACTAGGTGACCTAGGCTGGGCAACAAGACACTGGCCAGCCAGTACTTTGTTGACCCAGGGTTACTGGGCTTTATGGCAGGCACAGACTGGTCAATAGGGGCACATACACCACTCCCACTGATAGCATGGGTCCCTGGCATAGGTCGCAGTTGGCCGGGTCTTTAACCCACTTATCAAAAGTAACCATCCATGCCCATTTGGCGACATTAGTCAACATGACCAAATCACCTAGAGCCATATTTTACACTGATAAGTAGCTAGCTCTGACACAGTATGCAGTCTGTGATCTGTGTTCTATCTTGAGGATACTGTACACCACAGTAGATGCCCCAGAGTGGTTGGCCTGGACAACTCTTCCCCTTATAGGGCACCATCTAGAGTCTGTGCTGCTGCCCACAGTTCCATTCATTGGTGAGTTTGAGATGGAAACACTCAGCATGTTTTTCGGGGGGGCACAGAGACACAGGGAAAGCATGCAAACTCCAAACAGGCATTGGTCAGAGGTCAGGATCAAACCTTGTACCTTGTTCAGTGGAGGCAAAGACCTTTAACCATTATGGTAACAGATCAACAAGGTCTGGTGTTATCACATGTCTAACTGAGGGTATACTGTGTACTTCTTTAAGTGTAATTCTTCAATCTGGACTTGCATGGGCTTTGCATTTGCCTACGATACATACACAACTGCCTCTATATCCAATAACCTTGTGAGGTCAAACACATACATGTGTAACAGCTTGTACGGTTACATGTATTTATGTATGATTCCTGACTATGCCTGAGTAACACTTCCTCTGTGGCAAAGATAGAAAAGTAATGCTGTGAAAGAAAATGTTTTGTCCCTTATGCCTAGGTTTGACTTCCATAGTGTAAAAATCAATCTTCTCAGTGTATAAAGGTAAAAGCAAATGTGTCAGGTCATTACATTTATGATCCTAGTGCATGTCTGCAAAGCTAACTCACCTAACCATTACCTTCCAATTTCCAATATATATTTCCAGGCTACATCAGCAGACACTCCTCAAACTAAGGTCAAGTGTCAGATTAACCTTCCAGTTTCAATTATTTAATTCCTCCCTGCTTGGCACTACTGCACTCCACTTAACATCAAACAAAAACAGTTGACATTGTTGCTTGGGTGTGTGCACTCCAGTAAATGTAATTGATGAGAAAGCATCAGTCGCCATTGCTCTAGATCTGATAGTAGACATGGTTGGCATTAGTGGGGAAGGTACCAGGTTTAGGGCACAGAGCTGGGGTGTGTAGGAGTCCAGGATATTTATTGGACTCTTAGTAAAGCACCTCAGCCAAAGGCTTCTGCAGGGGGACTATTCTGTCTCCCAGTACAGGTCTTAGGCATTTGAATAGTTTAGCTCAGGCTGTATCCAGTGCCACTGGTATCCTGCTCACTAGAGAGCAATGTAGGCATCATTTTAATGACCTGCTGAGGAGGAAGAGGGATAATCTTGATCACTGGTTGAAGGAATTTAGGACTGATGACATCCCACAGCTGTTTAAATATCAACTAAATAGAGTACTTGTAAGACTTAGAAAGCTGATTACAGGCAAGACTGGTATGCATAATGGTCTTCTGTTCTTTTCTGTTTTTTTTTCCCAGGCTGCCAGTGATCAGTACTTCAATGTCCAGGCCCACGGGACTAGAATGGAGAGACTGAGGTAAGCGAGTGGTATGTGTGCAGCAGAAGAGAAGTGTTACTGTAGCATTAAAAGTAAAATGTATATTTTTTTGTATTTTATAGAGTTGCATCAAATTGAGCATGTATATCCCAAATGTAAAGCAAGTATGCATGCATTAGTCTCTAGCACAAACCAATTGTAAGAGTCAAATATTAGACTTTAGTCTAAGGTTGTGGGTTTAAATACCACAATTCACAACTATACAATACTGTTATTTCTTCAATAATAGTTACATTAAATTAAAACTCTATACCACTGTCACAAATGCCCAACTGTAATCTGTATAACTGGAACCTTCATATGTGCAATTTATGCACATTTCAAGGATTACTTTCAGCAATCTGTAGTACAGTGTGTATCTGTTAAGAGGCAGACATATGTAAAACTTAATATAGTTGTATAATTGTATTAATGCATTGTATGCCACATAAGATGGTCCTCATTTTATTTATTTTTTCTCTCATACCAACCCTTATCTCTCTTTTTTATTTTCTTTATTTTTATTTTATTTTTAAAAATAACAATTTTTATTTTTTTTTTTTTGTTTTTGTTTTGTTTTCTTTTTTCTTTTTATTAAGTGCCATCAATATGTGTCCATGTCATCCATATGTACCATATTACTAAGTGCTCCACAGCAAAGTGTTGTAGGCAAGCCCCACTGGATCAGCCTGCCCTCACTCCACCGGTTCCAGCACTGATGCTCAGCACATTTGGGAGCCATACTAACAGCACTTTCTCTGCTGCCCCTGCACTACCTGAGCCCTCAGGTAGCCCTGCTCTGGAGGCTGATCCAGTGGTACCCCCTGCAAGCAGTGAGGGAGGTGGTGATGTCATTACCCACAGTGAGTTGCCACGGACAGTGTATGGGGTTGCACAACACACCACTGGTGCACACCTATGCCTGATGGAGAGGCTGCTCTCCCTATGTTCCAGAGTAAGAGGAGGAGGAAGAGGCATCAAGCACTCCAGCCACCAGTTAAGTAAGGTGACAGTGATGACAGTCTAGTGGGTGAGGACTTGATTCTTACTGTCTTGAAGCTTGACAGCAGTGGGCCCAGGTTGTCCCCACCCTCACCCCGATCATGGTGTCCCCCACCCTTTTGCATCCACCACTGCCCCTCTCTCTTGTCTGTCTGCAATTGCTTCCTCACCAGCCCAACTTACCTGACCCAGATATACCTGCATCCCTTCCCCAACATTCCTCTCTGTCTCAAACAAAATATAAACGGGCACCTGTCGCAGAAAAAAAAATCATCCCATACCTAGCTCTCCATTTCATGCACGTCTTCTTGACACACTTGATTCATTCGAATTGCCTCTATAAAGAAATGGATAGCTAAGGTTCTTTCTTACTTCCCTCCTGCACATTCCTGCCCTGCCTTCCCTTTGTTGTTCTTCCCCCTGCTTGCTCCCCATTTCTCCACTTTCCTATCTACCCCATTTTCACCACTTTAATTTTGTTAAAAAAAGAATCACATGCAACACACATAAGTTGCCTGAAAAAGCAATGGATCCTTCACTTTCTGATCTCCATGATTGCACAGAGGTGTGCATCACACACCAATGCACAGCAACTCTGAGCAGTGGCAAACATCTGCGGTTACTTCCACACAATGCTGCTTACCCCTGCTGCACTATGCCAACACACAGCAACACGTGTACTATAAAGAATTCATGTCATTGCCTTAACAATGTTTATGTAAAAGTGTTTAAAAGTATTAGATACACCTGGATTTGAAACCAGTACCATCTGGACCTAAAAAGAAATGCATCAATATGTTAACATGTGCTGCCACAGAGTCAGTTAAGCAGCAGGTGTGTTTCATAGACTCAGTACTAATTGTCAGACTTTAGCAATGCAGCTTGTGTTTGTGGACTGCTTAGCTACATGTAAACGTGTATTTTGCATGCATATACACTTTGCCAACAGTTGAACAAACCTGCAGCTTGCTGCTCTATGGAAAAGTAAATATTGTTATGTGTTACTGCTGTTTACTGCCCATTTCATGTCTATGACATAAAATTACACTTGGAAAGATAACAAACTGAAGGCCCTATCCAACAATATCTCACATGTTTACAATACAGACATGTGTTGCCACCCCCCAAGCACTGCAACCCTGGTGTCTCAGTACTTTTTTCACACACATATCACCTACACTACAGAAAGTAATGTCAAATGTTGTGTGATATGCAGTACACATCAGTCTTGTAAGACACAGAACTACAATTATTGATCCATAAGCCTAAAAAGCCTTATCTGCAAGACTAGGGAAGGAATCAGCATGGACCTTTTCCACAGGGACATAAGTGACCTTCAATACACTTGATCTGACCCATTTTGTTTTGGTCAAGAGTAGATCTTGCTTATTAAACATTGCGGATTTCTTTGATACTGACCCCAAAGACCTGGATGAGGGATAACAGGACATACTGCCTGTGTTGTGTTATCCACGGCCATTGACACAATCTCGCATTCATGTCTCATAGTGAAGATCTCCCATATGGGAATTTAGCCATACATTACTAGATGGATAGCCAACTGGCTCAACGACAGAGCATACACTCTCAAAGTTGGGGACTGCACCTCCACCACTGGCACACGTACCAGTGGACTACCACAAGGATCTGTGCTGAGCCCTCAACTGTTTGGAAACTCCTTCTTTGAAGACCAGGCAATGGTAGTTGTTCTGTGGTTTACCAAGTTTGCAGATGACTTTTAACTTGATGCACTCATATAATCCCCAGTGATGGTAACATATTACAGAAGGGGCTGACACAGACAAATGATTTGTGCAAAACTCACAGACTGAACCTCAAAACAAACAATGCCTCATTGTCCCCTTTGTCAATGAAGCACCCCTGCTAATTATGATATACATTGCACCCCTCTAAGCTCAAACACAGTGTTGGGAGACTTGGAAACATATGTTGATAGCAATATACACTTTCATCACTACGTGTCTATAGTGGTGAAACATACAGTCTGCATTGCACACCTCATAGATATGGACATCACATCCAAGACCAGGGAGGTCATAGCTATGTTGTACTCTACCCTTATCAGATCACTAATTGAGTACAATGATCCCTTCTGTTTGTACCTCAGCAGACACCTGCAGCAATGGGAGACAACAAAGAGGTTTGGGACTAAAAACATGGCATACATGTAAAGACTGAAAGACCTGTTACTGTACTCAGCATCATGCAGGTTGCTGAGAGGTGAGTTATGCTTGGCTTAAACAGCAGTCTCAGACCTTGCCCTACTGGAAATTCTGGACATGTGCAAATTAAACGGGACAAGAATAACTTGCTCCAGGGTTGTCAACCTAGCCTGTGACATAAACATAACATGCTGGGGAGACAGGTATCACCCCCAGCGCTTGACATTTGTCTGTAATAGGCTTCCACTGCATGAGAAGCACTGCTTCTCAATTTCCCTGTTCAAGTGCAGCCTACACAACTACTTGGGTGATTGTAAAGTCACCTCTGGGATGGCAATTGTGTCCCTCATGGACAGGGCCAGTTGGTACTACTCACAATATCATTTTGCTAACAATGACCATCTAACTATGCTCAATAATGGTACTTGTGTTTTCACACAGCTAGGCTTGCAAGCACCCTATAGCCATTAGTCTAGTAGCCTACTATGAAATTATGAAGCTCTGAACCTATGCAGGCCTCCCAACATCTTGTCCCAGTGGCCTGTTGCTACCATCTACTATAAATGACTTGCACTCTTATAAAAGTCAGACTTGTGCTGTGCTTCTTGTGTAAAGTACTGTGTTCTGTAGCTTGTGCACTTAGAAAGGTAGAGGTTCTATTCCTACTGCAGTCAGCTGTGTGCATGCTCTTGCTTAACATAAGAGAGAGCATTTTACACCAACATGTGGGACACTATTAAAATATTCTCCTCAACATACACTGTTGATGTCATCAGCTATAAAGTGTTGTCTGAGACACTCCAAATCTGACTTATGCCATGACATGTGCATAAAATACTGAGGCCTGCAGGCTGTGTACTTAGATAGGTAGGGGTTCTATTCTCACTGCAGTCAACTGTGTGTAAGCACTCTTGCTTAACATTTTAAAGAGCATTTTACACTGGCATGTAGGACACTGTTATTAGCATATTCTCCACAACAGACACTGCTGATGTCACCAGCTATATCAAATTTGTGGATATGCAGTACTCCCACCAGGGCATGGTCAAACAGTGGCCTGGAGGCCAGGTCGATGTCATCTCATCCTGTGCAAGAAATTACAGTGACATGGCATTTAATCGATCCACATACATCATGGAATGGGTGGCATCCCTCCTCTGGGCCAGTGGTCAAGGACTCTCAATCCTCACCATGGACATTGGTGAGGGATGTTCACTTGGAACAAAAATAGATACAGACAGTATTTCCAGATGCAGCTGTCTGCACCAAGCACAATTTCCCTTAAGAGCACACAGAGAACCCACTCCCATCCTGGGGCTGGGTTTCCTCTCTCTCTTTGTCTCACAGGGCCCCAAGTAAGACTCCACAATGACCATAGCTGTGGAGTTGAGTCTTCAGCCAAGTGTTCTAAGACAAGTCCTCCACCTCCTTCTGTGTGAAACCAGTATTTTGTGTCCCTGTTCCAAGTAGCTGACACACACATTCTTTGAGATTTGATTTACACACACACACACACACACACACACACACACACACACACACACACACACGACTGAGAAAGGCTGGCGCAGATTTACTAGCTATGACCCTCTGCAGAGACTATAAGTTACCAGAACACTCCAAAGCCAGTTACTTTAAGGCTTTTACAAAGGTACCCAATTATACCGAATAAAATTAATACTAATACAAATGGTAGTGTTTGACCAATGCAGCAAGGCTTTCTGAAGTGGCCACAGTGTCCCCAAATAAATATTAGTAGTCTCAAAAGTTAAGATATTCTCTAAAAGACTGTCCACAAACAGAAGTTTAAATATATTTAATAATAAATAATAAAAGACCATGAAAGTACTAAATATCCATTTACAATAAACACCAGGGTTTCAATCACAGGAAATATTAAAAATAACAGAGCCGGATAGATTCACACAAATATAGAAAAACAGTACTTAACTAATCTCATAATATTTATCTGACTGATCTAAAGAAATGCTATTCTCTGGTTATATACTAAAGCAAGGCAAAATGAAGTGGGTGAGTGCTCCTTGTCAGGTTTCAAAAACAAATTGCCGTGAGACTTCTGTCTCATCTAGTACTAAAACATCATTTCAGTGCTGGATTACAGAATGACATGAAATACATCTGCTCATCTGACTCTGGTTTCTAAACTACCCCCTTTGCTAGAAACCAAACCAGAATTTAGCACATATGTGTTATCATGCACACAGATAGAGCTTTGCTGAGATGTGTTATAGCATCTGGAAGCTATAAAACCATTTCAAAACTTCCACCCTTCCAGGGTAGCAATTAGTTCAACCTTAAGGACAATATAATAGGATTCCCAGTCCTGGTTTTCACAGCTATTTTTGTCTCTGGCTGCAATTGGAACTGTAAGATACAATCTTTATGGTCTAAACCATGTAATTTAATTTTAGACCATTTTTCAAAGTTAGCTGGACTGAGAATAACCTCATCTCTTCCAGTATCCTCTGTTTGAATATATTCATTTCAGCAGTTACATTGCAGTCTGACATAAATGTATATTTCTTTTCTGTCCAGCAGGACACACTGTTGGTACATTTTTACAACAAGCAGCTTTACAAATACATTTTCAAAATAAGCATCTGTACAAATCAGCTTGATATACAAAGTATATATAATTCTTTACAAAACTCCAGCTAGCTATGCTGGCATATGTTACACATCTACTGCCCTACTTCTCCTGGCATGGCTGGTAATACCTCACTTCATCACAGCATGGTCTGTAGGCCATGTTTTATCTTGATTTGAAAGTATTGTGGTCTCGCTAGCTGCTGCATGTGTCTGGTAAGGTACATGCAAACTAGGGCATTATACTCTATTAGTGTTATGATGAGGTTTGAATACAGTGGTGTCAGACAATTTTAATATCTGAATATGATGGTATGACTTATGATGTTCTCAAGTTAGGCTTTCAATACCAGTTTGGACACTTTGTGGTTGAAGTTCAGATTGCTATGTACATGTGTTTCCAGTACTTGCATCACTGGGTTTTAGCATAGCAGGACTGTTGTCAATGGTGTGATTAATATGGAATTCCACTTTTCAGACAGACAACATAAAAAAGTCACATTTCTGCATTTATTTGTAGATTGTATACCTTCGTCACAAATCATTTGTCTGTGTTACCTTCACCTGTACTATGAAATCATGATTGGTGAATTCAAGGATTGCACCTAATATGCAAGAATCAGCACACTTGGTAAGCCAAATGCCACATACTTTAGCCCGACCTGTCAAAAAATAAAGTCCAAACAGTGAAAGGCCAGCACAGATCCCTGGTGCTTGCCAATGGTGATAGTTCTTCTGGTACAGGTTGATTCATCAACTTTCACAGTATGTGTTCTGTCTGTGAGCCAATTGCTTAGCCATCTAGGGATGTAGGGATTATTCTCCAGCTGTGAGTGTTTTTCAATGATACCTCCATGGCGGATTGTGTGAAAACCCTAGGCCAGGCCATGATAAGCGGTATGCAGTGTCTTACCTAAATCCAGGCCTATTACATGGAATCACTGGGCTGTGACAACATCAGAAATAACCTATGGCATGACTCAGGACATACATCTTCTTGATATGTGAAGAATACAAGAAAAAGAAAAATAATCTGGTTCCATACAGCAGTGAAGATCAATATGTCCTTTATTGTAGTAGGTAAGCGCTTTCTCAGAATAACATCCACTTCATCAGACCAACAAAGATAGAATAGCAGTTACATTTTTAAACACTAAAACATCCAATCAAAAATCAGATAAAATGTGCATCATAGTTAAAAGCCATGTGATAAAATACATCTGTAGAATATATAGAGCGTTAAAAAATTGAATAAAACAGACTAAATGAATTGAATAAAACAGACTAAATGAACAATATGTACTTAAAACTGGTAAATACAATAGTAAAAAATAATAAAAGATGGACTATTGAAATATACATGATAAAATATTAAAAGAGAGATCAATGCTTTATTGGCCGTGCTTTAAGGAAGGGTTTCAGGGAAACTCTGTTGTTTAAACCAGGAGGTTTATCAGCTTGAAAGTGCAAAATCCATTTCTGTTCACTAGATTCTGTTCTATTATTTATGTCACCTCCTCTCTTGGTACTATGCAGAATCTCTAGTACCATAAAGCTAAATTTATGTTCTTTACACTCTTTAGCTACATGTAGTGATAGTGCGCTGGTTTCTTAATCCTGATATCCCTAAGGTGTTCAAGTATTCTATCCTTAAACACCCTGTTCGTTTTCCCTATGTAAAATGAGAAGCAGGTAGTACAATAGCAAAAATAGACAACATTTTTTGTTCGACAATCTGCATAAAAAGCAGTATCACATGGCTTTTAACTATGATGCACATTTTATCTGATTTTTGATTGGATGTTTTAGTGTTAAAATGTAACTGCTATTCTATCTTTGTTGGACTGATGAAGCGGATGTTATTCCGAGAAAGCGCTTACCTACTACAATAAAGGACATATTGATCCTCACTGCTGTGTGGAACCAGATTACTTTTCTTTTTCTTGTATTCTCTGTTTTTTGCATCTGATTCCTTATTTGGTTCAAGGACTGTTTTCATTTGGTATATTTTCATTATCTTTGAACCAAGCATGGCAGGAAATGAAATGGATCGTTTGGACAACTTTGTACCTTCGATGGATTTGCCATCTAATAGGAGGAACAACTATCATTTGTCTACTTTATTGGACTTTCAAACTAATCCATTACTTAATGGAACTTATATGCAGACAACATCACTGACTCCAGAAAATCCTGATTTATCTGCAGCTTTCAGAGATGACTATCGTAATCTGGAGAATAAACTTTATAAGTTTAAGCGAGGCTTAATTGAGCCTTAATATAGCACCAAGGGGACTTAGGGTTCTCACCATGCCCAGTTATGGGCAAGCTTATCCTGAGCTACTTAGCCACTGGCAGTTACTTAACCTTGAGTGCAGTGCTAAATATTTGCAGCTCCTTATCGAATTTTTTAGACCAGAGGAGCTAAAACTATCTAATGAAATCACTGAGTTGCAAAACATAATTAACAATTCCTATTCAGATTAACTTGTCGGTGATAAAATAGATGTGTTGTTTGAAAATATTACTGGATATGACAAGAGACTTTCTGCTACCAAAAACAAAAAAATTACAAAGGGATTTGAAGGATTTTAAAGAAGGTAATGTCTTCTCTTGTTTAAATGAAAGGGTTAATACTAACTCCAACATACAGCATATAACAGGAAATGGGCGGACCTCTGTAAGACCCAGAACTACATTACATTCAACTGTTTCAGATGAACAACCAGCATATGCAAATGCTGTTAAAACTACCACTTCTACAGAACCCACAGCACTTTTACCCAATGTTCCTATTGTTCCTGTAAGTGAGGGAATTGTTTTAGAAGTCAACCTAAATACTTCTGTAGCTGCTGTAAGCAGTCACTCTGATGCTAGCACAAGCACTGCAGCTGTTAGACCTAAAACAAGCATGGCTTCCAGTGTGAGTCTGAATTCCACAGAGCAGGCCTCTGTACTATAAGGCTCCACCCGTGGACATTTTTTATTGAAAGAACCTCTGCCTATAAGAGGCAGATCCAGGAATCGCCTGCAAAATCAATGTACATGACGACTACACAGCCAGGAGGATGAAATAAGGTCAGGAAAGAAATACAAACAAGCTTAGTTCACAATATCTCTACTTTAACTTTAACTGACTCACAATTATCTGTGTTAAACAGAGGTTTAACCTTTGCTCCGGCTCAAAGAATGGACATAACAGAGGTAATTAAAGACCTACACCTTTTTGGCAGAACTCTTACACTTAAAGCTATGTTTAGAAAGCCCAGCACTTACGTACCACCTAGTAATTCTACTATAGATCTGTTCATTGACCTTTGTGAAAAACAACTTAGAGAGAAGTCTCTAGATAAGAAAACTAATAATTTTAGTAATTTATCAGCTGCAGAGTTACAAGCTCTAGTTGAACTGAAAGAACTAAATAGTATAGAAATACATCCAGCTGATAAAGGAGGTGGTACTGTTGTTATCGACAAGGACAAATATATAGAATCTATGTTAAGTCATCTCAATGACGTTGATACGTATGCCATTTTACCTATGCATATATTCAGTAGTGTCATAGAAAAAGTACAGTTTTTGATCTTTGATTTATTAATAACAGGCATGATATCTGAGCAACTGTTTGAGTATTTCAAGGTAGAACATCCAAAAGTCCCTTTGATATATGGTATACCCAAAATACATAAGAATCCCTTAACTCCACCTATGCGCCCTATAGTTTCATGCCGAGGTTGGGTAACTGAGCCACTTTCTCTTTTCGTAGAAAAGACTTTGCATGCTGCCTTGGCTAATTGTAGCACTGTTTTAAAGGATACCAAGAGTTTTTTAAATGAGCTATCTAAACAAAATGAAATTATCTTAGGACAATGTTTATTTGTAACTCTGGATATTGAATCATTGTTCACTGTTATACCCAATGAATGGGGAAGTGAAAATGTCAGAGAATTACTGTGTGAGAGAAACACCCCTGATACTAAGGTGACACTTATTTGCACACTTTTGGAAATCATCCTAGAAAACAATGTGTTTATTTTTAATGATGTTTATTATGCACGAAAAGTTGCCGTAGCTATGGGCACAGCTTGTGCTAATAGCTACGCCAACCTATCCCTAGCTAATTGGGAAGCTAAACATGTACTTTCGAATAATGAATACCAGGTTAGCATCAAATGGTATAAACATTTTGTGGATGATATTTTTTTGTTGTGGCATGGCTCAGAGCAGCGGCTGCAAGAGTTTATTTTATACTTAAATCAGTTGAATACTTTTTTGAGATTTACCTATGGATATTCTGATAAAGAAGTAGAGTTTTTGGATGTTAAAGTTACTAAAAATAATTTATCCACTGTGTCTACTACTTTGTATAAGAAAACTGTTAGAAAGAATAATGTTCTACACTATGGCAGTATGCATCCGAATCATACGAAATTCAATGTGTTGAAAGGACAGATATTTCGAACTATGAGACTTTTTAATGATGATGATAGTCTCATTGTTGCATTACAAACACTTAAACAAGAATTTTTAGAAAGAGGCTATAGTAGTAAACTTATTGATTCTCAAATAGCAGAAGAATGGCGGCATAGATCAGGTAAGTGCCAGCCATACTTTTCCCCCCTCCCCACTAGTATTAACAACAGGGATAATATTGACAATACTTTCTTAAGTGATGCTTCCACTGATACCTCTAGGAATAAACTAAGGATGCCATTGACCTTTGCTAGTAATGTGCATGTAGCATGTGATATTATTAAAAAGAACTGGGATATTCTGTCTACTGTACATGAGTTGAATGGGGTCATTGGCACACAGCTAGATTTTGCTTTTAGAAATAATAGATCACTTAAGAGCCAGCTCTGTTATCAATCCTTTAATACTAAATCAACTATAATATCTGATAGACCTGGTACATATATGTGTAGGAAATGTATGGCCTGTACACATATACATATTGGTAATCATTTCACATATCCCACTTTGGGTTTTAAGATAGATACTGCTTTTTATGCAGATTGTCGAACAAAAAATGTTGTCTATTTTTGCTATTGTACTACCTGCTTCTCATTTTACATAGGGAAAACGAACAGGGTGTTTAAGGATAGAATACTTGAACACCTTAGGGATATCAGGAATGTTAAAGAAACCAGCGCACTATCACTACATGTAGCTAAAGAGGGTAAAGAACATAAATTTAGCTTTATGGTACTAGAGATTCTGCATAGTACCAAGAGAGGAGGTGACATAAATAATAGAACAGAATCTAATGAACAGAAATGGATTTTGCGATTTCAAGCTGATAAACCTCCTGGTTTAAACAACAGAGTTTCCCTGAAACCCTTCCTTAAAGCACGGCCATTAAAGCATTGATCTCTCTTTTAATATTTTATCATGTATATTTCAATAGTCCATCTTTTATTATTTTTTACTATTGTATTTACCAGTTTTAAGTACATATTGTTCATTTAGTCTGTTTTATTCAATTCATTTAGTCTGTTTTATTCAATTTTTTAACACTCTATATATTCTGCAGATGTATTTTATCACATGGCTTTTAACTATGATGCACATTTTATCTGATTTTTGATTGGATGTTTTAGTGTTTAAAAATGTAACTGCTATTCTATCTTTGTTGGTCTGATGAAGCAGATGTTATTCCGAGAAAGCGCTTACCTACTACAGAAAAGGACATATTGATCTTCACTGCTGTGTGGAACCAGATTATTTTTCTTTTTCTTGTATTCTCTGTTTTTTGCATCTGATTCCTTATTTGGTTCAAGGACTGTTTTCATTTGGTATATCTTCCTGATATGGTTGAATATGCACTTCAAAGCACTCCCCATATGGGCTATGTTCCTGTAGAAAGGTGTACATCAACATGCATACATCTGAGTTGGAGTGACGGCACCCAATGCATGCATGTATAGAGACATCCTGACTCTCCACAGCTGTGAGGTAGACCAACATGTCATCATAGACCACTTCTAAATGGACACTAGTAATATTCCAGCTGGGTGCAACAGACCTGTGTGAGTTGTTTATGCTAAATCATGTCTATTACATCTGATAGATGTCCTCAAAGAGGTCATTGAGGACTTGCATGATGACAACAGTATCATCTTGTGGAATTTGAACAGGTCAAGGCATTTGACACAAATGCACACCGAGGCATTCAATCAACACTGTCATATGTGGCCATAAATATCTATATCACCAAGTGGATAGACCAGTGTACCACATATGCGGCATTTCACTATATTGAAATGTATGAGGTGACTTATATCTCAGGTCCAATGATCAGGTCCATACATAGGGCTGCCTGGTAGGCCTTTTTCTGTCCATTATTTAAGTGTTGGACATCACAGATGACATACACATACTGTGTTCAAACAGCTGCCCGAAAGCCTACAGATTGTAGGCAATCATTGCCTTACTATGCTATTACTATAATACAGATAGTATCAACACATACCAAAAATTGCTTCCACAGCCATGACAACACCTGTAATGACAAGAAAATATGGGGGGATTTATTAAGTCAGGAAAAGAAACAGTCAACCCAAGTATAATGTAGACATGACACCCTGTAATCAGACCAATAGGTATGTGACCAGTGTCCTGGGGTACATAGTAAATGGAATGCCCACCAGCATGTGGTCACAGTGCTGACTACTCCCTTGAAAGTAACACAAGCACAGGGTATGTGAAGGACATCCCCACATCAGGGGCCATAATATCTTCACAGTTCCCAGACTTCATCACACCAATAATTGAGTACAATGCACCCTTCTTCATGTATCTCCCTACACATCTTCAGGTGATGTGTAACTGAAGAGTATCACCTTTGTCACAGTGAGCTGACACATAGCTTATTGGCCATATCTAATTATTCTTTTTGCAGAATATACAGGACTATTTGATGGTGCAGAACACAAATTAAATTGTGACACCAGATGCATCTGTGCTACCTGTTCTGCTGATGGACACACTACATACATAGGTGTTTGACAACCTTAATTGCATGTATATCATTTGTGACAGTGTGGATTGTGCCATATATATATATATATATATATATATATATATATATATATATATATATATATATATATATATATATATGGTTTCACTTCGTATTGCTGAAATGCTGAAATATCGAATTTCAGCATTTTGACAGTATAAAGCCGAAACCATCAAAACACTGACACTTCACATTCATGAAACCAGAACATCAAATACACAGCATACAGCACACAACACACACACACCACAAAACAATGACATACAACACAACACCACACAAACATACACCTGCACTACACAAATGCAGGGGGGGCAAGCCCCTCTGCACCCGATACCCACCTACTTAAATATACTCACTCTGAGATCGCACAAACAGTAAAAAAAAACAAATCACACACACTCATACCTCCACCTCCCTACCCTAACCCACTTGTACAAGTTACAATAACACTCACGCACACTCACTCACCTTACACTGCAGACACCAACCCAGCCGAACACTTCCATAGGATAACGTAAACGCATAAGTGCAAATTCGACATAGTCCTATTCGTGATTATGCACTTTCGTTATTTTGAGGTTTCAGCTTCATGGACACAAATTGCTGAAATTCGATATTTCAACAATTTGTGTATATGAAGTGAAACCATATATATATATATGCTAAGCACACCAGTCAACTAGCCTATATTGCTCATAACATCACATACAGGTATAGCAGTGTCCCTCCTAATACCTTCAACAGATGTTACAGTGCCAGTACAGTGTGTGTGGTTACCATCATAGAGGGTGGATTTATCATAATAGTTGTTCAAGTGTGTATGTACGGGCTCATCTCTTATCACTCTAAATTACACATTATATCAGATCCATGTGATTACTGGTGGCATTATTTTGATATTGATCATGATTGTGTTTGGTTCCTTTAACTTTTTTCATGAGCCTTTACCTGTGCCCACATGCTGGAGACCTCTGCTGAGACTACATGCATATTCAGGCATATCAGTTTGCACAGCTTCACAATATGCACCCTACCCCTATTATATGTCCAACCCCTAATATATGTCCTCTGCATTATTTATGTAAGGATGCTTATCTCACACAGACATCCTCCCCATTGTTATGTCACCTTGTGTGACAGTCAAATATGGACTTTCACTGTACAGTCTCTACTGTACCATATAGATATGTGATTGGTGTTGCTGTTGTAACCATCTTCCATTGACGTGCCCACATCTGTTGTACATTAGGTTGTTTCATCTGTCCTGTTTCCCTGTGCTCATCTGTGTGTTCCTATTCAATACACACACTTCCCCTGAGTATTCATTTTACATGGCTGTCAATGTACCATTACAGAATATTTACACAGCTTCAGTACAGAATGCCTGGAATGGGATACCACAATACTTTGCACTGTAGATACACTGTCCTATACTGTGCTTGGACCATATACTTTGCATTCCTACATCTCAACTGTCCAGATATTTCCAGGATGCCCAGATGTGTTCTTTATCAAATTTGTGGCTTTCAGCCATACCATTAGGATAATCTCAATACTATATACATCTTAGTTCATATCTCTCAGCTATCTTGATTTTTGAAGAATATTCAGTTCTTGTCTCATAGTTTTGATCTTTTCTTCATAAAATTTTCATTTTTTGGCAAATCATTGGCATGGTATTGCAGATTGAAGTCAGAAAATTATGACATAAAATAATTCATGCTACTGTGAAACCTATTATTCTATCAACTTTCTACATTTTTAAGAGCAATATTTAAATCTGTCCCTATTTTTGGCCCTTTCTCCCCCATTATTTATGGATTTGTCTAGATTTTTTGCTCTAAGAGGTTGAGGGGTATGTTTGAGCTTCATTCTACCACATTTCCATACGACATCTATGTCAAATATGTCCCTATTTCTGGTTGTGTCCCTGCATTATGTTGCCCTTTGTGTAGATGTGTTGTGCTAACAGGTTGCAAGCTATTTGTGAAGCCCTGGTAATCATTGTGGCATTCCGCATAAACTGCAAACCATAGGTGCTCTGCTTTAAACAGAATTGCTATATGTGTTTGCTTACATGGTTTCCTGACCAGCAACACTGTTGCCATTCACAAAACATTGCTTAGATGCAGCATGCGGCATGAATATGTATTGCCCGGTGGTGCGTGCTGTTGCTCACCTCTCACTGCTGCTTACAGGTATAAACTCTATGTAGGCTTCTAGTGGAGGCCATATGGAGTTTATTGAATCATGGGGCATGCTTCTGATTGTTCCCTATTTTTAACAGTCTCTCTTTCCATCTACATTTATCACACTCAAAATATGCATAACCTTTTCATTTTCCATTTTCAAAATCACTCGACAATCCCATCCCCCAGTCCAAAATCCTCTACCATCATAATTTTTTGTAATGTCCAACACCAATCTACATAACAGTCTTTAAATAATCTTTCAACAGTTCTTTTTCAGTTTCAGGTTGAAATTGGATAACAGTCCATTTTTTGGCTTCAAATTAAATGCTTGTACTACATATGAGCTCCAAGGATTGGTCTTTCTTACTTTTAAATTTCTCTAAGAATTTTTCCATAAACTGCCCAGTTTCAAACAAAATGTTACAATATGTCTCTTTGTTAATGTGTATAAAAGCTTTTACCTCTTTTCATGAAATATCAAGAACTGCAACCACTGTGTCCCAAACCTCATGCTTATTGTTTCTTTTCTTCTTTGCCGCTCAACCTTATCATACATTTTTTCCTTGTCATCTCTTTTTTTACTTTTACTCACTTTCCTCTTTTCTTCCTTGTCTCTATCTCTTCCACCTCCTCCTCTTGTATCATGTCCAGAATTTTACCCCATGAAGCTGCCAACTTGCTCTCTGGGCTCACTTTGGTTTTACAGATCATTTAGGTAAACATCCTGCACCCTCCCATTTGGAGGGTTGTAATGATACATTCTTGCTGAGTCTCACCATCTCCCTCAAACAACCTTTCCTGGAACAAGCACTCCAAGTCCACTGAAAGTTTGACATCCTTCTCGTCCTTTGCCCTTTTTGCTTCTCCCTTCTCTGCTGATACAGACAACTTCTTGACTCCTTCGATACACTTCCTTCATCTAACAGCCTTTCTCATAAGGGGTCTGTTGCCTCAAATTCTCTTTATCCCTGAAAATCTTCTCTCTAATAAGCACCTTGCATACTTCTTCTTGCTTCTCCAAGCTGCCTATGTGCCCAGAATGGAAAGAGGACGTTAGATGCACCACTGACAATAGCATCCCTGTACACTATGAGTAGGGTTTTATTGTTATATACATTACATATTATTTATATATTTACATTGTTTACATCTATTTACAAATCTCCATACATTATAAAGTTCAATTTAAGCATTCCACCCCACTCTTTTATCTACAACCAAAACATTACTTTTTCCAAAATCTTTGTCAAATTCCATTTTCCATTGTATTTAATGTCATTTAGTCTCTTGTTCCTTATAGTCCATGAAGAACAAAATATTACTCTGTCCATTTTCATCACTTCTTCCTATTTACTTGCACCATAATAACCAAACTCTATTTATGTCCATATTTATTTGTTCAAATTTTAACAAACTGTTTACCCTATTATCTTTACATAGTTCTTTTCACAAAGTATTAACTCTTTCACATTTCAAAAACACATGTTCAGTAGTCTCATACTCTCCATATTTATTACATATTCTATCTTGTTTTTTTTTTTGTATGGCATATTTCCCTTAACCGGCAATTTTCTAATAGGCAATTTCCATAAAAAATGATAAATTATTTAATCTTTTTATAGTTATTTTATCTCATTAGTATGGCTTTTTTCTTATCTATTTCTAAATCTTTCCATGGATCAATACAATAAAATGCTTTCATAATACTTAAGCACCATTCGTTCTATTTTTCTCACTTATATTATTTTTTATTTTCCATAACACAATTTTGTTTTGGTACTCTTTTGTTTCTTCATTCACAATGTTTTTACATCATTTTTTAACTTCCATTCCTTCCCACAATCATTTGTATTTATAATATAGTATAATTTATATCAAGTTTTCATTTCCTTCATAATTCCTTTTAATACCTTACATAAAATTAAAGATACTGCATGTACTATTGGGCTTATTAAACCCAAACCTCCTTGCTCTTCTTTCATATACTGAATCCCTCTTTTGACTGGATTCAGTCTAGAGCCCCATATAAAAAGAGAATATAACCAGGGACGGCCGGACTGCAGCCCCCCCCCCAGCTATAAAATAGAAGAAAAAGAAGAAAATAAAAGAAAAAGAAAAGATAAAAAAAATTTAAAAAATCGCGGACTTTTGTGCATGCGCACTAGTCCGGACTGCTGCTGAGACAGTCTGGAGCATGCACAGACTGTCTCAGCAGCAGTCCGGACTGGGAAATATGGAAGAACAGAGCTCCCAGAAGTCTATGCAGTTTTAACTGCATAGACTGTCGCTGGGAACAGGTCGGACCTGGACCGCAACGTCGGCAGGCAGGTTGGAGATCTCGCGGGAATGTCATGGTAAGGAGTCTCGTCGGGGATGTGCTCGAATGTGCCAGCTATGGGATGTATGTAATGGCCCCAGGGATCTACATCACGGACAGGAGAAAGGGATTTACATCGCACTATGGAAGGTAAGAGGAACAAAGGGAGTGTGTGTGTGTACATCACGGACAGGGGAAGGGATTTACATCGCACTATGGAAGGTAAGAGGAACAAAGGGAGTGTGTGTGTGTGTATACCCCAGTTGTTAGGTGGCTAGAACAAACTCATGGCGGTGTGGTAGGGAATACCTCAGGCTTGAACCCTGTACCTTGTATGCAGGTGTTAAGGACCTGAATTCCCTACCCACCACCATTTGTAAAAAATTGCAGATTTGTGCCTCATATTTGATCTGATCTGTTCCTCATAATATCTGTGGTTTCTAAATATTGCAATGCCTGATATTTGATGGCGCAGTGGTAGCATTGTTGCCTCACAGCTACAGGTTCTCCGATTTGATTCTTGGCTGGGGTGCTTTCTGTGTGGGGTCTGCATCTTCACCCTGTGTTTGTGTGGGTTTGCTTTTGTGTCCTCCCATGTTACAAAGACATGCTGCATTATTTCTTCCTGGGCCTCTGCTGAAAACTGTTTTTTTGTTCCAAGTCAGACTGTCCTGATTAACAAATGTTAAAATTGACAGGCATTTGAATTTCAGACTTCAGGTTTCTGAATGTTTAATTCCTTACATATTTGATGGTGC
This sequence comes from Protopterus annectens, assembly GCF_019279795.1. NCBI lineage: Eukaryota > Metazoa > Chordata > Ceratodontiformes > Protopteridae > Protopterus > Protopterus annectens. The sequence continues at coordinate 583,177,386 of NC_056744.1, read as the reverse complement.
AGTGGTAGCATTGTTGCCTCACAGCTATAGATTTTCTGGTTTGATTCTTGGCTGGGGTGCCTTCTGTGTGGAGTCTGCATCTCATCCCTGTGTTTGTGTGGATTTGCTCTGGTGTCCTGCCATTTTACAAAGACATGTGTCTGCAGAATTTCTCCCTGGTTCTCTGCTGAAAATTGTTTTTGTTCCGTCAGAAGTAAAATTGACAGGCATTTGAATTTCAGACTTCATATTCTTCAGAAAATACATAGTAACACAACCTTTTATTCTAGCAATTTTCTAAGTTTATAAGATGAATATTTGAAATGTGTCCTTATTTTTGGGACTGTATTACCCCATTATTGGCTTTGTCCAGGTTTTTTGTGCTAAGGCTGACAGCTATGGTAAGAACTGAATTCACTGAATATGTTTGAGGGCTGTATTCCCTCATTACTGGGTTTGTCCAGGTGTTTTGTGCTAAGAGGTTGACAGCTATGGTGAGAACTGAATTCATTAAATGATAGCCATTTAAGTTTCAGTCTTCCTCTCTTTCACAAAGCAGCTGATTTGGCATAGTGGTATGTTGCTCTGACTGTTTTGCACAGGGACCTTGGCAGTAAAATGTATGGTGGTAACACAGCATTTTCTTTCACAAAGCAGGTGATTTGGCATAGTGGTATGTTGTTCTGACTCTTTTGCACAGGGACCTTGGCAGTAAAATTTATGGTGGTAACACAGCATTTTATTCTAGCAACTTTCCAAGATAATACAAGGTATGTTTAATGTGTCCCTGGTTTTGGGGCTTTTGACCCCCCCCCCCAATAAATTTGGCTTTTTCCAGATTTCTTGTGTTCCGAAGTTGAGATGCAGTTGAGTATTGAGTAGATTTTACAAGGAGCTGAGAGCTGCAGGGGAAGAGAAGTTTACTGCTGCTTATGCTAAGTCAGCTTGCATTGCTAATAGCACAACAGGTTGTGTACTTGCTTTTGATGCAGAAGGTTGTTATTTCTACTCCCACAAGGGGTGAATGCTGCCGTACTCAAAAAGTTAAGATACTAACTATGAGCCTGTTATCGGTTTGCTATCCATTTCCTATTGCAATATTACTAGCTCATCATTTTAATGGAATATAGGCAATTTTTTCTTCAGGGGCATCAGACACTTTATTTTTCGATGAAACCATGAAATATAAAGGTGTTTGCTAGCAGCAACCTCTTCATTAGTTACAGATTTATTTAATGTGGAATTATTTAGATGACTTTTTTACTTCTTCAGAGATTGTGCATATTTACTGATAATGGTGGACTGTAGAATTGTGCATATTTACTGATAATGGTGGGCTGTAGAATTGTGCATATTTACTGATAATGGTGGACTGTAGAAGTTTGAGTAGACTTTTATGATGGAAATGTTCTGAACTGGGCAGTTTTGTCATTATGGGTGCATGCATTTTGTTTCATTGTTTACTGGAAAGATGTTCTGAATTGGGCAGTTCTGCCACTGGTAAAATGTATTTTTCTTTGAATGTGGGTTTCAATGCTGTTTCAATGAATGTGAGTTTCAAGGGTAGAGAAGTTTTAATGCTAAGTTTGTTTAGCAGATGTCTTAGTGTTTGTGCTGTAAAATGCAAAATAAAACTTTCAAATGAAGTCCAAATCATCATAGAAGTAAATCAGTATGCACATTAGTGTTTATATGGTAAATGGAGTGAAATAGCCAAGTAATGGATCATTGGAATGGCTGCAGGGGAGGCTCCATTCGACCATGATTTTGTGAGGGGGAAGGGCGGCAAACTTAAAGACAGCCCCAGCTGAACTATACCTCTCAAATGTCCAGATTTTCAAAGAATGAATAGATTTTTGCTTCTTAATTTTGGTTTGTTCCTCATAAAATTTGTGTTTTTTCTGGCAAATCATTTAGGAATTAAGTCACTAAATAATGACACACTGAGTTTCAGACTTCATAACCTTCAGAAAAATGCATGCTAAAGTAAGACCTGTTCTATCAACTGTCTCAGTTTATACAAGAGCAATTTTTAGTACTGTTTATATGTTCCCCCAATATATTTGGCCCTGTCCAGATTTATTGCATTAACAGGTTGAGAGGTACATGCAAATAAATTGCTTTATAGAATTTGGCATAACCAAACCTCTCAACTGTACCTGATTTTGGCTCAAAATGTTGCTCTTCCCCCTAATAATCCCTCCGCAAAATAGCAATTTTAGAAGAAAACATGGAGGGTTTACAATTAAGAAATAACTGTAATAATCAGAGTTATAGATTACTTTTATTTCAGAAATGCATGTAGATTCTTTTATTTTGTCAACTGCTCAAGTTAGCAGTACTAATATTAAACTGGCCCTTCTTTGACAGGTTCCCAGCTGTATTGTGTGGCTATTTTATATTTTTACATCACATTTTTGGTCCATTTTTCATAAAATTGTGTTTTTTTTGGCAAAATTATGTTTTTTTTGGCAAATTAGTGACAAATCATTAAAGGGCAGCCATGGTGGTGCAGCAGTTAGCGTTGCTGCCTCACAGCAAGAGGTTCTCTCTCTGGTTTGATCCTCGGCTGGGGTGCCTTCTGTGCGGAGTCTGCATGTCCTCCCTGTGGTTATGTGGGTTTCCTCCGGGTGCTCCGGTTTCCTCCAAAAGACATGCTGTAGGTGGATTGGACACTCTAAATTGGCCTTAGGTGTGAGTGTGTGCATGTGTGTGCCTTCTGTGGAAGGTTGGGCACCGGGCTGGCAACTCAACACTGTAAAACTCCACTGCCAATCATGAGTGGACAGGTGATCCGCTGTGGCAACCCCTAACTGGGAAAAGCCAAAAGAAGAAGAAGTGACAAATCAGTAAAGACAGAAGTTAGAAAATAATGACAGACATTTGAGTTTCAGATTTCATACCATTCAGAAAATCCATACTAATGCAAGACCTATTCTATTATCTTTCTAAGTTTATAAGAGCAATATTTAAAAATTGTCCTTATTTTTGGGCCTTTGTCCCACTTCTTTGTATGGCTTTGTCCAGATTTCTTGCTCTGAGGTTGAGAGGTATGACAAATGTGTCAGGGCCATCACAGTCAGCCAGAGACATTTCAAGTTGTGACATACTTCTTGCACCCCACTCCCCAATGTAGTGACTCTGAATGTGTTGAAGCAAGGCAAGGAGTAGTTATGCAGTGTAAATGTGCAGAGTATCCCCCCCCATCCAAGGTAGACACAAGTACTAGAGTGGCTTTTCATCTGTCCTTGATTTTTGCAGAATGGTCTGTTTTCTGTCATATTTTTTGTACTGTTGATTTATGCTTATTACTCAAAGTACCTGTTGCTCTCTGTTTAAGTAGCAATACTTTAATGACCATCAGGAAAGCTTGGCTGAGATCGTAAGATGCAAGTAAGCTTTAATAAGCATACTGTTAAAGAATTGTCAACATTGAAAGCCTTTCTGTTGTTGCCATGTAGAGAATACTTAACAAGATTATGTATAAGCCTTGGGTATTGAAATGCATATGACAGTATTTGTAATAAAGGACAGATTACATTATTTTAAGAAGCTCATTACACTTGGAGACTTCCAGTCATCTCTGCAGGCTTTACCCGTAATCTAAACAGAATGCCAATCGTGTGGTCCATAACCTGTACAGTAATCCTTTTAAGCAATGTATCTTAAGCTTATTTCTTGTTTGCTTTTCATTTTTTACTTTGATCATGTTTTCCTCATGAAACAAGTAGATAGCTGTCAGGCAGCAAGTCTTTTTTTGGGTAAGAAACATTTTTACAAGTGGGGGCATCAGACATTTCTACTTTCAGCATGTTACTTGGTACTTTAATAAAGCTGAATATAAATTATAATTAGAACTGCAGTGCAAGAAGTGGTTTGAGTTGAGTGCTACTTGATTTTGACTGGCATTCCATTAATGTATTTAAAAACTAATTTATTTTTTCATGCCTCACATCCTTTTTGTTTCCATCTAGATATTAAGTAAGCTGTCATGCAGCCAATGCATTGAAATATTTTTATTCTTCTACACTTCATTTTGTCTTGATTGGACTCTCATAATGATGGTTTGGCACCCAGGGCAGTGTATTTAGTTAGTTGTTGTGGTTTTGAGCATAGCTCCTCTCCTTTCTAGTTGGCCACACCCCTTTCCATTGACCGCACCCATTCAGCTGTCTCCTGCAGCCCCCCTTTGATTTGAAGTCACCAGCCGCCACTGAATATAACCATCATTACTTCCTTTTCATACTTAATAGAAATCATATAGATGTTAGCAGCATAAGCAATGTTTCCTATTACCATGTTGTTCAACAATTGCGCTTTTTTCTATATGAAAATCTATATGATTTCCAAAAATTAGTCATTTCCTTTACTTCTTTGAGTACATTACCCCATTGTTGTTGTCTGTATTCATTTCTTCCAAATGTTATTCCTAATATATCTATGTATTTTTCATTGAACTCAGCACCTCCTATCATACCTTCAAAAGCAAATCCTTTACTTTTCTACTTATTTATTTATACTTAAACCAATTTTTTTTAAAATATATACTTAATTTTTCAATTACTTTTTCCATCCATTCTTTATTTTTAACAATTAATACAATATCATCCACATAATTATACATTATTAGCAATAGTACTTCCTTCAACATTTTGTATCCACCACTACTTGACATTTTATTATTTCCTTCACTATTACATTCATAGCTAATGAGAAAATTACACTACTAGCTGGGCAGCTCTGATTTATTCCACTTTCTATTTTTATTTTTTCCTCAATCCAGCCATTTACATTTAGTTTCACATAGTTCTTTCATAAACAGATTTTATTACTTGCAATATTTTTTTGCTTACATTATATGCCTGCAAAATTCCCCATAATGATTTATATTGAATATTATTAAACGCTTTACTTAAAATCCCCTATCATAACCTTCACTTCTACATTTTTACTTATGATATCATCAATTATTTGGGTCTGTATTAGATGCTCGACCGCTTAAATGTTCGAATCTCTAAAGGTCGACTTTTAGAGATCGAACAGTTAAGCGATCGAAATTTTACAAAAATTAAAAAAAAAATACACAATAGAAAAAAAATAAAGGGTTTAAGCAGAGGGGCAAACCTACCTGCACCCCCACCCCCTACTTTAATACACCAACTCCAAGATCACGCTACAGTGTAGGGAAATGTGAAATTTTCCATTTCCGCACTGTAGTTCACTGAAGTGCGATATCAGAGTTGGTATATTTAAGTAGCGAGGGTTGTGGGGATGCAGCCCCCCATGTGGGGGTGCAGGGGGGCTTGCCTCCCTGCCTAAAACCTTTCTACATGTTTGTTTTTTTTTTATATACTTTTTTACTATTTCGAACGTTTAAGTGTTCAATCTGTAAAGATTGACCTTTACGGAGTCGAACATTTAAGCATTCATTCTAGTAATATAGACCCAATTATTTCTCTTATTGTCCATAATAACTCTTGAATTCCTTTTCCTTTTCTTCCAAATACATTTTGGCCATATATTCTATCCATTTTTTTCTGTAACCTTTTTGTTATTATGCTCATAACAATGTTATAATCTGTATTATTCAGTGTTATAGGTCTTCAATTTTTTATCTCCTCTTTATTTCCTATTTTTTTAATATAAATTTTATAACTCCTGTACATATCTCTTTCTTTTTAATTCCAGTTTCTAACCATTCATTCATAACTTCTATAAAAATATTTTTTGTTACTCTTTCATTTTTTTATACATACTATTTTCAATTCTGTCTAGTCCTGTTGTAGAATTCATGTTAATATCTTTTAGAATTGTATTCAATTCTTTCATTTTTATTTTTTGTTCTAAATACTTATCTTCCTTATTTAATTTTTCAGCTTTATAATTTTTTTCTTCGTTTTCTTCTCTTTTAACAAATTATTTCAATACATATTATTTAATTGTTTTGTATATTGCTTCTTGCTGTCTTATTTGCTTGCCTTTCTTATTTTTTAATTCTCTTATCATTTTCCTTCTTTTATTATTTTACTCAGATATGGTGCTACCTCTTCTTTCTTTCCTTGTAAACAATATTTTTGCTTAAATAACAAGTTGTTAATTTTAATTTGATTCATTTTATATATGTCACTTTCATTTTCATGAAAGGAAGTTTTTTTCTCTAATACGTCTATAAATGTTTCTTTACTTAATATCTTATAGCTCTATTTTTCTTTTCTTTTTTTCTTCCTTATACATTCTAAACATACCTTTTTATATATTTTTTATTTAAAATTAAGCCACTAAACAGCTCAGTTCTCATAAAACTCCCTCATAGTCATATGATTTTTTCCACAATGCCACAAGTTCTTTATTCACTTCTAAATCTAATTAATTTTCATTACTTTTCTTTATTCTTTTTCCTATTCTTATATATTCTTCATTGTCCTGTACTTTAACACATATTGCCACATGTTCTGAAAATCCAGCATACTCAATTCCTTTTTTATAACTTTTAAACTATCAGATAATAAAAAATAATCAATGTGTGTCCTAATTTCATTCCTTTTATAGGTCCAGTGGTTATTCTCCCATACACTTAACTTTCCACTTCTCATAGGTTCATAGGTTCATAGGTTGGTACTAGGCTATCAGCCCTAGGGCCTATACAAGCCTAGCCATAACAATTCCCTGGCTATTTCTTCCCACATTATTTACTTTCCTGGACCCCTGTCTAGCAGGGCGACTGACGTGATCCCTGGGGTGAATTTCCTTTCTCCCATCCAATCGTCAAGGTTCCTCTTGAAGAGGTCCAAAGAGGCACTCTGCTTGACATGTATGGGCAATCTATTCCAGAGTCTGGGGAGTCTCTGGGTCAGGAACCTATCCCTCCAGCATGTTTTGGTTATTGTGATGACAAGGTTTAGATCCATGGAGCGTGTAGCTCTGAGGGATTGGGATTTCTTTAAGTGTAGCATGTCCAACAGCTCTGGGTTTGACATGGCCTTGTATGTTAAGCAGAGATCGCCTCTGAGTAGACGATATGCGACAGAGTATAGCTGGAGTTTTTTAAGGCGGTCAGCGTAGGGCATCTGCTTTAGGCCTGTGATTCTTTTAGTGAGGTATTTCTGAGGCCTTTCCAGTTGTTGCAGATGTCTTGAGAGGTACATACCAAATGGGGTGCTGTATTCTATAATGGGTCTAATGAGGGATGAGTACAGTTGGACAATGACCTCCTTTTTTCTGGATGAAAAGCCCTTCGTGATGAGGTGTGCCACATAGAAGGATTTCTTGACTGTTGTGGCGATGTGGTTATCGAAGGTGAGACCACTGTCCACCTGTGTCCCTAAGTCTCTTATCACACTTTCTGTGTTTAGTGTACTGCCACCTATATGGTAATTCATGGATACATGTTTTTCCCAAAGGGGATAACAATACATTTCTTGGCATTGAGCTTGAGCCCATGGCTCTGGCACCAAGCATCTGTTTCTGTAAGGCCCTTTTGTAGAGTATCCACATCATTTAGGGATTCAATAATGGCTCCCAGTTTGCAGTCATCTGCAAACTTTGTTAGCCAGAGTCCCTTAGTGTTGACCTGTACTTCAGAGAAGTAGATGCCAAACAAGAGCGGCCCCAGGACTGAACCCTGAGGTACTCCACTTGTCACTTGTCTGGAGCTGGATTTGGAGTCGGCTACTTTTACAGTGTGGGTTCTATCAGTAAGCCATTTAGCAACCCATTGGGTGACATAGGGATTAATACCCAACTTAGTAAGTTTATCTATGATTCCAGAGTGGGGGATGGTGTCAAAGGCCTTGGCAAGGTCTAGATAGGCTGTGTGGACCACCTTACCTTGTCCATGGCTCTGGAGACTGATTCAAAGAAGTCAATCAGGTTCAGGAGACAAGATCGGCCCTTCACAAACCCAAACTGGGTGGGGTCCAGTGTTTGAAGGTTGCCAATGTCTTTGTTTATAAGTTCCATGATAATATGCTCCATGGCCTTGCAGATAAGGCTTATCAGACTGATGGGACGGTAGTTTCCGGGATCCAAGGTGGATCCCCCCTTGTGGATTGGGATAACTGTAGCTCTGCGCCACTCAGTGGGCACGAAACCTGAGGTGAGGCTATGATTAAACATGACACTTAGGTGAGGTGCCAGTTCATATTGTAGTTCATGTAGTACACAGCCCGGGATGTCATCTGGTCCCATGGATGCTGTATTCTTGGCTTTAGAGCATGCGGTTTCTACCTGTGTGGCCGTTATTACTGGAATTTGGCAATCTTCTGGTATTGAGATGGGCCATTTAGGGGGTGAGAGGGGGGTGAAGTTGGCACTGAATCGATCTGCCAGGATATTGGCAATATCCTTTGGATCAGTATATTTATTGCCATTCTGTTTTAGCTCAGAGCAGATCTGAGCATTGCCATTTAGATTCTTGACATAGTTATAGAATGCTTTGTGGTTGTCTTTGGAATCTTTGGCAATTTTATTTTCATAACTAGCTTTGGAGGACTTTATGAGGCATCTCAGTTTCTTACTGAGGCTAGTAAGGGAGTTTTTTGCATCCTGGGATTTTCCTCTTTTCTGCAAAAGTTTCTTCCTTTTGTTGTAAAGTTTGCTTATGGCAGGGGACCACCAGATTGGCTTCCTTTTTTTGGATGAGAGCATTTTGGTTCTATTTGGGATGGCACGATTCATGCATGAGTGGATGTGCTCATACAGTGCCTTAGTGTAGGATTCAGCAGTTGAACTTTCAGTTCCCGTCTGCATGGGTGTCATGAAGTTTGTCACTTCTGACTTGAGTAGCAATGAAGTTGGCTTTGGAGAAGTTTTTTATGGTGGTTTCTTTACTGGGGGGTGGGGGTGGGATGTGGATGTTAAGGGTGATTAGCTTATGGTCAGACCTGACTAACGAGGGGGTGACCATAGGTATGGAGCATTGATTTGCCATGTTGGTAATGACCAGGTCTAGGATATTGGAGCCCCTGGTGGGACTATGGATTAGTTGATCCAGGGCGTTGGAGTTTATGAATTCCAAGAACCGTTGCGCAAAGGTGTTGGGACATGAGTAGTTTTCCCAGTTAATGGCAGGGTAGTTAAAATCACCCAGTATTAGGGTGTTTGGTTCTATCTTAATATTTTCCAGTATGTTTAGAAGGTGTAGTGAGAATCTTGGGGTATGGTGGGGGATCTGTAGCAAGCTACAATTTGGATTGCAGTCTTACCTAGTGTTAGTTGCACTTGGAGAATTTCAGACACATTGTGTTGGCCAACTAGCCTGGTGGTGTGAATATCCTTGGTGAATATTGACACTCCTCCACCTTTAGTGTTTCGGTCCTGGTTTGGTAGCCGAAAAGTGTGGTAAGAGTTGTAGCCTGGTATTGCAGGGGTGCTCTCTGGAGCCTTGAACCAGGTCTCAGTTACTGCACAGATATCGATGTTCTCCATTTTTAGCATCACAATTGATCTTATTTTTCCTTAAATTACAATTAAAATCATCCAGTATAATGTCCATATTTACACAAACATATTTAAGAATATTTGTAAACATCATTTCATTCTCTTTTCTTTTTTTTTTTTTGTTACATACGCATATAAAGCTTTAATTCTCTACACATATTTTTCCATTTCATGTCTATTACCGTAGTTCATCCTAGTTCCACTATGGTTACATCTTATATTTTAATGCTGTGTTGACATAATATACATATGCCTGAGCATGTTTCTTTCCCCATGTTCCAAACTACCGCACCATTCCAAAGTTTTTCAGTTTGTGTTCTTTCTTCTTCTGTTAATAATTTGATAACCTCTGAAACAATAATTTGCACATCTACTGCAGCACACCATTGCAATATTCATATTCTCCTTTTAAGATTTTTCATACCGTTCACATTTAAAGCTAATACTTTCAGCTTTTAAGAATAGTTAATATAATAAAATATTTATCCATTTCCTTCTTATTTTCTATAAGCATTATGTTTTTGAATTTTCTTTTCCTTTCTTTAACTCTTTTCCCTATCAAATTATTTTTATTTCTTACTGTACACCAATCAGCTTCTTCCTCACTTGTCTGTTCTGTTACTTTTTCCTTGTTACTTTCTTTAACTTTATGTATAACCTCTTTATCAGTTACATCTTTTAGTACATTTTCTTGTATAACACATTCTACTATCTCTTTATCCTGTATAACTTCATTTTCATTTTCTTGCACATGCATTTCACATTCTAACCATGAATGACCAGTATCGCCACATTTTTTGCACTTTAAAACACATTTGTTTTTGCATTATGCCCTGTTTTACCACATAAATAACATCTTTTTTTATAACATTCATTGATTAAATGATCATTTTTCCCACAAAAATAAGTTTTTGGTTGACTTCTGTATTTCACAAAACCCCTATTACCATGAACATTAATAATACTAGGTACATGTAGAACATTATCATTTTCCATTTTCGGTATTACTTCATGTTTTCATCCCCCAGTCCATAGTCCTCTTTCATCATATATTTTTGTAGTGTCCATTACTTCTTTACATATAGTTAACAAATGTTCTTTAAGTTCTTTTGCTTCAACTTCAGTTCTAAACTGGATTATTATTCCTTTTTTGTTTGTCTGTAAAAAGCTTGCATGACAAATTCTGACCATGGATAAATATTTTTCTTTTTTTCATATGCACCCAAAAAATTTCCATGGCCTACCCAGTCTCAAATATCAAGTCACAAAAAGTCTCTTTATTAATTAAAATGAATGCTCTTACCTCTTTTCCATTGACACCCAGAGGTGCTATGACAGAGTCCCAAACCGTATACCTGTCTAAACTGTCTTCTTCTTTTTTACAGCTCACATGTACTGTATACTTCTTTTTTGTTTCTTTTATTTCTTCTTTCTTCTTTGCGCCTTCTCCCACAGTTTGTGCATACATTTTTGTCAGCTGAACTTTTCTGGCACAGTCTCTTCTTCTCCTTTTTCTTCTATTTTCTCCATGATGTCACTCCTTGAAATTGCTGCTCCACTTTCTGGTTCACTTTGATTTACCATTTCTTCCAAATAATCATCCTGCAACCCTCCTGATTGGAGGGTTGTAATTATGCATTTCTCAGAGTTAACTGTCTCTCCTTCCAACAATCTCCTCTGAATGTTTTCCTCTGAATCCATCTCTGTTACAGCTAAAATCTCCTTTTCTTCCAATATCACTGTTTTTTCTGTACCCACAGCATCAGAATAAAAACTTCTGGTAGTGAGTCTACCATTTCTAAAACATTTTCATCAGCCTTCACTTAATTTTCAGCCAAAGCTGAATCAGCCGTATTTTTTCCTGTTCCTCCTGGCTGCATCTGCTCCTTGACAGGAAACATGAAGTCAGGATGTGTAACACACAAATCCTTCCCCTGACTACCAAGAGTAGGGGACGTTCCCTGATGACCTTGCCAAATGTTCTGCAGCAGTATAAATACCACCGCTAGTCTTCCCTGAAAAAAGGCTACTAACCTAGTGGAATTAACATGGTCATCAAAAGGATACATTTATAAAAATGTTATGCATTAGATACATTGCAAGTGTCTGCACAATTATTTTTGTTAATATGATGAGAGGGAGATTGAGAGAGAGAGCAAAGTAATGAGTTATGTCTATTATACAAAAGTAAAACAAATTTTCAAAAAAGGTGTTATTATTTCTTGCCCATGTTTGTTTGAACCCAGATTAAAAAAAAAAGTAATGAATATAATGAATAAAAATAGCTATTCTGGGTTGAGGGAGACTTCACTGCAAACACTTGAACATAAACTTACCAACTACTAGTTCACAGAGCCTTAGAGACAGGAATACAGAGTTTGGTAAATCAACCGTGTCTCACCATGATTTTCATTTTAGTATATGCCCTTGATGGAAAACATTCTTTTGTTGAACTGTTGGCTCAGAGTGTATACTTTAATAATCAGCACTTTGTAGAACGAATGCTTGTCAAACTCCATAACGTCAGCTGTCTGCATACCCACACTTGATAAAATCACACTACAAAGAATGCATGTGAATGCCTCATCATATACTGCCTGATACAGGTAATGTTTCTAATGGAAACATCTTAAAAATGGACATGGATGGGACATTGAGATTATCTAGATGTAGGAGCACTTTACAGATATTTTTTGGCACTGCTTTATGCGCTTCAAATGTGGATTCAGTCAGGGTACCTTTTTGGATAGGCTTATATAGGCCCTAGGACCAATAGCCTAGTACCTACCTATGAACCTATGAATATGAGAATGAAATTGAAATTGCCTTGTTTGACTGCTCAGTGGATGTGCATGCTATTGTGACAAAGGTCATCTGAAGCAAGTCAAAATATCTTGTATAGTATATAAATTGCTACAACCTTTGAAGTACCTATATATCTTCTGGATTTGCATTTCTGTTCTAGGTCTTTGTTTGTTATATAGTGACAATAAGAATTTGGACACAGTATATTTTTGTTAATGTTTTTCTTTTTTTTTTTTCCTCGTCTGCCTCCCTGCATCTGATCATCTGCTATGACCAATCCTCTCCTTATTGACTTGGTCTACTTGAGCCATGCTAACTTCTGTCAGCTTGATATTGATCCATGCCTGTGACCTGTGATGAAACAGAGGATGCTCATGTAGCATTGTGGCTCATGCAGTAGTAATTGTACTTATCTCCTATCAGTCTACAGTAGCCATGCAAGCTCCATGAAGGCTGCCTTAGGAAGGTGCATGCACAATCCCCAGGCCAAGCAGTATACTGCTTGCAGTGCAAAGTATACCAGGCTCTTAATGCTGCTATTAAAGTGAACCTAGATAGCCTCCCACCCTGTATGGGTAAGCTGGGGCTAGCCTTTCACTCCTAATCTTCACTACCAGTCTTTCCAGTGCTCATGCCTCTGGTCAAACATAGTTATCTGAAGCACAGTTAGGCCCTTATCATGCTGTGAAATGGGCCTAGGCAAGGATTTTTGTTAATGATGAAAGACATTTACTCAGTCCTAGCTTGTAAACTACATGAAATAAGCCAAGATGTATACCTGAACGTTGTAAGAAATGTTTATTTAAAAGCTTTAAAAAGCTACTCACAAAACACTTGGCTAACACTTGGCTTTGTTATGCAACTCTCCTGGTTAAAACTGCTTTCTGTACATGTAACCATGTAACCATTTAGTACACATTGGGTGCTATTTTACACTACTCCCCGAACTCATTTAAATGTAAACTAGTTTAAATTGTATATACTTATGTACCACATATTATGTTGATGTTACCTCTAGAAAACTGTATTCCCTATTTAAGTGTAAATGCTATTTCAATGCTCATGTAATGTCCTTGCATGTTTTGTTAAGTTCTACATTGTTTGTAGCACTTATTACTGGAGCTTTTCTCCCCAGGCCTCCTGGTAAACAAATGTAAAACAAATAAATAAAATAAAATGATAAGAAAAATTTCGTATGAATATGAGAAAAGAGAAATAAACTAAACTAAAAAAAAACTATTAGAATAGGAAGGCATAAACTTTTCCACCTCATGAGGTTTGTCGTTAGGGAGAAAGAATGAAACAAAAGTAAAGAGAAACATTGCATGATTAGAAGGGTAGAATAAGTGACAAAATTAAGCTTTAAGGTAACACAACATATCACTTTGTAGATAAATAGGAATGGGATATGTATGTATGCATTCAGGAACTAAGGATGGTTAGTTATCAGAATGAAACATTCATTATATGAAGAATGGTATCAGAGCCAGTGTATGGAAATTATTATGTAGTAATGATGTTATATGCTCATATATAAATACTGACAGAAATCAAAATGAAAAAAATTAAAAATTAAATAAAAAAAATAGAAATATTCTCCCAAATGTCAGGCCTACCAAATAAGAAACTAATATCTTCCCAGTCTGGTCATCTAACTGTGCTAATTGCGCTTTTTAATTCATGAAAACATTGTATGAGTTGGTATAACTCCCTTTCGTTTAAAGTGTTCATATTCCATGCATTAACAATTAGTTAATTTTGTAGGTTCAGTTTAGAACCACCTGAAACCAAATTTTTTTGTGCCTTGTACAAGCATCTAATACAAAAGATATTCACTCTAGCGACATGAAACACAATAATGATGTTATTATCAACTTTACTCCATGCTAGTGATAGAGTACAGATATAACATCTGTAATCTCTTATTTATTTATTTAGCTTTGATAACTGGGAAAGTTTGACTGGCCCAGTAAGAAAAGTTCCATCACAGTACATTTATATTAACAAGTGGATTTCAGACAGTTCTCAGAAAAACAACAATTATATTTCTCATAGCAAGTATAATTACAAGACAGGTATATACAGTAAAGTATTTACAACAAATGTTCTTGTTGTTACAGCTGCAGAAGTAAATGGATTGATTCTGCGGAAGGGAAATATTATTGTAAAGAAGTTCTGTTCTTACATTTCAGTAAAGAAAGGTTTATAAGGAGTTCAAGATATGTAATGAAAAAAGTCATAAAATTATGTAGGAGAGGAGGGGAGGGGAGGGGAGGGGAGGGAAGATATTAGCCATGTATAGGAGGATAGCGGTAATAGCATATGACTGAGAGAGCATGGTATGGGATTGGTTCTAACTTAGGCTGCATGTTCCAAACTGCTGCATCTATAACGTTAATAACTTGGGTATATATGAGATGCATGTTTTCATACAGACAGGGCACGGTGCAACTAATAATTTCTGCCCACTTGCTCTTTAGTCTAGCCTTTTTTTCTTTTTTTTTTTCTTTGCTAAGTAATGCCAGGAGAGGTAACCATAGCAAGGCTGCATATTCTAACTTAGGTATTAGATGAATAGTGAAACTTGGAGAAATTATGTCTTAACAGATGTAGCTGTTCCGCAAATTCATCTCAGAATCTTCTATGACAATAAAATGCTTAATAAATAGCCTCTGAATATCAAACATAAAGCAAAAATTGAGTCTGCTGACATCCAAAGATCCCTGTGAGATTCAATCCTATGCAGCTTATTTTTTTCCAGATAATAATGTTGTTTTATATCTGTTGCTTCCAAATAACTTATATAGCCTTCTTTACACTGACATTCAGTTCATCAAACCATGTATAACAGCTTATAATCCACTCAATAACTTATTTTACAAGTTTTAAATTACTGACATATTTAACAGCTGGAAACCTTTCCTCATTAAATGTAAAAGAGTAATACTGGCGCTACCCAGGACCTGATCACATTTGCACCTAATTCTTTTTGAATCCTTAATATTCCTAGTCTGTTCCATAAGGGCTAGACCTAGCTTCATCATCTTCTTAATCAGGACTAAGGAGTTCCCAGAGTCAAAGTTTTCCAGATTCTTCATCCCCTGATCCACTGCTTTTGATATAAAATTTCAGATGAACACAAAATTAGACATGATGGACGCACATTCACAAAAGACATCTGACATAATATTTGTATGACCAAGATGAAAAAAAGAAAAATAGCTAGAAACTTTGCAAATGTATTTCGTCACTGTGTTGGAAACATATTTTAAGAGATTTTCAAGTTTTTATGATTTGCATTCCCTAGGGTCTCCTCCAACTTTATAAATCAAAACAATCTTTCCATATTTAAATAACCTTGATTCTAAGCATGCTTTTGTTAGAAATATAAATCAGACCTCTTATAGCTTTGCACCAGATATGAAAATAAGTCTTCATTATTATTTTAAAAGTTTTATTTGCTTGTTTCAATTATAAAAACACACCAAAAGCCAAAAAACTATTAAAACACAAAGGCTGGCAGTGGAAAAAAGACAAATGAAGGAGCACAAAAACATCAAAATTTATTTATTGAGTTAGCGCTTTCATTTAGTGAAGTCACCAAATTTCTTCAGACATATATATTAAAACCAAAGACTATTTTATATCCCCTCCCTCTAGCAAACAAGACCAGCAGCCAATAGAATAATACTAATTAAATAAACACATAACAAGTTAACCTCTTCAGTACTGAACTATATATCATTAACCAAACTTCACTAAATGAAAGAGCTAACGCAGTAAATCCTTTTTTGGTGTTTATTTGCTCCTTCATTTGCCTTTGTTTCCACTGCTAGCCTTTGTGTTTAAATACTGTTGCATATAACTAATGTAACAATGCTGATCTATCACCAGTGGCCAAGTATTTCTTCTGTAAGGTTTTTTTTTATTATTTACAACTTTTTCTGATCTCAATTTCTAATGCTAAATTTTCCATGAGATACATTCCTTTGTGTGATGAACAGCTGCCTACTCTACCTTTAAATAACCAAGTTTGTACAACAAGTACGACACCTTGTCCTTTACTATTAGCTTGGTTCAAACTCATCCATGTAAGGTTGTAGAAATGCTGCATTCACTCCTTTAAGTAAGAACTTAAAATAACAGTTAATGTCAGGCAAATAAAACAAAACATAAATAATACATAATTATTTTTCAGTTTTGTCTTTTGCAGCTTCTTTCAGCCTTTGCAGAACTAATGTTTGTTTCAGTATTTCCAGGGGGAAAAAAATTATATAACTTCCTATTTTTACCTTCCTTTCTCACTTAAAACATCATGTTTTGATTTCTGGAGAGCAAATTAGTTTTATTAAATGAGAAATCATATAGATTTTTCCCTCTGTCATATTTTTCAGACTACCTGTTCATTCATTTATAAATTCATACATTTACTCTGTAATTCTTCATTATGTACTCTATCCTGTTCAGTCATGTTCAATAATTGTATAGCTGCCTTTACCTTGTCAGGACTGACTCCATGGCACAACAAAACAAGATGGTGAAATCAGAACTTGTTTCTTTCCTTTAGGTATACCATTAATATCACCTTCAAATTCTAACTAAAAATACTTTGAGTACCATTCACCAAAGCTAGTGAGCATGGTTCATAACTAGAATGTTGTGCACAATATTTATGTTTCCTAAAATAAACTCAAACATTGTAGCTTTTTAATTTCTTCAATGAACCATTTGACTTAATACATATTACATTTACCAACCTTTGTCCTGAGAGTAAATAAACATTTTTAGCTTGATTCTTTATTGAAATATTCCATGGTATCTTTAACAATAACTTGAACAATACAACAGAAGGCAAGAAGGGATCTTGGCTTAAATGACTCATGACAAACAGAAGGTTAAGAGCTGCATAGGAGTGTTGTACTCCTGCATTAGGAACATATGTCTGCCTCACAACTTTCAACTGTCAGATTTTTACCTCATAGTTTTGGTCTATTCCTCATAAAATTTGTGTTTTTCCAGCAAATCATTGAGAAATAAAGTCATTAATAAATAATGACAGACTTTTGAGTTTTAGACTTCATAGCTTTCATAAAATGTCAGCTAACCCAAACTCTGTTATTTTAGCAACTTTCTAAGTTTAAAAGAAAATATGTAAAATCCGACCCTTTTTGTGGCCTTTGCCCCTCCCCCATTATTACTGGCTTTGTCTAAATTTCTTACATTAAGAGGTAAAGAGGTATGGTTTCCCATACCGCTCATGGGATAGAGCTGTCTGCCATGTGTTCTTTTGGCTCAAATTGTAGATGTCTAACCTGTTGAACTGCTGGCACGGAATGAAATCACATATTTTATTTGGTGAAATCGTACTTTCTATTGGAGTTGTACAGTAAACACACTTAAGTACATGATGTTCCAAAAAGTCTGCTTGACAGTTTATATCCATAATGCTATGAAATAGGCAATTTATTGGAATCTGAAAAAATAAACACATGAAATACAGTTATAGAATAATCACCACATAAATTAATTATAAGTGCCTGCCTCATTTCATGGCCCAGTACTGAGAAGTGAATACATTTCAACAGTCTGAATCAAAAACAGCCCTTTTGCACTAGACAGTGTATTGTAAGGATGGTGTGTGTTTGGATATTCCCTACTGAGATAATTTTGTGGGAGTGAAAAACATGACGTTGGCAATGAGAAATAGCTTTGTTCATTTCCATGTTTTAACAAAAGTTGACTGGACAGTTGCTAGAGCTCTGATTCGTGCCTTGATTCACAGTTTTAGGAAAGATCTAGAGTCACATGGTGGATGTGGCTATTAAGTTAGAAACATAGCTGGTGGACTAAATTATTTTCATTTGCATCTTTTGAGAAACCATAGTTAACAGCTTTTAAGTTAAAACACAGCTGGTGGACTGAACTATTTTGTTTTTTATCTTTTGTGAAACCACACATAGTTTGTGAGGATGATTTCTCTATATGAATTTTTTTTTTTTCAGAATGAATAAGTCTGGCAGTTGATATAGTGGATTAAGGAGCTGTTAACGAGCTGTTTCCTGTGGTCTGGTGAAGCAAGGTTTGATTCCCTCATCTTTCAGTGCCTAACTGTGTGACTCTGAGCAAGTCACTTAACAAGACATTGCTTGTAGGCTGAGTCTAAAAAAGATCTACATGGACGTTAGCAGTCCACCCAGGAAAACAAATACCAAGAACATCATATAGTGAAAATAACCCTTACAGAGGTTGAATGGATGTTGGTCATTCTTACACGGGGCCTCAGTGCATGAATGGGTTTAATTATATGTATATATATATATATATATATATATATATATATATATATATATATATAAAACATGTGTTTAATAATATACTTATGGATGACAGTGAAATAATGAAAGCAACGCAGTACCTGTAGGAAAAGGAGAATCTTTATTATGTAGCCTTAATCTGTCAACACAAGACCAGCTTTTACTCTCTTTTATTTTGCCCATGCTGGTTCCTGATGTTGTTGACATTAAAGACTAACAGACACGATATGTTTTAAATAAGCAGTTAACAATCTACAGCTCTCTTTGTCAGTCACAGAAGCCGCACAATGATTTACAACAAACTGAATGATAGGACTAACCACAAAAGTTCCATTCTGCTATTGTGCTGCAGATGTGTGCGTATGTGTGTGTCTGTTTGCATCTGTGCATGTGTGTGTGTGTGTGTGTGTGTGTGTGTGTGTGTGTGTGTGTGTGTGTGTGTGTGTGTGTGTGTGTGCATATTTGTGTATGTGTGTGTCTGCATGTGTGTGTGTGTGTGCGTGCGCGTGTGCGCATGTGTGCATGTGTGTTTTTATGTGTGTGTGTGTGTGTGTGTGTGTGTGTGTGTGTGTGTGTGTGTGTGTGTGTGCGCATGTGTGTGTATTTATGTGTATGTATGTGTATGTATGTGTGCACGCGCACGCATGTGTGTGTGTGTGTGTGTGTGTGTGTGTGTGTGTGTGTGTGTGTGTGTGTGTGTGTGTACCCACTTAGGTTTCCACTCCTCATTTTTGTTTGTGTTTGAGACTCTTTAATATTTTCATCACTACTCCCTCTCTGTGCCTGGAAGCTGAAGAACCTTGGACTACTTGAAGGAATGATGTAGCTGTGTGTTACTGCGGAAGTTTCTAATCATTTCTATACTGGACTGGTTAGATTAACTTATTTCATGCTGCAAGGTTCCTCCCTTCTTATTTATGGGCTGTGAGCCCTTGCCGCCTTATACTTTTGTCTAAGAAGATGATACCATTTTTTGACACCGTGACTACATGCACCATATGTGCTTCTCTCCTATGTTTTAATCTTCAGCTGGAGGTTATGTTTCCTCAGTTGCTGTTGTATAAAATAATGATAATGTGATTTCAGCCTTGGTAAGAAACCAAGTGGCCAGTCTTCTTGCTAAGATGTTTGTGCCTATTACATTTATACCACCATATGCTCATAAGATTTTCTGTCAAGCTTATCACTTACTGGCCTTCAAGAGGTTTAATTTCCATAACCCCATGTTGTCATTAGCTACTTACCATAAAAGTGTTGAGTATTTTTGAAGACAGCTAATGTCTGACTTTTTGTAATTGTATGAGCGTATTCTGTAATTTTAGAAGAACTATTTACTGTATAATTTGTATTATTGACATTTATTCCTTGTATTATGCTTTAGAACTGATATTAGCACCACTGGATGGTGCATTCTAATAACAGTCTTTCAAACAAAACCAGATCATATATTGCCTTATAGAGCAGGCAGGAGTCATCTCTTTGTAACCTATTTTAAAAAAACAGAATATGACAGCTTCTGAAGCATTTCTGGTAAATTCAGATTTTCCAGTTCTGTGTTTTTTTTCTAGTTAGTAATTGCACTTTTTAAAGTTCTTTCATGTGACTTGTTTGAATTCTATAAAATGCAGCAATACATTCAATAATTATCAGACTTCCAGCTCTGTTTGTATAGATAGATAAAACCCTAATTGTGGATATTGTGTCTTAGTGAGTAGTGTTCAAAAAGCACCTTGGGTACCTGCTTGAGCTGGCATGAGGTGGATAGAGGAGTAATGTGGCTTTTGAAACTCACCATTCTTCTAGAGGAAGGGAGAGAGATACATCTCCAGGCATTCAATCCTGATTTAGAGTCCATGGTGGAGGCTTACTGGTTTTAAGGGGGACAGGGTGGTCATCACCTACAGATGTAAGTAGTGCAACCTTGCTGATGCCCATTGTATGCCAAAGTCTGTGTTGGTTACATGAATGAAAAGAGGTTAAGTTCCTTAAGCAAAAAAGAAATTCTAGCTTTGAATGGTAAGAGCAATGCTCTCCATTCCATGGCTCTCAATTCCTTTGAGAATGAAGAAGCTGTAGCATTGGGAGGGAGAAGGGAGCTAGATGGACAGCAGTGTACTCGTAACAACAGCCCCCTTCTATTGAGTCCTCTGGCCTCCTAGTCCAGATAGTACACTAAAGAGGAGAATTTATTAATAGGCTGGATGGTTCTTAAATGGGGGGAGTCCTAGTAACTCTCATAGCTGCCCCTCTGGTTGGTTGTCAGCCCTGTGCTTTGAAAGTTTAGAGCAGTGGAGTAAAGGGGCTTGAGTCTAAATGGAGGAGGCCTAATAATCAGTAAAAACAAGATAAAAATACATAGAAAAAATATTTTGGTTTTTATGTCTTTATAACTTAGTCCAGAACACCACAGTGCTTCTATGTTAACTGCACCATAACAAGACTATTCCATCTTTGTGATCTTTAAAAATATGCCCTTGAAATAACTTTAAAGCTACTCTTATTCTTAGGTTTAAATCCCAAAAGCTACAAACCTCTAGCTTTGCAATATCTTTGGGTCTGACCATTATATCTGCTATTACCAGATTGACTGTGCCATAGGTATGTAAGACCTTGTTCTCCACATGGTCAGATTAAAGAGTCTAAAATCATAGCCAACTTCCAAATGTATTAGTTTGTTAACTTACAAACACACCACATCAAAAGCATCCAACTTCTTATAAAGATACAAGTATAGTGACTTTTATTCCATCCCTAAATTACTTTACTTTTTAAATATTACATCATAACCGTGCTGAGGTCCCACTTGCACAGCACCATCATTAAACATGCCTCTCAACCTCTTCGTGTAAGAATTCGAGACAAAATCAAAAATATTGTGGGTGGAGGTAAAGGGCCAACATCAAGTACAGGTTTTAAATACTGACCTCATAAACAAGACAGATTCTAGAATATCAGGTTTTGCATTATCATGCATTTTCTGAAGGACAGGAGGTCTGAAATTCAGACAGCTTTGATTATTTAATAACTTCAGTCCTCAATCATTTCCCAGACAACCACAAATTTCACGAGGAACATTCCAAAACTATGAGATAAAATCTGGTTATTTGAAAAAATTGTGAATAGCTGAGAGATATAGTATTAAATCACCTTAAAATATCACTGAACAGCTTCCCTGAATGACTTTATTATAAACCTTAAAATCACTAAAGGATCCTTTGCTGTAGCTTCTTGGGATAAGAGTATTGTAAAGGGATCATGTTTTCTGAGTTCCAATGATGTTTTAGGAACACTGGGATATAAGAGCAAAACTAGGCAAATGATCACAAGGACAATAAAATTCCTAGACATATACATCTTTAAAAAGGCTGTGCCTCACTTTTCAAACACATAATAGTGCTTAACTCCCAAATTTAGCAGGGCTGTTCATGCTGTACACGACAACCCTGGTGTAAGTTTGTGTGCACCCATACAGTCATCAAAGGTGCCATTCCTGGGGTCTATATCAAAAGCCCAAAATGACAAATGCTCGAGTGTATGTACATCAACACATAAAGGTCGATGTACACAAACAGCAAAACATGAAAACCACGAAATTCGAAACACCGAACGTGTTTTCTGGTCAGCAGCGCGATGGTGGGGATAAGGATATATATCCTTTTCCCCACTATAGTGTGGTCTCAGAGTTGGTATATTAAGGTAAGGGGGCCCCCCACATGGGGGTGCAGGGGGGCTTGCCCCCCTGCAAAAATGTGTTAAAGCAATTATTTAGTGTAATTTTTTACTTACCTGTGTGTCGCTTTCTGATAACAGGACTCGTTCAGCATTTCAAATTTCACGTTTTTCATGTTTTGCTGTTTATGTACATTGACCTTTATGTGTCGATGTACATAGACTCGAGCATTTGTCATTTTGGGCTTTTAATATAGATCCCCATTCCTGTGGTATAGAGGGATAAAGCTCTGATTACAAACTAGGTGACTTGGGTTCAATAAGCAGTTTGGGCAACTGATGGAGCCACATGGAGGGACTGGCATTTCCATCCCAGGATGGGTGGGCTGACTTCTGGACACCCACATTGTTTATCCTTGGTGGAGACTGGGGAATACATACTGGTAGGCTTGCCTAAAGAGGGTACAGGGTGGAGACTTGGCTGAGCTGCTATGAAGGTGGGGAGATATGCTGCCTGTTTCCTCTGCATGCATGCTCCCAGGCATACCATTAGGTCTGCAAGAGAAGGGGATAAACAAGTAGGTCATATGTGAAAAATCCTCCTCCCCAGATGGATGCACAAATATGCTGATCCCCTGGATGCTTCATTTCATGACCAACCCTGTCAACACTAGATTAAGTCCAGGAGAAGGGGTGACCAGCTGGTAGACCCAGTGAGGACAGGTACTGGGGTGTCAGGCCAGTATAATTAAGGGCAGTGGTGGTGGTGGGACAGAAAAAAAAACATAGTGATTAGTCTCAAATGTAGTCAAAGTAGTACATTGTTTGCCCGATAGAAATAGCTTATTGTTTAGCCTGGGGATATGCTAATAAGTTAGAAACATGGATCTCCAGCAAGTCTTGTAAATTTATTGGTGTAGACTTATGTCCTTAGTGTGGACATTTTCACAGCCACTAGAATTACAGTGAGATAGAAGGTCAAATAGGATTGGGTCTTTCTTGGCTTGAAAAGCAAGACACAGCTCAGCTCTGAGGAGAGTGTAGGCTACTGAGTTTAAGGAGTATAACAGAGATGCAGGAATCTGGTGGGATAGTTGAAATATTTCAGGCCTTTGATTTTCTTGGTATGGTGTTTTTGGGACTTTTTTGGTTGAAGAATGTACTTTATACATACCAAAGGGGCATTGTATTCAATAATGGGTCTGATAATGGAAGAGTACAGTGGCAGAATGACTTCTTTAGATCTCAAAGACCTTCCCTTGGAAATTAACTGAGACAGATAGAGAGATTTGTAGACTATTGTGGATGCATGATGACTGGATGACTGAGAACTGTCCACGTAAGTTATCAGTTTTCTTATGATTGGGTCTGTCTGAAGAGGTGTATTGTTTAAAATATATGGCTTTGAAGCAGCTTTTTTAATGAATGCTACTATGCTGCATATTTTTTGTGCACTTTACTTGAAAGCATTTTTACTACATCATGCATGTGCATATTCCAGCCTTTGTTGGAGCTGTTTAGTATCAGTTGATGAGCAGATAGCAGGGCCCAACTTGCAGTTATCAGCCCACTCTTTCAAGCACACCTCTGGTATATTGGAATGAATGTCCACACAATAAATTCCACACAGGAGAGGGCTCAGAACTGATGCCTGTGGTGCCCCACTACTTACAATTTTTCTTTCAGAGTACCAGTGACTTTCATAGTCTGGGACTTGCTTGGGAGACAATTTGCAATCCACTGGAAAAACAGGGATTTATATCAAGTCTGTCTAATTTTTTAATAATGCCAGCATGGGGAATAGTATCAAAAGCCATGGTCAGATCAAGATAAACAGCGCCCATTAAGTGACCCTTGTCCACAGCCTCATAACCTTTTTCAAAGAAGCGTATTATATTCACAAAACCAAACTAATTGGGTTCTAGATGAGTTAAGTTACCTGTGCCTCCATAAATAATTTCTGTTATGATACTTTCCATGGCATTACATATAAGGCTGGTGAGGCTGAATGGTAAATACTTGTTTGGATTTGTAGAGGAGCCACCCTTGTGTAAGTGAGTCAAGGGACTGCTGTCTAGGCATTAGACACAGACCCTATGAATAAGCTGAGATTGAAAAGTTTAAATAGAGGCTCAGACAGTACAAGCATGGCAATGATAAGAATGCAGCCAAATATACTGTCTGGTCCCATGGAAGTATTCATTTTAGTCTTTGATCGGGATTTTAAGACTTGTTACAAGGTGATTTCAGGCAAAAGTAAATTTTCATGGATAAGTAGGGTGGAGTACAGTTAGCACTACATTTTGTCTCCTGATATATTGGCTGCTTCCTTTGGACTAGAATATGAAATATTCTTAATATAGATTAACTAAATGGATTTTTGACATTAATCATCAGTTTTCAGCTATAACTGAAGAAAGTTTTGCAGTATCCATTGGTATCTGTAGCTACCTTTAGCTTGTACTCTAGTTTACTTTTTCTAACACGACTCTTAATTTCTTTGCTGGTATGTTTCATAGGTTCATAGGTTCATACTAGGCTATCTGCCCTAGGGCATTTATAAGCCTAGCCAGAGTGTGTTTGGCTTTCGCCACCCATTTTAAATTAATTTTGCTATGCCCTTTTTCGAGGTTAGTATACTGTGCCTCTGTCTAACAGTGACACAGAAGTGATACCCGGGGTAAACCTATGATCTCCCATCCACTCATCAAGATTCTTCTTGAAGAGAGTCAGTGAGGGACTCTGCCTAACCTGGACTGGGATTTTATTCCAGAGTGAAGGGAGCCTCTGGGTTATGAATCTGTCCCTCCAGCATGTCCTATTTATTTCAGTGCTGAGGTTCAAGTCTTTCGACCGCGTAGCTCAATGGGATTTGGATTTTCTGAGGTGCAGCATGTCCATTAATTCTGGGTTGGAGATGGCTTTATACATCAGGCACAGATCGCCTCTAAGCAGGTGGTATGCCACTGAGTAGAGCTGGAGTTTCTTTAACCGGGCAGCATATGGCATCTGTTTGAGCCCTTTGATCCTCTTGGTGAGGTACTTTTGGGGTCTTTCCAGTTGCTGCAGGTGTCTGGTAAGGTACATCCCAAAAGGGGCATTGTACTCAATTATGAGCCTGATGAGGGATGAGTAAAGAGGCACGATGACCTCCCCTGATCTAGATGTGAATCCCTTCATGATTAGGTGGGAAATATAAAATGTTTTTCTAACCACTTTGGCCACGTGGTTGTCAAATGAGAGATTGCTATCAACTTGGGTCCCCAGGTCCCTAATTACTTCTTCTGTACTTAATGGATTACCACCTATGTGGTAATTTGTGGGCACTTTGTTTTGCCAAAGGGATGACTATACACTTTTTGGCATTTAGCTTGAGGCCATGGCTCTGGCACCAGTTGTCTGTTTCTATGAGGCCCTTTTGGAGGATGCTTGTGTCGGCTGGAGAGTCGATTATGGCACCCAGTTTGCAGTCATCTGTGAACTTGGTCAGCCACAGTCCTTCCGTGTTGGCCTGTACCTCCGAGAAATATATACCGAACAAGAGAGGTCCCAGGACTGAGCCTTGTGGGATGCCACTTGTAACTGGTTTGGAGTCTGACATGGCTCCAGCAATTCTAACCATGTGGGTTATGTCCTTGAGCCAGTTTGCAACCCATCTAGTGACATAGGGGTTTATATTTAAGCTGGTGAGCTTATCTATAATGCCCAAGTCGGGTATTGTATCGAAGGCTTTTGCGAGGTCCAGGTAGGCTGTGTGGACCACCTTCCCCTCGTCAATGGCCTTGGTGACTGTTTCAAAGAAATCAACCAGGTTTAAGAGGCAGGATCTGCCCTTAACAAAGCCGAACTGGGTAGCATCCAGTGTCTGTAGGTTCCCAATATCTTTATTTATGAGGTCTATGATGATCCTTTCCATAGCTTTGCAGACCAAGCTAGTCTGGCTTATGGGGCGATAGTTTCCAGGATCCGTTGAGGCACCACCTTTGTGGAGAGGGACCACTGTTGCTGTATGCCACTCTTTGGGTACATATCCTGTAGTAAGGCTGAGATTGAACAGTAGTTTTATGTTTGGGTTTAGCTCTTCTTGGAGTTCATGTAGGGTGCGGTCCGGGACACCATCTGGTCCCATTGATGCTGTGTTTT
The DNA here is from genome assembly GCF_019279795.1 of Protopterus annectens. Classification (NCBI taxonomy): domain Eukaryota; kingdom Metazoa; phylum Chordata; order Ceratodontiformes; family Protopteridae; genus Protopterus; species Protopterus annectens. Next base: position 583,151,038 of record NC_056744.1, on the reverse strand, counting down.
TTGCTTTGGAGAGGGCAGCTCTTGCCTGAGCATCTGAGATGTCAGGGGGGCAGCACTCTGCTGGGATAGATATTTGCCCTTTTGGTGGGGAGGGGGGGTTTGCGCTGAACCTGTCAGCTAGGATGTTGGCAATGTCTGTGGGTTCGGTGTATTTTTTGTCATTTTGGACTAATTCTGCGCATATCTGGGAATTCCCACCCAGGTTCCTAACATAACTAAAGAAAGCCTTGTAATTATCCTTAGTGCACTGTGCAATTTTTCTCTCGAAGCTGGCCTTAGATAATTTTATGAGTGCCCGTAGTTTTTTGCTAATACTGATCAGAGATGCCTTCCCTTTTTGGGATTTTGCTCTATCATGTAGTAGCTTCTTCCTTCTATTGTATAGTTTGTTTATGGCTGGTGTCCACCAGACAGGACGTCTGCCTTTGGAGGATTGGGTCTTGGTTTTATTTGGGATTGCATGATCCATGCATTCCTGAAGGTGTTCATAGAATGTGTTTATAAAGGATTCTGCGGTCTGGGCCGTATTTTCCACAGGCCTGGCGGCTTTGAAGATTCCACCTTGGTTTTGAGGAGTGTGAAATTTGCTATAGAGAAGTTTTTCACTGTGGTTTTCAGTGCAACCTTAAGACAAGGGGATGGAGCATTCTTACTTTTCATCAATTTCCTTATTTTATTGTATAGTTTATTAATATGGTAGTTCCACCAGAGAAGTGTATTCCTGGAATTATCACTATATTTCTGGCAAATAAGTAAAGACTTTCTATGCAGCTGTTTAAATACTGATAAAAGTCAGAGGTAAATATGGCAGCTCTGTGAATTGGGTCCATTTAGAAAAGGATTCTTGGGAATTTTTAATAGGTCTTCCTCAAGCTGATTTAGGTTTGCCCTGGTGAAGTCCCTAAAGACAGTCTCATTTGTTGGTGGGTTGGTACTACTACACCTGTTAGAGAAGATGTCTGACTTATGGTTAGATTTAACCAAAGATGCAGAGGAAGTGTAGGGTTGATTACAGGCTGGGGCTAGGTTGCTAAGGGCCAGGCAAGCATATTAGAACTTCTACAGGACAGTTTTGCAATTTGTTCTAGATCATTTGCATTAGTAAAGTCTAGGAAATGCTGAGAATATCCATGTTTATAGGTGCAAATGTGTCAGTTAATGGTGGGTATTTGAAATCCCCTAGTAAGAAGATATTTGGTTTGATATATAATGCTTCAGTTTTGTTAATTTCCATTATATTTGGGGAACATTGATGGGTATTTGTATCAAACAATGAAGAAATAGTTGGATCTATTAATGGCGATTTGGAACTCCAGGAACTATAAGTTTGGGTAATGGGTAATTTGATTTGAGGTGATGGTATTTCTGGCAAGTAGAGATACTCCTCCACAGTTACACAATGGCCTTAAGGAATGGAGATATGCAGTGCTAAATCCTGAGTGTTGTCACTGCTTTGAAACCAAGGCACCAATGATATGTTTTGTACCATTTTAACTAGATACTTAATTTCATTTTGAACTATACCTTTTTACTACTGTTGTTAAACAAAACCTACCTATACTTCTTGTAACTTGTAATTAATTGTTGTTTTTAATTGCTGTTTTTATTATGGAGCTTTTCTCCCTGGGCCTCCGCTGAAAAAGGACCTGTGTCCAGTCGTATTTTCTCAGTCAACAAATGTAAATAATAAATAATAATAACGTTTCATTAATTACACAAATATGAATGCGCATGCACTGCATAAGGGCCTCAAGTTCTAGAATCTTTCTATTTAGACTCATAGCATTGAGTACTGACGCCATGATGTTGCTTGAACTACAGTTTGAGTTTGCTATGTAAGAATGCCTAAGAAGGATTCTATATAAAAGGTACTATGAGAGAAGCAAAGCTTTTAACCTGTATGTAGAAGCATTTGTATGAGAGTTGTAAAATAGGACGTCTAACAAAATGTTATAAACCCATTTACCAATTTAATGATTCTAAGACTGTTAATGTTATGACAGCATAGACTAATAATAATAACAATAATGCTAATAATAATAACATTAATAATAATAATGATAAAGATAAAAATCTTTACTTACCAGCTCTTCTGACAAAGAGGATTAAGCCCTGACTATGGCTAAGTGATCCTTGTTTAACTAACTTTGTAGTTCAGGCACTTTTCTAAGGTCATGTGGGATAAAGGAAGATTGAGGTAGCTGTGTTGGCTCACCAGTCTTTGGTGGAAAGGTGTAGGAGCACATTCTTGGGGTGCAATTCTTGTACCCATCTAAGACCTCTGGCTTCAAGGGAGAGGGACCGGGTAGACTTGAGGGGTTACATCATTCCATGTCAAATGCTAAAGCACATGACTGAGTGTACAGTGCAGGGTTGGGAATTAACTAAAAATAAATACTATCCTCCTCTTGAATGATAGTCTCAATCCAGTAACTCAGCTCTCATTTTTAGGGGTGGAGATGGGCTAGAGGAATTTTACACCTTTTGGAAAAATGGGCCAACCATGTGGAGGGTGGAAGGCTTGAAAGTGTGTGAGAGGACTAAAGAGAAAAAAAGCCATTATCCATCAGCTTGGATTGTTCAGAGTCTTTCCTGTAGTTGGCATTGGAAGTTTTTTGGGAGAAAGACTAAAAACAGAAGGCATTGCAGCTTCACTCTATTGATGTTGTTTTTCCTCATGTTACCTAGGATTCTAAGACAAGTACCATCAAACAAAATGAGGAGATAAAAGACATTTGCACACTACAAGAGGACTATCTGGTCACTTTAAAATCAACAGTCATCACAACAAGGGATGTTTTTGACAACTCAAAATGGAAAAAGACTTCTTGCTGTATCAAAATCAGTCCCTCTTGCTCAATTGTGAGGATCTGAACATTTGAAGAACAGCACATTTTCTAACATTGGAATCTTCTCAGGGTTTAAGCAACTGGAAGGCTACTATGCACTGAGGTTTCCTTCTGTTTGTCTCTGGAAGGTGCTGGGAAGATAACTTTGTCCTTTGAAAATAGAATGGTGCACCACTCCTTAACTGCAAGGCCACAGCTACTACTTACAGGACCCTAACCCATCGATGTTTGCTTTTGTCTTACTTAAAAAATAAATAGATTTTAGGTGTCACATTGTCACATTTGCCTTTGCTAGTTGAAGGAAGCTGAATTTCCATGGACAATGATTACTTGATGTTGATGAAGGAACAATGAAAAACTTTTAGACTCTGCAAGCAACAATAACAGAAAACTAAATAAAGTTCCCCTTGAAGTTTAATTGAGTAATATGAGTGATTACCCAGCAAGGTCATGCACCTTGGCCTCAAAACTAACAAGATTCATGGCAACACATTATTCCATTTTTTTTTATTCTGTAGTAATTGTAATACGGGATGAATGATAGGGCTGAAGGATAGGATTCTACTTATGAATGTTTTTTTGTTCACTAGAATGACTTCTTGCATATTTGTGGAAGCTGCTCTTTATTAGCAGATTTTAAGCCAAACAGTTGTAAGAGAATTATAGTGTATGTTTAGGAAAATTTGTATCATACACCACATTGTGTCAAGAGCTTCTTTGCTTTCAAATTGAATCTTTCCCTTTTCATATATTTAGTTCATAGGTTTATAGGTTCATAGTTTAGTATTAGGCTAGCTGCCCTTATTGGCCATTTTAATCTTAGTGAATCCTAGCTAATTATCCCATTTGAAAATCAAACCTTTGCTAAAAAACATAATTATTTTTTAGTTTAAAACCTTGAGACAGTATTGAATCATGTTTTTCAGTTGACAAAAGAACTCAAAATGTATATGCATTGTTTAAAAGTTTCGCATTAGTTAAATTTGGAAGTTGCTTTGAAGCAGGATCTAAAACTCTGTCTACACTTCCAATAACAAGTACATAAAGACTTCAGTGGAACTGCCTTTAAGTTATCAGATCTTGAATTACTTGTTCTACATTATTAAGTTGATAGGCCTTCCCCAAACCCAACTAATTAGGATGTAGCTCCTTGATTTACCTTCTAAGGGTGAGACATTCCCCCGGATTCTCTCTGCCTTGCACTGAGTGCAAGATCAGTGGAGGAGCTCCAAATAAAGGCTGCATATCAGTTAAGAAGCATGCCAATGGCCAAGTATAAGGCCATTGGCATTGCAAACAGCCCAAAAAAATAAAAAATCAACTTTTATTTTTTTTAGCCAATCTCGGCTGTTTAAGTGTAGGGGCAGCGGCGCGCAAACGGGATCGGGGGAAAATAACAAAATAAACCTAAATTAAGCATTCTAACTAAAATCACTATTCTGCCATGCAAATCAATGGCAGGCAGAAGACAACATGGCCAGGGAGTAGTGGTTGCTAAGGGGGTAGGCTCAGTATGAGACATGTAACTATGCATTAGCAGGCAATCCTATGCAAATGAGCGGAAATTATAGTGAATCCTAGTTTTCCCCAGCATGCTAGTCAGGTCCCAACAGTGTAAGAGTAGGAATAGCTTGGTGCAAGCCTAAAAGTTAGCTGACATCATGGGGGGGTGTCAGGCATACTGTAAGCAGATTGGAGCCCTGTGGCCTGGGTTTGCTCATAGCTTAGCACAGCTAAGCTAGGGGATGTGTCTGAATCTGCCTAGCACTCTTTACCTTGCCTAAGAGGGTGTGCACGCCGTGCACTGGATTTTAAAGGTTTTTAAAAAAGTTAAACCAGGAAATAGCAGCACTAGGCACATTTGAGTACTCTGTTTGTGTGGCGAACCCCCAGGCATTAACAGGAAGGCAATGGGAAGGGAAAACAGCAGTAGGAAGGCAATCAAGGAGAACTCGCATATCTGGCAGGAGAAATGTATCAGAATCAGCCAATTATACAGGTAGCAGACCACCCCAGCATGGAACACTACTATAAACTATGCAAACACATTCCCCCCTGGTTTTTCCCACACTCTACACCACCAGTGTAAACAAGCAGGGAACTTTTAACACTCACAACAGCAAAATTATAGGGGCTGCAATAGCTATCATACAACAACTTGTGGAAGAGGCTGAGAGTGGTGAGGATGTGAAGTCTGTCTACCATCCCACAGACAGGAGACGGAGAAGAGTGTACAGACCCAGGGTAACCTACCAGGGGCTACATGAGCTGGAGATAGTGGAGCACTATAGGGTGGACAGGGACCTCCTACAGCAAATTTTTGAGCTGTCCCGCCATGCCTGAAACACTGAACTAACAGAGGGGAACTCATCCCAGTGGATACCAAGGTATGTGTAGGCCCAATAATATGAGCTACAGGTACCTTCCAAAGGCCAACTGGGGATATGATGGGGATCTCACAGGCATCATCATCCAGGGTACTCTACCAGTTCCTCGATGCCATGCCAACACATGTAGGTGAGCATGTATATTTCCCCAACACCGTGAGACGTTGGCCAGCAATATGCAACTGTTCCACCAAATAGCAGAATACCCTGAGGTAGTGGGTGCTATAGACTGCACGCACATATGCATCAAAGCACCACCCAGTGAGCAGGGTAGGGTCTACATCACCTGCAAGGGCTTACCCTCCACCAACTGCCAGGCCGTGTGTGATGCCCAGGGCATAATGACAAATGTGTGTGCTGGCTGCCTTGCAAGCTATCACGATTCACACATCTGGCATCTGATGCAACTGTACCAGAGATTTGCCAATGGGAACATCCCTCATGGTCACCTAATGGGGGATGCTGGATACACACTGCAGCTGTGGCTGATGACACCCATCAGAAATGCACACACACCCGAACAAGAACTCCATAATGAGGCACACGCACAGACCAGAATTATAGTAGAGCATATGTTTGGGATGCTCAAGTCACAGTTCCAGTGGGTGGATACATCTGGTAGAGCCTTTCAGTACTCACCAGCTACATGTACCCAAATTGTCCTTGTATGTGCCATGCTACACAATATGATCCTGCAGGAACAGCTGTAGCAGGAACAGCATGGGGCAGGGCCACACAGCCCCCCAACATTGCCCAGGCCTGCACAGGAACAGAGTGACTCAGAGGATGAACAACCTGAGCCTGCTCCAGTAGGAAGAAGGAGGCATGCCCAGTATGCCCTGGCCTTGGCAAAGAGGCAATACATAGCACATACACTGACACAGGAGGGACCCAGGGAATAACGCCTCTCTCTAACTAAAGGTTATGCCAAATATTACACTACCTGTGCTCAACCATGTGTAGAGAGTGTACTATGTGCATCTGACATAGGCAGCCCTGCAGCACCACCCTCAATACTGGGACACCCACAAGGTAAGTGAATCACACATGCCAGTCAGGGGGGTTCACATACCCAACAATAGTCACAGCCAGCAGGACAGGTGTAGACAAACACAAATAAAGGCTGTGCTATGGCCTTTGAATGAGGCCTTTGGTTAAACCCCCAGGACTACACAGACAGACGACAGCAAGTTAGGCAGTGGGACATCAGTTCTGAAGGAAAGAAAATCAGAAACTAATATGTAGGTAAATAAAAGCTAAGATATGTAGTACACTGGTATGCCTCTAGTCAGCATGGTAGGTAAGACTACAGAATGAAATGGAGTACCTGACATACCAGTACAGTCATAGCAAATGTGTACAAGTATCAGGTGTGCCCCCATCCTATGTAGACATGTAGTAACAGTCAGGTGTGCCACCCGCAATCCTGTGTAGAAATGTAGAAATAGTCAGGTGTGCCCTCCCCAAATCCAGTGTAGAAATGTAGAAATAGTCAGGTGTGCCCCCCATCCTATGAAGAAATGTAGTAACAGTCAGGTGTGCCCCCCAGTCCTGCATAAAAATGTAGAAATGGTCAGCTGTGCCCCCCCATCCAATGCAGAATGTTGTGACAGTCAATGCCAAATGATCGACAGATACCCTGCAGAAACAGTATGCTACCTGTAGGTGTACAACACATAGGTCAGCACTGCAGTACAGACTACCTGGACTTGATTCACGCATTCAATATAGACAGGCATACGGGGCATGCTCACACACTAAAAGAAATGAAGGCAATGTCAGTCAACAACATACTGAAAGGTCATACTGGGCATGCTCACACACTTACACACATAAAGGCCATGTCTGCAAACACCAGTGGACTAGACATATCTGGCAGTTGCAGATGTTAGTGCAGACACTCTTCAGTATGCACCACACATGCTTTCTACACACAGTGGACAGGAATACATACATATATCTAAGGACAACACACTATAATAAGCCAAAGGTAGACGTACATAGATGTGTGGAAGAGGGCAACTGTGACAAGGAGCCATCCAGGCTTGTCCCACCCAGCACACAGCCAAAGGGCCACAACCACGTGAGGTTCTGTGACAAGGAGCCATACAGACCTGTCCCACCCAGCACACAGCAAAGGGCCACAACCACATGAGGTTCAGATGTCACTCACTGTAGATACTAGTCACCGGTATCTGTCAGCATTACAGACTATGTGGTGCACCTGCTAGCTGTGCAACATGACTGTACAAGGAAGTAGTCATCTAGCAGTTGTATACACGTACTTGTGGAATATTACCCTGTGTGTGCCCGCATGTGGTGTGTCAACCTCTAGATGAATGGGTTATGGCCCACCTACTATGACAAACCTGCTGAGAAACCCACTGTGAAATACATCTTTGGGAGAGTTGTAGCCCAGTAATATCTGTGGCACGTCCCATAACTGCATATTGCTGTAGTGTGATAAACTAGATAGGTAGGAGTTCCAATCCCAGACGTAGCAAGTATGTGTGTGTGTGTGTTTGTGTGTGTGTGTCTGTCTGATTCTGTCTGTGGAGAGACCAATGCTTTTTAGGGTAGTCACACCCCGTACAATTCAAATGCTCTACTTTGGCAAGGCTGCTGATGTCATCCACCTAGAAATACACCTCTGGGAAGGTTATAGCCCAATAATCTCTGCATCATGTCTTATAACTGCATACTGGTGTAGTGTGATAGAATAATTAGGTAGGAGTTCCAATCCCTGACCTGGCAAGTGTGTGTGTGTGTGTGTGTGTGTGTGTGTGTGTGTGTGTGTGTGTGTGTGGAGAGCAATGCATTTTAGGCTAGTCATACTCACTACAATTCAAATGCCCTATTTTGGCAATCCTGCTGATGTCATTCACTGTGAAATACACCTTTGGGAAGGATAACGCCAGTAATCTCCCTGGTGCATCCTGTAACAGCATCATGCTGTAGTGTAATATAGAACTCTGGTAGGGATCTATCCTCACACATGGCACTGGGGGATGTTTTGTGTGTGTTTCAATGTCTGTGTAGAGAACAATGCATTTCACTGTGAAATACACCTTTGGGGAAGGAGAACTCCAGTAATCTCCATGGTGCATCCTGTAACAGCATCATGCTGTAGTGTGATATAGAACTCCGATAGGAGTTCTATCCCCACACATGGCACTGGTGGATGTTTTGTGTGTGTTTCTATGTTTGTGTAGGGAGCAATGCATTTTAGGCTAGTTACACTCACTACAATTCAAATGCCCTACTTTGGCAATCCTGCTGATGTCATTCACTATGAAATACACCTTTGGAGAAGGAGAACACCAGTAATCTCCGTGTGTCCTATAACAGCATCATGCTGCAGTGTGATATAGAACTCTGGTAGGGGTTCTATCCCCACACATGGCACTGGTGGAATTTTTGTGTGTGTTTCTATGTGTAGGGAGCAATGCATTTTAGGTTAGTCACACTTACTACAATTCAAATGCCCTACTTAGGCAATCCTGCTGATGTCATTCACTGTCAAATACAACTTTGAGGAAGGAGAGCTCCAGTAATCTTTGTTGCACGCCCTAAAATGGTGTAGTGCTATAGTGTAATATACTAGTTAGGTAGGAGTTCTAATCCCAGACATGATGGGTGTGTGTCTGTGTTTGTTATTCATATCCTGTGTGGTGGTGGTTGTGAGTGTGTAACAACTGGACTCAATGTGGAGTGGATTTTGCAAACTTTTTATATGGTGGGCCAAGTATATATCACAATGTCCACCGTATATGGATAACAGATGTGAAATAGCCAAGAGGTTGGGGTGCAAATCCATACCCCTAAATGTGACATCAATGCCAGCTGAACAATGTTAGCAAGCCTTGTATTACCCAGGGTACACTCTCAACCCATGTCTCATACACACACACTTGCCTAGGCAACAGCCACTATGATGGTAGTTCCCTGCATAGTAACCATGGTGTGATTGCAGTGGGCTACAGAGGGCATGGCACCCTGTCTATCAGTCAAATAGACATGTACATGCAGACAGTGCATCTCCCCATGTTCCCCACTGGACACCTGCAACACTTGTGGTGCCATCAAATGTGACCCACAAAGGACATAACATGTCTGAAACACAAGCCCTGTATGGACAGAAGCCACTGACACCAGGGAATACCGGTATCATGCTATCAATGTAGGTGCAGAGCCAACCCGCTGTCCATGAACAGTTCCTGCCACATGAGGCCAGGACTGGCACATCTGATGATAACGATCAGTATACACAACATAGGCCAGACACCCCAGGTACAGTTCCACATGTCACTGTACATGCATGTGGGAGGTGTGCACTTCTCAGACACTGTCCATATCATGGACTAAGGAACACATACATGGCAAGCAATGCACAGCATTGGCCACACACAATAGTCACAAAGGTGACTGGATAGTGAATACAATACCCACCTGTGTGGGTAACTCCAGAAACTACAGCCCTGAGCCACAATGCAGACCATTGTCATGTGGCCTGATGCCAAGGTATACCCATCACCTAGCCTTGAATAGACATTTGGCACCATTAACCACAACACACCCATGAGGCAGTGCACATATATATGTCAGTGCTGGCACCCATGTCTGTGTGGGTAGTGTTTGATGCATATGACAACATTCACACTCACTACAACCCCCATTGGCATACTGAAGCATGCTGTCTGATGTCAGACACCTCCACATACCCTTTGCACATATAACCTCTGTATGCCCCCCTGGGGTGCATGTGATACCTGCACAGTACTGTGTTTTGGCAATCCTACTAGTGATGAGTTGTATTCCTGGCCCTACCAAGTGTGGCAATGTTCATAGTTCATAGGTTCATAGGTTAGTACTAGGCTAACTGCCCTTGTGTGCCATTTTAAGCCTAGCCAGTTACCCAATGTGAGAATCAAACCCTGTGCCTTGTGTGTGTAAGGTAAACACCTTAACCATTATGCCAACCACCCTGTGAGAGTGTGGCTGTGTTGACGCTGGCACCTGTTCATGCAGGCAGGCATGGGTACTACACCTAGCACATAGCTATCATATCCCTGTTGCAGATGTTACTCACCATCACATATATGTTCTGAGGGCTCCCCAACATGTAACTTATGAAGCGCATCCAATAACTGCATGGACATGTGATAGCACTGTATACTCGTCTGGGTTTGATACCCTGTACTGGTAAGTGTGTGACACAAACATGCATAAGTTTTACTCTCCCACAACTCCCTGGTTTTTCTGTGCCTCTGTCTGCCTCTTTTATTCCCCCTCTGGTGGGCGTGCAGACTTACACCTGCTTTGCTTAGGCAGCAGCATGTGTAATTTAAGTGATGATAAGGATCAGCTGATGATCTCTGTATGAATTGCAGCCCTCCTTTAGCTGATTTCATGTGGAACAGCTGTGGTAATATTCCCATAGCCAACTGCATGGAAACATACACCAATATCTAGGAACATCATGTTTCTGTTGGGCCTTTTATTCACTGTGAGCAGGAACTTGATCTGTTGTTTGGCAAACAGCATCTCAGATGGATTGGGGTATACCTCTAACAACATACATTGTGGAGGCAGGCCAACACACAGGAGGGGGATGTGCATGACCTGACTACAGAATGTAAGTGCTGGTATACTGCATTTGGAGTAATGTTGATTTAACAGGGTATGGTGGATATGGCTGTCCTACATGTTTACATATCTGCCATGTCAGTGCTATGTTATTGAAAGAACACCCATCTGTAGGGCCATCTGCAGACTGGCCAATGTGTGGTTCCTTTCCTTTTAGGTATTACCCACTGAGCACCTATCTGTGAACTGCAGAAGGTAGTGTGAGGATTGCAATCTGTAGATGGTGACAGCCGTGAGAGTTACTGACTTCAAATCCCTCATAGGACATATGGCGCAACAAACCCTGTTACAACAGTAAATGTATGAGGTAATCACAGAAACATGTCAATATTGGCCTTGTGTATTTGCCTCCAGCCACAACCCTGACAACCTTTGTACATATGTCATGCAGTAAGGGCTGCATATGTACGGTACACCATAATTAGTGGCATCATATCTGGTAACAACCCAGTGAGATATCAGACTGCTACACATAGTAGGGGTTATAATTGATGACATAACCTGGAAATTCTGTGGTTGTGTGTACAGTACTGAGGTCTCTGTACTTATGGTGATTGTTGGCAGTGTATGTGTTGTTAATATGTACCTTGACCTGTTTACCGACTGTGGTAGATGTCATTGTTCTTTGTCCTGTTTTATCTGATGTTACCTGCTGCTTCACTGTATGTTACCCCATCGGCTTACATGTTTGTAGGGCCATACACGCACATGTCCCATACCACAGGCAGGCACACTGTGTCACGGCCCAGTATATGTAGGGTTAGTGTGTTGGTGGCACATATGAGGTTGGTGTTGAACAGATAGTCCATATACTGTAATAATACACTAGCATGTCATATGTAGCTGTGGCTGTGTTCACATTGGTTGTAGTGATGCACTTATACACAGGTGTATGCTACTCTGTGCTGTGGCATGCCTCTAGATCTTGCTATGCTATACAGACTGTTCTGTTTGTCAGTGTGCTTGTGATGGTGTCAGTTGTGCTTTATTATGCAACAGTTACATCCCAGTGTGTCAACTGAGGTCTTTGCCCCCTAGGGATTATCTACAGAGTGTAGTTAAAGGCTGCTGAACTATACACCTGCATTACTTACTGTTGATTGTTTGGTATCCTGTGGCCCAGTCTGTCTTTACTATTGTATTACATGATGGCGTTGGCCTAGATAGCAACATTTGTTAACATTTCTGGACTACTGTATTACTATACCTGTTTCACAGTTGCATTACTCAGTTTATATGGATGCCCACGTCTAAACAGCTATATGACATGTCATATACAACTGTAATAGTACACAAATAAAGCTTGCCCATTTATGCTCACCTGTGTGTGGTGTTATAGCCTTTGATATCTCTGTAGGTATATGTTGCAGGCAATGAATGTCATTTGTATGGGTGGATTATACAGTCTCCAGTTGGTAAGGTGGTAACTGTAGGAATAGTGGCTGCTCCATATTGTGTGCACGTACTACATATGTAACTTAATGTACATATCTCTGCATGTGTATGTGTAGTTACATATATATATATATATATATATATATATATATATATATATATAGATATATATAGATATATATATATATATATATATATATATATATATATATATATATATATATGTATACATATATATGTATATCTGTATCTGCATATATGTGTCTGTGTATATGTATCCTAGGGATGCCCATGCCGTGTCTGGTCCTGGTTATGGGATCTGTAACACTTGGTAGTGTACTGCAGGGGGGACGTGTTTGGCTGTTTGGAGGTTATACCTATTCGTACAAGACGTATATTGTTTGGGCCCTTTCAACCCCATTAATGTTGCATGTGGACATATATGTTTTTGTTATTTCCCCATTATCAATGGCTGTATGTCCGCATATATATATATATATATATATATATACATATATCTGCTGACGTATATATAACCTGCTGTATCTGTTTAGATATTAATATATTTACACACACACACACATACATCTCAATGTTGGAATACATTCTCTGTACTGTTGAATGACTGGGCTGGATTATATGTTTTTGAAAACATCAGGGTTATGTATATCTGACATGACTTATAGGTAAATCACTTTGGCTATGGTGTGTAGGGTCCTGGGTTCGAGCCTTGCAGAGGCTGTTTATTTTGTTGGTGGGCAGAACACAGGCTGTTGAATACAGAGTGGTTTAGGCACTTTAAAGCAGTTGTAAGCAGGTTTGCTTGGGTTTGTGCAGAGGTAAGCACTGCTAACTTCCGGTTACAGTTTCTTATACACAGTTAGCTTCTGAATTGCTTAACCTGTGTAGGCATTACTTACTCCCATGAAAACAGGCTTAAACCCACTTACTGCTGCTTAAAAGTGCTTACTCCCACTTACCCCCATGCTAATTTCTTTAAAAGAAAAGAAAAAGGGGTTGATAGGAAAGTCATGCAAAAAGGGGCACAAATAGGGAAAGACAGTAGGGAAAATAAACAGGGATGTGCAGGAAGGGTGTAGGGAAGGTCCATAGCTGCACATTTCTTCTACAGCAACAGCTGTGCATATACACTAAATTTGGAGGTAGACTTGAACACTCAAACCCCAGGGAGAGGATGAGGACAGCAGTAATACGTTGTGATGCCAATTAAACCGGATTACATATGTCCAGTGGACATGTGTGTGAAATGGACAGCTATGTATGGGGCGAGATGTTTTTGTGGGAACAGATTGCCCTTTTTTTTTCAGGTGAGAGTGGGATGTTGGGGGGGAGTAGTAGGTATATTTGTGGAGGTAGGTTGGGTAGGTTAACAGACAAGACAAACAAGATGCATACTGGGGTGGTAAATGACACATGTGGGGGGTAAACACCTTGATGGGGGTGGGTGTTTGGGATATCAGAAGCCCACAAGCCCCCTAGTGGTAACAGTGGGACTGAGGTCCCCACCCATGGGCAGTCACCACTGCACCTTCACAGACCCGAAGGTGGCTGTGCTGGGGGATGAGTCACAGAGCCAGGCTGACTCTCTAATCATGACAAGTGGCCCTTGAGCTGGCGTAGAAGATCATCAAACTGCTGGTCGATTTCTCTATGCACCACAGCCCCGACCTGAGGACGGGTGACAGGTGCCTGTCCACGCCCACTCCAAGGGGGGTGAGCCCCATCCCCTGAGGCAGTTCCACCCGAAGGTGGTGCAGGACCAATGGACAGGAAGGTCCCGGGTTGGGCCCCAGACATGCTGGGCCACGGCCAGCTGAGGTGGGACAGGAGGGTCCGCTGGGACCGGCCTTTCCAAGCGTTCTATAGTGTTTAGATTTCATCATCATATGTGGGTAGTAACAGTCAACACATTCCAGGATTAGGTATAACAGCATGCATAGATATTCCCATTAACCCAGACACCAGATACAGAACAGTTGCATGGCAAACAGAACACATGCATATATGAGACCACAGTGGTAATAAAAACAGCGTGCAGGTACATTGATGGCACCATGCCACCAATGGTGGAATAATTCAATATCGCACATGCATGGGAACCATTAAAATATTTATCAAACAATTGGACATTATCAGAGTCATTACATACCAGGTGGGGTGGCTCTGTTGATTATTGTTGGAGATATGGTGGGGGGAGAGAAAGATGTCAATTAACAACTAGTATATTCCTGTAGTCCACATTACTTTCCTCATCAGTGTTGTTATCTGTACCTTACAAATCTTACTACACTACCCTATAGCCTCAGTGTGGACAGTGATATGGCTGTCATCATCGTTACACATGAACAGGTTTTACCTGCAGTATACACCTCTTACCTGGTATACCTGTGGAGGGACTGTTTGTTAACACTAACTAACTGTTTCTACACATACTCCCGGATTCCAGGTTGATGTTTTGCATATAGCTATCCAAATCCTTCTGCAAAGACTCTGGCCATGTGTTGACCACATGCTGGTGTGCTGGGACATATCTAGAATATTGCCCTCTTCCACCTTTAGTGACCTGACATACATATATACATGCTTTCCTACACAGTTATATTATGTAGTACAGTGTGGGTGACAGTGACCAGTGATACTTTATTATTCAGGGAAACTGCAACACTCACAATTCCCTACAATACCAGAGTGAACAGTACCAGTACAGGTTATACTGGTCTGTATTCCTCAGCACAGTGTTCGTATCCAATATACCTGTGGGAGCAATGTTTGTTAGCACTACCTGATTGTTGCCACACAAAGTTCCAGATTATACATTAGTATTATGCACATACATCTCATTCTGTTAACATACACACTCTGGTCACAGCTTGACAACATGGGAGTGTAGATAGGACATACTTGAAACATTACTCTCCTAACAGTTTCGGGGGTTGCTACAGTGACAGGTGTGTTCTCATAGATGTTTGACAATCACTTGTATCCCCTGTTTGCTGGCTAAACATCTGGGATCATCTCACAGACTTACCAGGGGGACAGGGGGACAGGCAGCAGATATGGGCACATATAATGGACATTCTGGCCTCATCTGTACAGTTGTAGGGTATGACGCTGTATGCAGCCTAATTCCACTACCAGGATTCAGACCATGGCTTTGTCTGCTACAACTTAAACACTGTCCATCACAGTTGTGTCTGCTATATAGATATTGCTGTATATCTCCTATTTGCTTTCTGTCTTAGTAATCCCCTATGCTTTTGCATTCTGACCTTGTATTACAACATTCTTATACAGATTTCCTAGACAGTTATATGTTGCAGGACAGTGTGGGCGACAATGATGTGTAATACCTCATTATTCAGAGTAACTGCATATCATTCTTGTATTTCTGGGCACAGTGTTTGTATCTGACAGACCTGTGAGAGGAATGTTTATTGGTACTACCTGAATTTTCCCACACACAGTACCAGATTACTATTATGCACATACATCTCACTCTGTCACTGTACAAACTCTGACCACAGCTTGACAAGTTGGGGTGTAAATGGGACATATGTGGCTTCTTACTCATGTAAGGTATTGGGGAGTTGCTAGTGTGCCAGCTTTGTTCTGATAGATGTGTGTCAATCAGTTGTATTTCCTGTTTGCTGCCTATATGTCTGAGATTATCCCACTGATTTCCCAGGGGGAGAGGTTGATAGGCAACAGATATGGGCCCTTTACTGGACATTCTGGACATATCTGTACAGTTGTGGGGTATGATTCTGTATGCAGACTGCAACCACTGGCAGGATTCGAACCTTGGCTGTGTGTGCTAAAAACACAACAGCTCACATCTCATTTGCATGTGTTATTCAGTTTTTGTTGTCTGCATTTTCCCTGTTTACTGTCTATGTGTCTCTCAGTTGTACTAAATGGCCTCTGGGGATTACACCTGTCATATACAGGCATTCCTACTCATTCAATTTTTGATGCACAGTGTGGGTAACAGAGTGCTTACTACAACAGTACTATTACATGATTGCAAATCTACATTACCAAATGATACCAGAATATACACATGCAGTCCAGCAGTTAGACCTGTTTTATCAGGCTATTACAATTTTATTGACATACAAACAATATGAGACTCTTCCTGCCATATTCTCTAGTATATGCAGTAATTGCCTTGAACAATACAGGTTTTATACAGGCAATTAATTTACTACTACTTTTAGTTTTATTTCCTATGACAGTAAATGCGTGAGTATTACTGACCTGCATCACATCTCAACCTCGCCAGGTGACTGATGTGGGCCTCCTGGTTTGCGGCCCGCTCCATTGCAGCTTTGGGGGACATAAGAGGAATATTTAGCCATACATATCCATGATATACCTGAGCTGGCGATTATTACACACATACTGGGGTGATACTTACACATAACTGGAACATCCCTTGCCACTCTAGCATCTTGGAGCCACTCCTCCAAGAGATACCCATTATGCTGCTTCAGGTCGGCATAGTGGTGCCTGACCTACTCACCAGTTTGGGGTATGCCAGTGGCACTGGTGAGGTCACGAGTGAGATGGTCCCAGACCTCCACCTTATATTGGGAGCCCTGGTACTGGCCCTGTAGCAGTCTCTGGTCATGATCTTTGACATGGAGTCCTGCCATGACCTTGGACTCCTGGATGTACCAGAACTGTGCCCAAAAGCGCACACCTTCTCCCCTTACTGCCATAGTGCCTGCAAGGAGAAGCTACAACCAGTTATGAGATGTATTCCTGCCTCTTGGGTTTAAGTAGGGCCGATTTCCCACACTTTTCCATTATTGGCCGGTTTTGAAAAGGCTAAGCTATGGGCAAACCTGCCTACCTAAGATTGGCATTGTTTAAAGGGGTATACCACTGGGCACAATGAATTAGCTGCTCTACACATTGCTTACACCTCCTAAGCTGCCCTGTGCAATGCTTAGCATTGCTTACATTAGACTTTGCATTATAATTCCTTTCTGACATTGGGTTATTATTCATTACACCTTATATGTATGCCTGGTATCCATGATTAATATGTATGTATACTCTATGGGGTCCTTGTGTATTATTGGGGACTTCAACACTCTATTATAATTACACCTCACTTCTGGGCTTACTGCTGTACTCCAGTTCACATATTTATGTTATGTAGTGGGTTATGGAACATATGACTGCATACAGATTCCTTTCACAGGTTCAGTTTTGTTTTACTATGGTGAGGACTTGTTTGTTGATACCTCAGTCTTCCGTACATCTGAGATGGTTAAGTGGTTAACTACTGTGACTTTGGTGTATAGGGTCCTGGGCTCGAGACCTGCATGGCTATTAATTTTGTTGATGGGCAGAACAAGGGCCATTGGATACAAATTATTAAGGCACTTTTGAGCATTTGTAAGCAGGTTTGCACGATGGTAAGCACTGCTAACCTGCCGTCACATCTGCTTACAGAGAGTTAGCTTTACAATTGCTTAACCAGTGTTGGCATTGCTTACTGCTGCCCAAACGGGCTTAAGACCGCTTACTAGTGCTTAAATATGCTTACTACTGCTTATTTGTGCTTAAACCTGCTTAATAGTGCCTTATTCATTATGAAACTAACACCTCACATGTGGTTTTACTGCAGTACTCCAGTTCATGAAAATATGTTATTTAGTGGGTTATGCAACATAAATATTACTCATAATGTGCTTTGCCATGGAAAATGGAATCTGTTGCAGTGGGACTCAAACTGGAAATGTTTGCTTGTAAGGCAAATGCTCTGCCCACTACACTGTTGCTATGCTGCTTCATTTGCATATATCTTCCTTGTTATTCTCTTCAGCCATTTAAGCTGCATTAGCCGTAGCTAAGCGATGGGCACACCCGCGCACCTATGGTTAGCTTTAATCAGATTTAAAAAAAAAAATAAAGGGTTTCTTCATTTTAGTTATATATACTGTTGCTGTTGTACACATGGGGGACATTTGGTGGGGATATGCGGTCACCTATGAGCAGTATCGTTCATTTCATACTCCTTTCTGCTTTTCTTCATTGCAGGAGCATGTATATTCTGAGAGCTCTGCTCTCAGACACACCCCCTGCACTCTTACACGCTCCATGTAAGCCTAGGAGCTCAGGCAGCGCACCTCATTACTATGCATGGTGCACTGCCATCCTGCTCCTAAACGGCCGCCTCCGTGCAGGACTAAGCTAGTCCTGCATGGGGGAATAGTAAAGCCGGGGGATTTTCTTTCCTGTGCTTACTAAACCTCTCTAGTTGGTTCATCTTGGGAAGCATACTGTTAAGACTATTTTCTGGACTGGACATTTTTCCAAATGCGAGAACACATGCCTATAAACCATATTAGGTATTTTGTTATCTTCAGTTCCATTTGGATAGTCACAAATAGAAAATCATAATGAAGATACTTATTTTTAAATGCAGCAGCAATAGGATCACTTAGGTCAATAGGTCAATATGTCATTGGGGAAGAAATGAGACCCCCCCCCCCGAGCAAGAAAATTTGAGTATTTCAAGCTGCCACAACTTCCACTTAAAATAGCTCTCATCATTTCAAATAACATTGCTTCCCTCCCTCACTGTAGGGAGTTGAATTTGATATTCATCTTGTAACTTTTCTGAATATATATATATATATATATATATATATATATATATATATATATATATATATATATATGTGTGTGTATTTTTTTTTTAACATTTCCTTCTATTTGGGAAAGTTTAATGGAGATCTAGAATCTAGAGTCATCTCATTGCGATGAAGATCAACTATAAAAGATCTTTTATTTTATTTACTTATTTATTTTTACATTTCTAGTGTAGAATTCCCACAGTTAAAGTCCAGAAAAAAACATGACTAGGTTATAACTTGCACATGTCAAATAAACAATTTCATATAAGAATCAGCTTTACCTTGTCAGGAAATACAGACATAAAGTAGAAAGCCTATTTAGTAAGAGCAGTTTGTGTTTTCCTGCACTTTGTACTCATAAGGAGAAGCAGTTTACTCTTATCTCAGCAGTTGGAAATAGCTGGAGTCCACAAGTAGAAATAAACTCTATTCATTAGGATTGATTAAATCATACAGAAACTTTAAAATTCACCTTATTTCTATGGTCTCATGTATTTGCTTGGTAGTTATGATGTACCAATGAGGAACAACATTTATATATATATATATATATATATATATATATATATATATATATATATATATTCAACACTGGAAGGCAAAACAATCAATTATGTTTATGTTAGGATTTAGGTTACCTATCTAATGACCAAAGCATAAGTGTCTGATCTAGAACTCCATAATTAGAATGTGCCAAATGTCCAGCTTGCCGAGTCTGCAAGTCATCAGTAAGCAAACTATCATGTAAAGCTGACAGCATAAGAAGAAAGAAAAAAAATGCACATTTCAGTAGCCACACCACATTTATTGCTTGTGTATATATGTGTTTTTTCATTTATGTATATTCCCTTGCATGGTGTAAGTAGACTCTACAGGGGCATACACTTTATTAGTTAAATATGTGCATATGGAATACTTACCAATATAATGCCACCAAAGAATAAATAAATTATATATATTCTTCCAAACCATACTACTATGCCACCTAGAGATAGCTCCTGCTATATCTAACATCTGTAACCTTCTGCAGTGGTGCTACAATACAGGTATGCTTCTTATACTTGTACTCCTTGTGATAATCTGCTTTCCAGTGTCTTCCATACTCTGCAACTGTGATAGTCTATGACGTCTGCTCATTAAGCTTGAAGAATTATGCTTTAATCCTCATACAGGTAGCCTGGGATTCAAATGTCTTCTGCTGCTTGACAAGAAAATAATTTGGTATCAAAGAGTAAAAAAAAAAAAAAAAAAAGGTTTTGCATTGTTCGGTGAAGTGGTGTGCGGCTCTATCTAGCTACACAGATACTGATTTGATAACTGAATAATCATCTGAAAGCTTTAGAACATTTCAATAAACAATATCTTCTAAGTGCACAAACCCATTTCCCAAAACTTTTTTATGTGACACAAGTATAAGACCATTCCATTCCCATGAGAGCCTACAGAAAATCTAATCATCATGTTTATATAGTGGTCCAGAAGGTATGGAGGCTTCTACTCACAGAGGAGCAGTGAATGTATAAAATGGGCATGTCATATCAGAAAGTATATATATATCTGACCAGTAAAGTTTAGCTTATGGACATTATGGGTTTTACAAGCATCTTGCATTCCATGGAAGGACCTAGAACTCTTTTCCAAAATGTTTGTTACTGGATCTCTTGGGAGTGGTACTGGGCAATAAGGATTTCAGATATGAGAATTATATACCATAGATTTGATATTAACAATAAATCATTTGGAAATGTGGCCTTGCTTTTTGTCCTTAACTGTTATGTAGGTCTCAGGTAAGAACCTCGTATTATAATTTTTCCATCTGAACCCCATCTTTCAGGAGCGAGGAGAACATGACACTTTTTGTGGCTCACAGTTCTTAAAAGGTTGGGTGAAGTGTTCATCACAGGGTATAAAAGAGGGCAATATGCTTTCTTTCATAACATTCTACAAGTGTTTGCAAATACAGCATTTTCTGTTTACTAAGAGGTAGGTATGTCTGGTAATAAAATATCATCTAGAGTCTTCTCGCAACCAATTAATGGGGGACTGTATTCACAATGATTAGCCATCCCAGTTAGTTGACACAATGCATAAATCATTGGTTTTTAAAAGAAAAGGCCTCATAATATTATGGGAAAAGACTCTAGAGATCTGGATAGGGAAGCAATTGATGACTAACAGAATGTTTTTTTTTTCTACAGGACAGTCCATCATTGGAATGTATACAGGCTGAAACTTGTGCACCATTATTTTTGCAACCTTAGCTACCCTAGCTACCCTTCCTATATTTCCAAGTAGTTTCTTGAACTGCTGGTATTTTGACAAGCAGGAGGATTGAGAGTAGATATATATCTTTTAGGCTTCCCTGAAATCAAAGGATTTTGAAATTCTGCAGAATAGATATTTTGCAGGATTTGTGAGCTTCACTGCAGTTACTGTATATAAATCTGTGCTGCTGGTTATAATCTTAATTTCTAATATAGAGACAAGGAATGACATGTCCATTTTTGTATCTTTTACTTACAGATGCATGCAAATGAAAAACTTGTATGTGGAAATTTCCCACTGTTCCAACTATTTTTCAGTGGAAGAATAAGGTCAAGAAATTAATGCAAGTGGAACAGCAAAATATGTCCATGCAAAGACCTAAACTTCGGGTTGCACTTTAATAACTTAAGTGTCTTATCATTGAGTCTATGGAAGACTGTCCAATCCTTAATAGCGTAACAACATTTTTAACTGATAGTTATAATGCCACTTGAAACTTGGTCACATTGGGTTTATCAGGGATTTTTTTCATGGTTAGTGAAATGTCATCTGCTGTAAACAGCTGTCATGGTAGGTATGTTATAGGTATCACTTGCAGTTCCTAAAGCCGCACTTCAACCGTGGTGGTAATAAATGGGCATTGTATATAGTTAATGTTAGATTGTCATTGCTACTCTTTATTTTGGTGTGTTTATTTTTTATTAAGTTTGTTGGCAGTTTAGCAGTTGATATACAATAATAACAGTAGGCTTCAAAAGAATAGAGTAAAATGGGATAACTTGTACTTAAGAGAATTTATATTGATAGATAATGCATGCTGTGGTAAGCATTGAGAGCAGGATATCATTTATATGATTGGAGCAAATCTGACTCTATTGCATATATGTATTACTCTGGCATGTTTACGAGTCATAACAGCTATAGAATCTTTGTTGATTTCTCTCAAGTTAGTAGTCCTGGCCATATCTTCTTTTTCATTTTCTCTGAACTGTAACATGAGCATTTCAGGACTGGTTAATTCCTACCATAGCTGAACTGATAGATATCTATATGCTCCAGTTCATGACATTTACACATCTCCTTTAGACCTCCACATAACCCACTTCACTACTGATTGTTTTTGCTTGGTTAGAAAACAAAAAAAAGTCTTAAAATAAAAAAATATAATATAATATAATATAATCATTACAGTCTTAAAATTATATGCACATTTCAAATTTTAGACATTTTACTTTATCTCTTTAACCATTTCAGAGATAGCACAGACCTAGTTATAGTGCAGACCCAGTTAAAGCACAGGCCTAGTTATAGCACAGATCCAGTTATAGCACATACCTTATTATATCACAGACCCAATTATAGCACAGACCTCGTTTTACAGCTGCACTGATCTAGATTGCCAAGAAAGACATTAGTAAATCCAAACTAATTAATATGATATCTGTGTTACAAACGTAAATGTTTTAACTCAGTAGGTTTTGATCATTTTACTCTTGCATTGCTAAAAAAAACTTTGAACTAAAATTTTTAATTTTTGAAAAAGCAATCTGGTCACTTTGCCACATTTCTTAATCATAAAGCAACAGGATATTTTATCAAAATTCCTTACTCAAACTATTTTCCCTTTCCTTCTGTAAAAGTCTTCAGAAAATTTTAAACTTAATTTGAAAACTTTGGATAATGTATCTTTGTTAATATTTCATTTTTACAAAAAAGTGCCGGGCATCTGTTCTAATGCCCTGTAGTTTATTTGTGTGTGAGTTTAGCTACTGATGCTCCTTTAATAATTCTTGGGGGGATTCATGAAAGTATTGCAGCATATACACCTCTGTGTACATATTGCAGCACCCTTTTGGTATTCAGCAACTTCCATAATGCAGTGCTGCAAGATGCTGCATGATGTCACGATGTTGTGATGTCAAGCATGAACATGTGCAGCACAGTGTAGAGCTGTTCTGGTGGCCGTGCTGAATGATACTGAGGCAGGCCAGGAGACAGGCATATGCTAACTAGCTATGAGCTCTTTCCCCCAGAAGTTATGCCAAGAAGGCATCTATACACCAAGCAATTCAAGAAATCACTAAGCTGTGAAAATCAGCACAGCTAGACATACCACATCTCAGTACTGAACATAACCTGCAACCTATCTAGACTGCGGTACAGGGATAGGGGGATGGAGGGAGCCACTTGATACCAGGGATAATGCCTCAGTGATGTACCTTAATGCTACCATCATCTGTATAGGGATCAGAGGGTGGGGAGAAACACTAGCCACCAGGAATACTTTGAACTAAAGTGATTTCATAGTATGCACATCACTATGGTGATTAGGAGGAAGTAATCACTAGACACAAGGAATATTTTGTAATAACGTGCCATAATGACACAGACGTCATTATGGGGATTGGGGTGCAAAACTCACTAGCCACAAGGAATAAATGTAACTGAAGTGCCTTCACACCACTGACATCATTATGGGGATTGGGAGGATTTCACAGCACTGACATCTGTATGGAGACTGGGGGGGGGGTGGCAACACTAGCTACCAGGGATGCTTTAAAATGAAGTGCCATTATGGTACCAACATCACTACAGGGATTGGGTGGTTGGGGGAATCACTAGACAGTGGGGATTCTACAAATGAGTCATAATGGCAGGTAAACTATAATGGTGCTCAAGGGCCAAGGAGACACACTAGCAACCAGGACATCTACAATTTGCCATAATGGCACTTAAACTGTTATGGTTACTGAGTGGTGGTGGGAACAACAAAAGGGAAAGTCATGGGGGCATGTACAAGGACTGTGGTGTGTGTGTGTGTGTGTGTGTGTGTGTGTGTGTGTGTGTGTGTGTGTGTGTATATATGTGTGTGTGTGTGTATGTCTGTGTGCGTGCGTGTGCGTGTGTGTGTGTGTGTGTGCACGCGTGCGTGTGTGTGTGCGTGCGTGTGTGCATGTGTGTGTGTTTGTGTGCATGTGTGTGTGTGTGTGTGTGTGTGTGTGTGTGTGTGTGTGTGTGTGTGTGTGTGTGTGTGTGTGAGTGAATGTTTACCTGTGTGCCTGAGAGAATGACTATGGGGGGAATGTCAATGCATGCACAAACTGCAGATTACTACTGCGACATATAGATCAGCAGTGATCTGCCTGTCATGATTGTAACTGCAATTCGGAGACATTAGCTGATAATGAAGTTTTACCTTGCCATGGCTAACATATCTCTGAATCACAAATTAGCTCATCATAGGAAAAGGGCCCTTGTAGTCCAAGCCATGCAGCTCTTTCATGAATCCCTGGCTCTGTCTTTTTTTGCAGTTTGGAAATCAATTTAATAACTTATTTAAAATAAAATGCCTTTACTTGCATGCAAATACTGGTGGGCTAATAAGTGGAAAACATGTTGTAGCTACGGATAAATGTTGACATCCACCTATGGCGTTATATATCATCACTATGCTGGCGATCATTGAAGATACTTCTTCTCTCCATAAGTCACTTGTCATTTAAGTCATGCTTGGTATATATATGCCATCACTTTCCTTGCTTCCATCTCTTCCTGTCCCAGTCTTAATTTTTCCTGTCTTCGTTTTCTTACATTCTCATTAGCTGACTGCCACCTGTCTGTTCTTGGTCATGGAGGAAGGAAGGTTACTAACAGTGTAAGCCTCTTTCTCAATCTCCTTTGTTTAAATGCTTTCCATTCTTTCACTTTTTACCTCCAGCCTGTAAAGATTTTTAGTGGACAGTGTTCATAGATCTGTTTTTGCTTTCTTACCCAATACTAAAAGTAAATACCTAAAACATGACCAGTAGACCAAAGAAAACAAACACAATACCCTCAGTATTTATTCTATTCTGTTCACTTTCTAGGTTTTTGCCTAGAACTGTGGTAAATGTATGATAACGTGCTTATTGTATGCAGTAAGCTGCATATTCAGTGCTAAATAACAGAAAGTAAGATAAATAAGTATCTTCTTCTGGTCTGATCCTAATTCCATAGGAAATAGCTAATATAAAATTAGGGCATCAGTCTAGTGGGTGATGTAATCCAAGTCATTAAGACAATGCCACACTTAGAATGTAAAGGTACATTAGTTTAAATGCTGACATCTTTTTTAGTTCTATGCACAAATGATGTGCATATTTATTTAAATAAATCTCTTTGATGTTCAATTTCTTAGCACTGCTATTTATTAATGTTATGCTGATTGTGCAACTTAAGCAGTTGACATCTGCAACCATAAGGCTACATGACATTTCTGATGAATCCTGTTGAATTATGTATGATTAAATGCAATATGTGAAAGCAAGGCACTAAGCTGTTAATGTGTATTTAAATGTGAACTATATTTCATGATTTTATTTAAATGACAAACACATTCTGCAGAAAAAAAAATAGAAATTTTTTTCTTAAGAATGCAGAGTATATAGGTGAAACAGTTTACTGTTTTTCTTTTTTCATGATTACAAAGACAAATCTCATTATTGTAAGAAGGCTAAGAAATTACACTGTTTCCAATTGTATTTAGTACTGCATAACAAATGGTACACAGAATAGTTTTAAAGTCATGATGAGACTAATATGAAAACATGTTAATTTAAATATCACATTGGAGATCTTTCACTACCGGTGCTAAAATTAAACCTGTGATCATAGCAGGTATGAACATTTGATTAAAATGATCATTTAAAGCTACATGCAAGTTTCAACCAACCCCTGAGACCTAATATAAGCACATTTCAATTTACCATAGTTTCAGGCAAAGACAAATGTTTTTTTTCCCTTTTTCCTCAGAAATCAAGCATTTGTCTCTGTCTTTTAGAAAACGAGTTCAGAGAAAAGCAAAACTTTTGAAATATAGTGCTTGCATTAGTTGTTGTGTCTTTCGGCTTTTCCCGGTTAGGGGTCACCACAGCAAAACTCTGGTCCGCTAAAGCTTGGTAGCTGATTTTTACGTGCCGAGTTACCAGCCCTGATGCACAACCTTCAACGAAGGTACGCCCATTCACGCATGTCTCCATGCAGATGACGCTCTAGCTGAGAATCGAACCAGACAGTGTCTTACTGTGAGGCGACAACGCTACCACAGCACCACCACACATTAGTGCAGAGTTCTTATACTTTGACAATAAGAAGTGTTCCCTATCTGTCTTGGAAATACTAGAACAGAAATGACTGCAGTAACAAATGCAGGTTATTAGAAGAGGATCTGTGATTCTATACAGCTGTGAGTAGAACATTTAGTAAACTGATAATGTAACAACCATTATTACACTACAATACCATTATAAAATAAATGGAAAAGGTGAAAATGTAGAACCCTAACAATTTTTTTCTAACCATTTGTAAAGTATATTTTTTTCTAACCATTTGTAAAGTATAAGTACAATATGTATATGAATATTTGACATATTATTATGTAAAAAAAGAATTGTGTCATAGGTGAAGCAGGATTCTCACATGAATAAATCAAATGTCATGGAAAATTTAAAATAATTATTGCAGTCATATAAAGGTAAAACAGAAATCATATAAAGAAAGTAATAGAGGAGGATGTACATGGCAGTGTGGTATTTCACAAAGGTATACTTCAGGGATAGCCCTCACGATTGTGTCATGCTGTAACTCATTGCCAGTTACTGTATACACTGTTCATATAGCTAAAATATTTGCCGAATTACTGATAGTTCCCTACACATCAAGTCATCATCAAATCCTTCCTTTCCTATGCCATAATTATAGATATTTACATAGCTGATATGTCCCTGACCTATGGTAATTTTACATGAGCAAGGAATATTTAAAGTTGCTAAGACTTGTGCAAAGTGTAATTTATGCAGCAATCTGTAATATCATCCTAATAAATCTAAGACTGCAGTATATACACTGCATTGCCTGTTTACCCATACAAAGCCGTTCAGTCATTCCATTTAGCTTGCCTCTTGTCCCAGTGATCTGCTGTTTTGACTGCTTTCTCTTTTGCAGCGGCTCAGCTTGTGATATTGAGCTGGACAGTCCCCTTTGGCCAGCAAGTACATACTTCCATTGTATCAATTCTGTCTAAATTATAGCTGTAAACATTCTGTTGTACAAGCTATGAAAAACAGCTCAGCAGGGTAGAAACTGCTAACAGTAAGAGAAGAAGCATCTTGAAAGATAAAGAAACCCAGAATAATATCTACCATACAGCACACTGTGCTATTGAGAAAAGCACTGTATGTAATAGTATTATGCCACATATGCAATTAATTATTTCCATAGAAATCAATCCTTAAATGGGGAGATAGCAGTTTGAACAGCAGTACCCATTTAGCTGATAGCAGCACTGTGAATGGATATTTTTACACTTGGGCTTAAAACAACAAATGAGTAAAAATTAAATTAACCCTTCATCCTTCTTGGGGTTTTTTTTGTACAATAACTTTACCTTGCAAATTGATATAACACAGTGATCGGTTACAAATAAAATCTGATCTTCTTTTACCAACTATGGGTTACTATGAACAAATGATCTTCTAGAATAACTTTTAAAAAGTGATTCAAATGGTTGACTTGCTAGGAGTTATGAAGAATGGATTTGCAAGATTTTCTTCATATGTCATTTCATGAGTCACTGGGCAGTATTCATTACTGTGTACTGCATTGTATTAGAAGCCTTACCAAAAAGGAAGAATCGCGGTGCTACAGCGGTAGCGTTGTTGACTCACAGCAACAGGTTCTCCTGTTCGATTCACGGCTGGAGTGCCTTCTGTATGGAGTCTGCATGTCCTCCCTGTGGTCGAGTGGCCACTGAAAGACATGTGTGAATGGGTGTGCCTTTGCTGAAGGTTGGGTGTCGGGCTGCCAATCATTAGTGGACCAGAGTTCCGTTGTGGTGACCCCTAACTGGGAAAAGGCCAAAAAGGAAGAATGAATCCAAGTGGTTACAGCTCTAAACTTTGAAACACCAAATAACCATGAAAGGCAGTTGTAAACTCAATAATTAACATCAAACAAATAATCCAAGAAGTAATAAAAAATGGTTTATTTAAGCTTTGAAATTACATTAGCTTTTCATCCACCAGCAAGAATGGACTCCTGCAAAATAACAAAGAAAGATCACTAGATTGTTTATACTGAGTGAACTGAAAGATTGTTAAACTTATTAGAATAAGTTAATATTTCTAAATAGTTTGTTTTTAACTTGCTTAGTTTTCTCTTATGTACCTTTAAACATGCATGAGTAGCAAGACAGGGAGTTGCTTTTGAATAGTTATTGGCTAAGAATGTTTAACAATCTTTCAAAAAACTCAGTATAAACCTCCTAGTGATCTTTGTTTGTTATTCTTAGGAAGTCTATTCTTGTTAGTGGATGAAAAGCTAATGTTGTAATTTCAAAGCTTAAATAAACTAGTTTTTATATTACTTGTTGGATTATCAATTTGAGTCTTACTAAATAAGGTTTTGTTTCCAAGATGCACTATTTTGAGATTCATAGACATATTAGTCCCAATAAAGAAATGCCTCTTTATCAGCTAATTTGCATGACTATGAATCACAGTTAAGTACTATGATGTGAAGATCAGCACTTCCTGCAGTAGCTAATGGTGGTGGCCACATCATGTTTGTGCAGGCATCCCTCCCCCTCAGTCAGTCTCCCACACACAAGGACACAGAAAAACACATACAGACACTCACACATACAGGAACTCTACATGTACTATACCTGTTCCAGTTATTAGAATGTCCACAGTGTCTCCTTTTTGCCTCCCCAGATAATTCGGGTCTATGTTAAATGTTCGAAAATCCAAAATGTCGAACATTACATGGTCGAGATCAAATGTTCGACATTTGGATGTTCGAACATAAAAAAAAAAAAAGAAAACACAGAAAAAAACACTTTAACAGTGTAGGCAGGGGGGCTTGCCCCCCTGCATCCCCCACACCCCCGTACTTTAATATACCAACTCCAACACTGCACTTCAGTGCAGAAAAGGGAAATTCTCCCTATCTGCACCATACAGTGCTGTCAAAAGTCTATCTTTGAGCACTCAAAATTTCAAATGTTTGGTCTTGACCATGTAACGTTCGAAATTTTGAGTGTTCAAAGATTTGACAGGTACCCGATTTTTCACAGATGATTACAGTCATTCCTGAATGACAGACATTTGAGTTAGATACTTCATGTCCTTCAGTAAATGCGTGCTAAGTTAAAAGCAAATAATCCTTCAAAGGTTGACAGATGTGGCTAGCATTTCCTACCTTTCTCTGTTCTATTTCAGAAAATATTGCAGGCATTATGCTATGCCAAATATCCTCATTATATAGTGTAGTAAGCTAAAAGGTTCACACATTAGTAGTAGACTAACTGCCCTCATGGGCTATTTTAAGAATAGCTATTTACCCTATGTGAGCATCAAACCCTGAACCTTCTGTATGTAAGGTAAATACCTTAACCATTATGCCAACCACTAGGCAACTATGCCAACCACCCATCCCAGGTAATGCAGGGATTTCCTCTTCTTTTAAGGGTACATGCTTTAAATCCCTTAGCCCTTATGTACTTTTTTCATTTATTTTTTTAAGTCTGTTATTGGTGCCTAGTTGTGGTACAGAAGAGTGATATCCTCTGTGGGAGGTGGGAGGATACAGGATTTCAACTGTGTTTAGTGCCCTTTAAGGAACATTATTTATCTATGTATCCCTGGTGTCTTGTGGTTCCTTGCACCTTTATTTTTAAGTATGTGTCATCAAGGTATGCCATATTTAGCATCTCTGGTGTCAAGTGCCCCCCCCCCCCCCATCAAATGTCTGTTATGTTTACATAGAGCTCAGGGATTCCTGTTAAGAGTTATCCCTCTTGGTTAGTGCTTTTACTGCTCCTCCCACACTCAATGTTGCCACTTCAGCTTGTTAGTCCACACACACGTACACACACACACACACACACACACACACACACACACACACACACACACACACACACACACCTACCTAACTAACCCCCTAAGTTTTCTACCACTATCTCCTATGCAGACAAACACTCCCACATCCAGCCGCTCACACACACTCATGCACACACCTCATACCCTCAACACATACTTCTGCAGCAAAGGTTACACACATCCTTTTGGTTGTGTTCACCACTGCAAGGGCCAAGAAGTGGCCATGATAATCTACATGGCCAAATAATTCTACAAATCATCGATAAGCTCACATATATTTAGTTGTAATTTCAATGTATTATTTTTATAGGATTAAAAACATTTGAAGTGTATAGCAGCATAGTATGACATAGCTTCATAGATTCATAGAAACTTACAAGACTATTGATCTATGCCACATAGTAGTTTCTATCCTTTATATTTTGCATATGAATAACCCAGAGATGGGGAACAAGGATATAATAGTATATTTACATGTTTCTCCTGTCCATGAAGAACAGGAAAGCTATACCAGGAATAAATTTGCAGGTACTCATTCATTCATCCAAATTAAGATTGACTAGAGTAAGAGAAGCACTTTACTTTAAATGGAGTGGATGACGTTTCTATAGAAGCAGTATTGTTTGTGATATATATCTATCAAGCATCCTTCGAGTTAGACATCAAACAGATGCCCAATCTACCTGAGTTAGTGATACTTCAGGTGGCTGTAAAACATCACACATCACTTATCAAAAAGAGTAGAGGAAGTTCCCCAGTGTCCTGGCCAAATTTTCCTAGTTAGTATGAATACCACCATGGGTTTCCTGTGAAAAGAGGTCATGGGTGTTGTGGGACTAATTTAGTCAACAGTATGTAACATAAATAAATACTCTCCATCATGTTTTTTTTTTTTTTCACAACAGACAGAATTCTTGAGTGGGTGTTAATGATACCATTCCACTTACAAATGTGTAATTGGTCTGAGAGAATAGAAACTGTTGAAGCTTTATATATGAGGCAGAGGTCTCCTTGCAGTAGCATGTATAACACTTAGAAAAGGGACAATGCTTTGAGAGTTTCTGCATAGTTTTGTGATTTAGGCTCTTGACTGTTTTAGTGAAAGAGCATTGTGATCATTCCAGCTGTGGCAAGTGCTTGGATAGGTACATACTGACAGGGGAATTATACTCAGTGATTGGCCTTATGAGTGCGGAAAAATTCTATCCCTGGACCTGCATGTAATATCTTTAAGTAAAAGCTGTATAATGAAAGTGGACTTCCTTACAAACGCTGGGCATATGGTGATCAATGGGCAGCTGATTACTGACATAGGTTCTCAGACCCCTAACTAAATGACAAGTTTTCAGGGGTGTGTTGTCAAGTTTGATAGTTACAAGAAAAGGCATGCTTGCCAAAGGATACAATTATACACTTCTTGTCATTTATTTTTAATCCATGGTTTTAACACCAGCTATTTGCTTGAGGAAAGGCCTTTTGCGGGATCTTGGTATCCTCTTGTGAGTTTATGATGACACCAAATTTACAGTAATTAGCTTTGACTAACTTCCTGTGTTCTTTTTTGAACCAGTTGCTATCCATTGAGTTGCATAGTGATTTACATTTACCTGGGAGAGTGTGGGAGAGTTTCTGTATAATATCCAAGTGTGGTTTGGTGTTTAATGCTTTACAACATCTGGGTAAATGGTTTGCACTGTTTTGCCCTCATCCATTGCTCCAGCAACTTTTTTGAAGAAGTCAAATTGGTTAAATAGGTAAGACCTGCCCTTGTTGAATCTGAATTGGGCTAGATCGAGAGTCTATAGGTTATTTGTATCCTTATTTATTAATTACATGATGGTTCTTTCCACAATCTTACAGATGAGACTAGCCATGGCGCTATAATTACTGGGCTGCCATGAAGCTTCCCCTTTGTGCAAGTAAATGACTGTTGTCTTACATTCAACTGGCATGAAGTCTGTTTTGTGGCTGATATCGAATAGCTTCTGTAGGGGATCAGACAAGTCATGTTTCAGGCAGACCAGAAGGCAGCCTGGTAGGTTATCTGGCTCCCAGTGATGTAGTGCTCTTGGCCCCCTTAGATAGCTCCTTGAGAACTTGTTCTTGTCGATTTGAGGGAGGGGTATAGGTGTGGATATGTAATCTGGGAATACTGAAGGGGAGAGGTGGGTGATCTTTGAAGTAAATTTGCCTGCTAGTTGATTGCCTTTATCCTCTGAGTCTGAGTATTGTCTATATCCTCTGTGTCTGAGTATATAATATCACTTGCTATTAGCACTGCACAATGTTGGATATTGCTTCTGAGAATCTCAACATAATTAAAAAAGACTTTGTGGTTGTACTTCACCTGGGTGGCTATTTTGCCACATACCTGGCCTTGGTTGATTTGCTCAGGGTCTGGAGCTTAGTTTAGAAACAGTATTGTTATCATGTTGAGAGAGTTAGATTTAATTTTGTGTGCAATTATATTTGTTTAGATTCCACCATAGGGGGTTTATTTTTGAATTTGGCATTGTATTTATTTTTGAAGGGGCATAGAATCTAGCAGTGGAGTGTTCTGCATAACACTGGAGTCATCAAGATGTAAGGCACTTTTGAATTTAGCCAGATAATCACTCAGGTTTAGTAGATTAGCCTTCTCATAATCTCTGAACACCAAGATATTTGAAGATGCTTCAGGTTTCAGTAGTATGATGAATGTGATTGACCAGGGTAGAAATAATAATTGGTGGGGAACAAAGCTCAGCCATATTGGTAAGGACTAACTCCATGATTTTATCATTCCTGGTTAAGGAGCAGACTGCCTGATACATGGAGTTTGTACTGATAAAGTCCAGAAATCTGTATGTTAATACACCACTAGTATTAATAGCATATATGCTGATAGATGAGTAAAGGAAGAAACAATCCCCGGGATTCATGAAGGTCGGCGCAAGGACAGTGTTAGCCTTGCGCCGACCTTGCGGCATAGAGATGGTGCAGCAGCACCACATGCATATTAATGAAGGTGCACTGCCTCAATGTCCACGTGCATAGGAAATGTGCGCGAGTGCAGGGGGCATGTCTAAGTGCTGCACGGAGGTTTGAACACGTTGGCTGCAGATGCGCAACTTAAAATGTTGACTAGTACAGCCTGCCTCTAATAATAATCACTTCTGTCAGTGTCCGTGGATACTGAAATGTATGCAAAGCATACAAGACAGTTTTGCGATCACTAAAATAAAAAGTAAACACAAAGGCACGTAGCTGAATATTGAGTCCCCATCCCTCAAACAAATGACATTTAAAACCTCATGCCCATATTCCATTGTAGTGCTGATTGTTATACCAAGTGGAAGCGAAACGCAGCGTGTTAGCATGCCGCTGCCCTTTGCTGAGCCTAGCCCAATGGTTAGGGTTACCATCTGTCCCACTTTGTGAGGGACAGTTCCTCTCTGGGCAGTTGTGTCCTTACCAAAACTATTAAAAATGCTAAATGTCCTGCAATTGTAGGACATAATTATGTCCCATATTTTATGTAATAGTTCCATAAAATAGTTAATTCTGTATCTAAACTACCTAAATGTTACAAGAAACAGAATAAGCAACTAAACCGCCAAAAGAATAAGCTGTTATGTAGGCATAAAAGTAAAGTACTCTCCTTTGTACTGACCGTGGATATGTGTTGGCCTGTAAAATCTGATGCGTGTCCCAAACATGTCCCACTTTGGCCATCTAAAAAGGTGGCAACCCTACCAATAGTCAGAGCATTCACTCAATATCTGCCCATTCGCGGTCCAGGTCGTCCCTGTCAGGATGGCCCAAAGATGAATGTGTATTACCCAGGTCAACCTACCATGCTATGAAAGATAGGTATTTGCATGTACCTATGTGCGTGAAGTACAGCATGTGCAAGATCAAATATGCCAGGGTTGTCCTCACAACCATATTGGTACCAGATATATGTAGAGTACGCAATGTGTTCTGTTGTCTGTGCCATGGGCCATCAACCAGAGAAGGGATGGATGGTGTGTGTGGAATATGGGGGTGGTGGGTGATGGGTAAAGTAATAATTTGCAAAGGGGAGACTGGATCAGATGCACAATAGGTGAACTGGAGGTGTACAAGGGAGCAGTGGGTGAATCAGAAAGGAAACCAAAGAACAAACATTCACATCCGCAATACAACCTGACAGGCCATACTGCAGAACACAATCCCACTTGAACATTAAAATGTGCGATACACATGTGCAGAAACATTACCGGCTCACACCCACATAATGGTCTGACCTGAACCGAGCCATCCAACCCCAACAGACCTGGATACATAATTAAATACCCATCATCCCCTCCACAGCACACCACACCCCCTTGCTGAGCATCCACCAAAACCACCCATAAATGGGCTGCTAGCTTGGCACAGCCATATCTTCACATAGTGACCCCCACACATATCTAAAAGGCAGTTGCACCCTAGGCAGTCTCAAGCTTGCAAACTAGGTACCCCATGCATGCATAACCCTACCACATTTTTGAATAGCCAGCTGAATGGGGTCCATCGTTTACAATTTTTGGACATCCCTCATGGGATAAGTGTCTGTTCTCAAGATTAGACTTTGTGGCATAACACGATGTCCACTCCTATTGACATCTGGGCACTAGGGCTACCACCTGTCCCACTTTGCGAGGGACAGTCCCTCCTTGGTCAGTTGTGTCCTGCATAAAAATTGGAAAAATGGCAAGTGTCCTGAGATATTAGGACAAACATATTTCCTATATTTAATGTAATAGTTGCATACAACAGTTATTCTGTTTCTGAAACACCTAAATGTTATAAGAAACAGAATAAGCAACTAAAGTGCAACAAGAATAAGCATTTATGTAGGCAAAACAGTAAAGTTCTGTCCTATGTACTAGCTGTGGATATGTTTTGCCTTGCAAACTCTGATGTTTGTACAAAACATATCCCACTGTGGGCATTTGAAAAGGTGGCAACCCTACTGGGCACAAGTCAGATTAGTAGTACCTGACCACAACCCTGCTCAGCCTCCACCCAGTCCTGCAGAACCTACGACCCGGGATTAAACACCTGATCGTGATGCATGTCTCCCCACATGCATTATTGGGAATAAATACCTTTCACATGTTCCCATGAAGCTTCCCCATAGCCATCTTCCAAATAGTACATGTCCACAAATTGTATACCCAGTCCAGGTTCCTTGTCGTAATGATGCACACAACCCCTGTATACAAATGGTACAGGTACCTCCTATATGCGATCGTTCATACACATGGCCATGTATAACTCCAGGTATGTAGTCATATATCTATAAATGTACATACTTACATTCGCATAGCTACACATCACAAATACATGCATATAAGTATGTCTCCAATTCATAAATATGTATACTTGCAAATGTATACATATGCCTCTCAGAAACATATGAACAGTAATATGTACTATACATATGTACACCAACCGACTATCACATATGTTGCCAGTACTGTGGAATGCCTGTAGTAATGTCATATATCCTAATTACCATCCATACAGAATGTACCACAGATGGTTTAGTGGCAGAACCAGTGACTAGGCTGTTCCTGTTCCCGGGTCCAAGCCATCCAAGGACTGCTAATTTTAAATGATGCCCACAAAAATGGCAGTCAGAAATAGGGTGATTATGGTGCCTCAAAGCAGACATAGGCGGGTATGCGCGAGGGTAACTGGCGGTCATTCAACAGTATGGGGAATGTAAAAATGTATGTAGGTGTATATGCATGTGAATGTACAGACAGACAGACAGACGATATATATATATATATATATATATATATATATATATATATATATATATATATATATATCTATATATATATATATATATATATATGTATAAATATATATCCATGAAGCATGAACATGGACACAATAAAGCAGACCTAATGAATGTGAAGGGAAACAGCAGCGGAGCCCTCCTTAGTATTTATAGGCTCATAGGTTCATAGGTTCATACTAGGCTATCTGCCCTGGGGCATTTATAAGCCTAGCCCGAATGTGTTTGGCTTACGCCACCCCTTGATTTGAGTATACTGTGCCCTTTTAGTTTACTGTGCCTCTGTCTAATAGTGACACGGAAGTAATCCCCGGGACAAACCTACGATCTCCCATCCACTCATCAAGATTCTTCTTGAAGAGAGTCAGTGAGGTGCTCTGCCTAACATGAATTGGAATTCTATTCCAGAGTGACGGGAGCCTCTGGGTTATGAATCTGTCCCTCCAGCATGTTCTATTTATTTCTGTGCTGAGGTTCAAGTCAGTCGAGCGCGTGGCTCTAAGGGATTTAGATTTACTGAGGTGGAGCATGTCCATTAATTCTGGGTTGGACATAGCTTTATATGTCAGGTATAGATCACCTCGAAGTAGGCGGTATGCAACTGAGTAGAGCTGGAGTTTTTTTAACCGTGCAGCATATGGCATCTGTTTGAGTCCCTTGAGCCTCCTGGTGAGATACTTTTGGGGTCTTTCTAATTGCTGCAGGTGTCGGGTAAGGTACATCCCAAAGGGGGCATTGTATTCTATGATGGGCATGATGAGGGATGAATAAAGGGGCACGATTACCTCTCTTGATCTAGATGTGAATCCTTTCATGATGAGGTGGGCTATGTAGAAGGTCTTTCTAACCACTTTGGCAATGTGGTTGTCAAAGGAGAGATTGCTATCAACTTGGGTCCCCAGATCCCTAGTTACTTTCCCTGTACTTAATGGGTTACCACCTATGTGGTAATTTGTGGGCACATTGTTTTTGCCAAAGGGTATGACTATACACTTTTTGGCATTTAGCTTTAGACCATGGCTCTGGCACCAGTTATCCATCTCTGCGAGACCTTTTTGAAGGATGTTTGTGTCAGCTGGAGAGTCGATTATGGCGCCCAGTTTGCAGTCATCTGTGAACTTGGTGAGCCATAGTCCTCCCACGTTGGCCTGTACCTCAGAAAAGTAAATACTGAACAAGAGAGGTCCCAGGACAAAACCTTGTGGGACGCCACTTGTGACCGTTTTCGAGTCTGACATGGTTCCAGCAACTCTGACTCTGTGGGTTCTATCTTTGAGCCAGTTTGCGACCCACCTTGTGACATAGGGGTTTATGTTTAGGCTGGACAGCTTATCTATGATGCCCGAGTGGGGTATTGTGTCAAATGCCTTTGCAAGGTCCAGATAGGCTGTGTGGACTACCTTCCCTTCATCTATGGCCTTGGTGACTGTTTCAAAGAAGTTGACCAGGTTCACAAGGCAGGATCTGCCCTTGACGAAGACAAATTGGGTAGGATCTAGTGTCTGTAGGTCCCCAATGTCTTTGTTTATGAGTTCCATGATGATCCTCTCCATAGCCTTGCAGACTAGGCTAGTCAGGCTTATGGGGCGATAGTTTCCAGGGTCCGCAGAGGCGCCAGCTTTGTGGAGTGGGACCACTGTTGCTGTACGCCATTCTTTGGGCACATAACCTGTAGTAAGGCTGAGATTGTACAGCAGTTTTACTTGAGGGATTAGTTCTTCTTGGAGTTCATGTAGGACGCAACCCGGGATGCTATCTGGTCCCATAGAAGCAGTGTTTTTTGCTTTGGAGAGGGCGGCCTTCACCTGAGCATCAGAGATGTTTGGGAGGCTGCACTCTGCCGGGATAGATACTTGCTCTTTTGGGGGGGAGGGGGGGGGAGAAATTTGCACTGAACCTGTCTGCCAGGATATTGGCAATGTCTGTGGTTTCAGTGTATTTTTTGTCGCTTAGAATCAACTCAGAACAAGTCTGGGAGTTGCATCCCAGGTTTCTAACATAACTGAAAAAAGCCTTATGATTGTCTTTGGTGTCCTGTGCAATTTTTCTCTCGAAGCTGGCCTTGGAGGATTTTATGAGGGATCGTAATTTTTTGCTAGTACTGATCAGAGATGCCTTCCCTTTTAGGGATTTTGCTCTATCATGTAGTAGCTTCCTCCTTCTGTTGTACAGTTTATTTATGGCTGGGGTCCACCAGACTGGATG
Source organism: Protopterus annectens (assembly GCF_019279795.1). Lineage (NCBI taxonomy): Eukaryota > Metazoa > Chordata > Ceratodontiformes > Protopteridae > Protopterus > Protopterus annectens. The sequence goes on along the minus strand of NC_056744.1, from coordinate 583,112,884 downwards.
CCTGCCTTTGGATGATTGGGTCTTGATTTTGTTTGGGAAAGCATGATCCATGCATTCCTGTAGATGTCCGCAGAATGCGTTTATATAGGATTCTGCAGTTTGGGACATAGTTTCCACTGGCCCTGGGGCCTTGAAGGATTCCACTTCCATTTTGAGAAGTGTGAAGTTCACTTTTGAGAAGTTTTTCACTGTGGTTTTCTGGGCTGGGGTGGGGACGGGATGTGGATATCCAGTGAAATTAATTTATGGTCTGATCTTACCAATGAGGGATATACTTCTGGTATGGAGCATAGAGTCCCCATGTTGGTAATGATCAGGTCTAGTATGTTTTCCCCTCTTGTGGGAGTGGTGACTAGTTGTTCCATAGCATTTGAGTTTATAAATTCCAGGAACCTTTGGGCTAAGGTGCTGGGGCTTGAGTAATGCTCCCAGTCTATGTTTGGGTAGTTGAAGTCGCCCAATATAATGGTGTTCGGAGAGATCTTCATGTTCTCCAATGTTTTCAGGAAAGCTGAGTGGGATTCCTGACTTTGAGAGGGTGGTCTGTAGGATGCTATAAACTGAAAAGCAGTCTTGCCCACTGTCAGTTGCACATGGATGGTCTCCGATACTTCGTGCAATGCCACTAACCTGGAGGTGTGGATATCCTTGATAAATATGGAAACTCCCCCTCCTTTTGTGGTTTGGTCCGGGTTTTGGGGCCGAAAAGCATGATATGAGGTATAACCTGGTAGTGCTGGGGTGCTCTCTGGAGCCTTGAACCAGGTTTCTGTCACTGCACAGATATCGATGTTCTCCATACTGAGGAGAGTTTCGAGTGCATGCATCTTGAGGTTAAGACTTCTGGCGTTTAGCAGCATTACCCTTAGTTTCTTGTTCCTTGTGCTGTCTATGGAGGTGGGTTTGACTTTTGAGCCTTGCCTAAAAAAGGCACTATGGGGGTGGCAAGAGCCTTTGCCAATATCTGAAAGCCCAGGGGTGACAGGTGCAAGCCGTCCCTAGCAAAGCAACATGGCTTGTCGAGCATGTCATCCCAGGCTGACAGACACTGGATCCCCTTTGAATGACACCAAAATTTTAGCCAATTGTTAAAATCGATCATTTTGTCTTTATGCTGTGGCATCATTCTAGGTGAGGGTAAGATGCTGCTCAAGGTCAGGGTCATACCGGCCTGGGCTACATGATCAGAGAGCTCCTCTATATCTCTTTTCATGTAGTCGAGGGAGGTACGTCTCAGGTCATTCACGCCAGCATGTACAATGACTCAGTCATATTTGTATTTGCTTTGGAGTGACCTGAGTGCTTGCGTTATGTGGCGGATCCTAGTGCCCGACAGGCAGCTCACTGTGACCTTCTCTTTATAAGTTTCTTGGATCTACTCTGTAAGTTTCTTGGAGGCCATTGTTTGCTTGGGCTAAAGGGAAGTCTCTGTGTTCATCAGTGGCAGTGATAAACATTGAGCACCTGCCTGCCCTTGTGGGAGTGGTTACTGCCTTGAAACTGTAGTTTTATTGGCCATTTTGTGTCAATTCCTAACTCCTTGATCTCCCTCTCTTACAACCCTCTTTTGCACGTCTTTGCGTGTTTTTGCGCATAGCGCAACATCGGGCAGCGCCGCCTAATTGGGTTTAAACTATTCCTGGCTCCACAAAGTCTGCTCTTCACTTTTTCCCTTAGAATTGCTCTATCTCTCAAATTAAATGCCATATTCTCATTCTAAGGCCCCTCACTAGTCCAAATAAGTAATTTTACAAGTTAGCACTCATAAACCATAAGCACTACTTACTCTTATACTCTCTACGATTACCTTGTCCCCTATTGGTCCATTTTAATTCAGTTCCCTATATTACTCTAGCATGTCCAAAGGTCAGTCAATGTCCAATGCCAATATCCGAAAGCCCAGGGGTGACAGGTGCAAGCCGTCCCTAGCGAAGCAACGTGGCTTGTCGAGCATGTCATCCCAGGCTGACAGACACTGGATCCCCTTTGAATGACACCAACATTTTAGCCAATTGTTAAAATCGATCATTTTGTCTTTATACTGTGGCATCATTCTAGGTGAGGGTAAGATGCTGCTCAAGGTCAGGGTCATACTGGCCTGGGCTACATGATCAGAGAGCTCCTCTATATCTCTTTTCAAGTAGTTGAGGGAGGTACGTCTCAGGTCATTCACGCCAGCATGTACAATGACTGAGCCATATTTGTATTTGCTTTTGAGTGACCTGAGTGCTTGCGTTATGTGGTGGATCCTAGTGCCCGACAGGCAGCTCACTGTGACCTTCTCTTTATAAGTTTCTTGGACCTACTCTGTAAGTTTCTTGGAGGCCATTGTTTGCTTGGGCTAAAGGGAAGTCTCTGTGTTCATCAGTGGCAGTGATAAACATTGAGCACCTGCCTGCCCCTGTGGGAGTGGTTACTGCCTTGAAACTGTAGTTTTATTGGTCATTTTGGGTCAATTCCTAACTCCTTGATCTCCCTCTCTTAAAACCCTCTTTTGCGCGTCTTTGCACGTTTTTGCGCATAGCGCAACATCGGGCAGCGCCGCCTAATTGGGTTTCAACTATTCCTGGCTCCACAAAGTCTGCTCTTCACTTTTTCCCTTAGAACTGCTCTATCTCTCAAATTAAATGCCATATTCTCATTCTAAGGCCCCTCACTGGTCCAAATAAGTAATTTTACAAGTTAGCACTAATAAACCATAAGCACTACTTACTCTTATACTCTCTACGATTACCTTGTCCCCTATTGGTCCATTTTAATTCAGTTCCCTATATTACTCTAGCATGTCCAAAGGTCAGTCAATGTCCAATGCCAATATCTGAAAGCCCAGGGGTGACAGGTGCAAGCCGTCCCTAGCGAAGCAACGTGGTTTGTCGAGCATGTCATCCCAGGCTGACAGACACTGGATCCCCTTTGAATGACACCAAAATTTTAGCCAATTGTTAAAATCGATCCTTTTGTCTTTATACTGTGGCATCATTCTAGGTGAGGGTAAGATGCTGCTCAAGGTCAGGGTCATACCGGCCTGGGCTACATGATCAGAGAGCTCCTCTATATCTCTTTTCATGTAGTCGAGGGAGGTATGTCTCAGGTCATTCACGCCAGCATGTACAATGACTGAGTCATATTTGTATTTGCTTTGGAGTGACCTGAGTGCTTGCGTTATGTGGCGGATCCTAGCGCCCGACAGGCAGCTCACTGTGACCTTCACTTTATTCAGCCTGGTGAGCAGGACGTCAGTGTGTCTGACAATAGAGTCACCTATTACAAGAGTATCAGGTGTGTTATTCAGCCTTAAGGGCTGTGACTGCTTGGCACACTGACTTTGTGTGCTATGTGTTGTACGTGTTTTGTTTTGGGGTAGCATTTGCTTGGATGTCTGCTTTGGAGGTCTCTGTTGCTTAGGTAGATTTTTATTTAGAGCCTCCGAGTATGTTTTTATGTGTTTGGTTCGCTGTTGTGGTGGGACTATGTGATACTGGAATTGTGTTGTGTAAGGTTACCTTCTCCTCCTGACTGGTTACACCAGTTTTGAGATGGGAGAGCTCAGCCTCTAGTTTGGCTATATGGTTGCATCTCTCACATATATTTGAACCTGTTTGGAGGAGGAGAGGGTTGTCCGTGTACATGAGACAGTTGTAACATTGCCTCAAAATTCCCAGATTCACCAGCTGGACTGGAGAGGGAACCATTGACTGACCTTTGGACATGCTAGAGTAATATAGGGAACTGAATTAAAATGGACCAATAGGGGACAAGGTAATTGTAGAGAGTATAAGAGTAAGTAGTGCTTATGGTTTATTAGTGCTAACTTGTAAAATTACTTATTTGGACCAGTGAGGGGCCTTAGAATGAGAATATGGCATTTAATTTGAGAGATAGAGCAGTTCTAAGGGAAAAAGTGAAGAGCAGACTTTGTGGAGCCAGGAATAATTTAAACCCAATTAGGCGGCGCTGCCCGATGTTGCGCTATGCGCAAAAATGCGCAAAGACGCGCAAAAGAGGGTTTTAAGAGAGGGAGATCAAGGAGTTAGGAATTGACCCAAAATGGCCAATAAAACTACAGTTTCAAGGCAGTAACCACTCCCACAGGGGCAGGCAGGTGCTCAATGTTTATCACTGCCAGTGATGAACACAGAAACTTCCCTTTAGCCCAAGCAAACAATGGCCTCCAAGAAACTTACAAACAGTTCAGAACAGCAAATCTGTAACTGAACTTTTTTAAATCTCAGAAAAGTGGGGAAAAAAGCAAGATTTTTTGTTTTTTTTTTTTTTTTTTTAAGGAAAGCAGAGGTTCACAAGTATCAACAAGTTAGAACAGTGCAGTAAATGACCCCACACTTGAGTGCTAGGCCAGAGACAGATAAAATGCAAGTTTTAAGAAAAAAACAATTTTAAAAATAAGTGCAGGCAGGAAATTCAGTAATCAGCTCTAGGTTGTGTTCTAAATACAGTTACCAACACAGAAATCAAGTTTAACAAGCCAGAAAATGCTCAAAAGTAGGCGGCAATGCAGAAAAACTTAACAAATAATCTGAAGCAAAATACTTAAAATCTCAAAAGTGGCTCCTTTCTTCTCTCAGCATTTTCTCCTCTTGGTGGGTGCTTCACCAACAGCCAACAAGTCCAAAAAGACGCCAAAACCACGAGGCAATCGGGTTTTAAGAGAGGGAGATCAAGGAGTTAGGAATTGACCCAAAATGGCCAATAAAATTACAGTTTCAAGGCAGTAACCACTCCCACAGGGGCAGGCAGGCTGCTCAATGTTTATCACTGCCACTGATGGACACAGAGACTTCCCTTTAGCCCAAGCAAAAAATGGCCTCCAAGAAACTTACAAACAGTTCAGAACAGCAAATATGTAACTGAACTTTTTTAAATCTCAGAAAAGTGGGGAAAAAAAGCAAGATTTTTTTGTTTTTTTATTTTTTTAAGGAAAGCAGAGGTTCACAAGTATCAACAAGTTAGAACAGTGCTGTAAATGTTAGGGCTATCATATAAAGCCACCCAGAGGTGAGTAAACCACCTGCATCCCCAACCACAGGTAGGATGCTAACAATGGAACAAACTGTATGCATGTGCTAAGTCTGACTTTCAAATCGGTACAGGGCAGTCCGAATCAACATTTGAACAAGCCAAACCGGAAGACTTAATGAACAGCCTGACCATTATATGAATGTATGTCCCAGGACTATATGCTTGGGAAGTCTGAATATACTTGGAGTGAGTCAACATGTAGGACGGGCCCAGGGCAGTAGGGAATGGCGCATGTGTAGTGGTGTGGTTTTCCTAACTGGAGAATGGGTTTCCTGTTGTGTCAGTGATGTGTTGAAGAGTGTGTACGGATAACTATGAACTATGGGTATACATATAAATGAAGCAGCATACGAATACTGTAGTGGTTAGAGCATC